>NW_004444137.1:2414581-2461606 GCF_000243295.1 Trichechus manatus latirostris | reverse complement strand
CCCCCTCCGCGGCGGCGCCACTACCAGCCCGCGTTCCTCTGCGTCCTCGCCGCCGCCGCCGCCCGATCGCCGGGAGGGACCCGCGACCGTTCGAGGGTTGCGCAACGCGCGGCGGTGCTGACACGGCCGGAGCGAGCCTGGGGGAGGGGCCCCCTGGGACCGGAGCCCCCCACCGCGCCGCCTCGCCCCTGCCTGTCCCTTTTCTCTCTCTCGGTCGCCGCGGGGTCTCTGCGCCCGGCCACCCTCGCTCGCTCGCTCGCTCGCTCGCTTGCAAAGGCGCGCGGGGGCTTGGCGGCTTTTTGGCTCCCGAGAGCGCAGCCGGCCGGGCTACCTGTTGCCGACCGAGCACGAGAGCGAGGGTCGGGGGCTGCGGCGCCCCGGGCGTGACCAGGACACGCGGGGCGCGGGGCCAGCGCGATCTCCCCCTCACCCTGGCCGCACCCTCCCGGTAGGACCCCTCCACTTCGGGGTGGTCGCAAGGGAGGGACAGGGCGGGGGTGGCGAGTGGCCAGCACTGCGGGCGTGCAGCGTGGGTGGGGGGCCGGGTCCGAGCGTCGCAGAGCTGCGGAGGCAGCAATTTAGACCCCCCGCCGCGCCTCTCCCCGGAGAGCGGCGGCCCCTGCACAATTAGGGCGAAGGTCACGGCTGCGAAGTTGTTGCGTAACGCGACTGGGGACCGAGGTATGCAGAGGTCCGTCTGCCACCTGGCTGCGCCGAGAGGTGTCCGCCGCGGGTCCTGCATTTCCTCGGAGGGGGTACGGGTTCGTGGTTGGAGGTGCGCCCCGCTGTTACGCCCACTGGCGTCCGGCTTTGGAGCCATGGAGCGCAGCGTCTGCTGTGCGCTCGAGACGACTGAAGGTTCTCTTCCGGTGATTTTGAAGCGAGTATCTCATTAGCGTCGTTTTTGCCCCTAATTGGATGCGGTTGTCGTCCCCCCACATTACCTTGTCTACCTAGGAGAGGTAAAGAAATGCGAGAAAGAGGACCGAGCCACGAGTTCGTAAGTCGTTACGCTAAATGCTGTAGAGGAACGTGGCAGGCATACACCGTATTTACAGATAAATAGACGGAGGGGGCAGTGCCGTCCTTCTCGAAGGAAGCCATATTCATAACCCTGAAGGCTAAGACGCCCGAATAGGGAATATGGCAGGTGGGGAAGGACCTTTCCTCAATGCGGCCCCCTTTCTGTTCGGTTTGGACTATGCAGGACCTGGCTTAAGCGCCTTTTATCACTTTCCACTTCTGTTTCCCATAACAAGCAAATATATAATTTTTCTTTAAAAAAAAAATCAGAAGCAACGCCGAAGAGTGTCGTGAATCCCCAGGTACCATCCTCCGCAGTTATCAGCAGAAAATCTACTTCCTAACTTTAGCCCTTTCCGCCGTCCCCGCTCCCACGTTACAGTTAACATCATAAGCACCCAAAAGACTGATATTTTTAAAATATTTATCAATTATCATGTTTTCTTTAAAAAGCCTCTCATTTCATGCTATTCTCCGGGGACAGTGTCATGGTTCAGAACACACCTTGGTGTTTTGGAATTCATCTGTTGAAGTGTAGACTTGCCCACAAAGCCCTGACAACTTGCTAACAGGGGCTTCACCATCTCCACCAGCCCACCTTCCCAAGCACTCGCCCGTTCAAGAAGCACATCTGTGTGCAGCTTTTGAGGGAATCCCCTCTCTTGACAAAGGTATTCCAAGTAGTTGATTACCTTAATAAAAATCAATCCCGATTTTCATTTATATTTTCCATTTTCCTAATTTTCACTGTTTCCTTACTGCCAAACCCGTTATAGCTTTGGGGACCTCTGTTAGATAAAACCATATCCATAAGTCAGTGACCTTAGTGTTCAGGGTCACAAATGCAACTAGTTCCTAGAAATCCAGAGCTGCCTTGCATAGCTCCCCTGCCCCTGCCCCCCGCCCCGCATCATGGTCTCCAAGATTTAATGCTACATTCTTCTGCATTTTGCATAATTTCATTGAATTCCAAAGCTGTTGCAGGATGGGCACAGGTGTCTTAGAGAAGGGGCAATTTGAAATTCAAGACAGGCAGTGATAATGGAGGAATTCTCAACCTGGAGACTTCTTCTTTCTACTGAATTTGAAACCTAGTGATCCGCTAATTATTTGGGATATTGTAGATTGTGTCTATATCATATTTGTCCATCATTTTTTATTACCATGTAACTTGGAAGTTAGAAATGTGACAGATATCTGTGATACCGGCTTAGAAAATAACTCTTTAGCTCCTCCTGGTGATTAGGAAACCACTCAACAATGGGGTAAAGGATCTGTTTCCATTACCCAAGTGGTGAAGTATCCAGCGTTACATCCTGGACTAGGCAAGCACTTGTAGACTAGCATGAGTATATGGACCATAAAAACCTAAGACATTTCAAGCAAATTAATCAAGACATGGCTACTTAGGGAGGCTTCCAGGCAGATGTCAGCATGAGCCTGATGGTGCAGTGGGGCTGTGACAGGTTCCAGGGAGGTGGAAAAAGGGGTTGAAGAGTGAGGTCAAAACTTCCTTATATTCAGCAACCAAAGGGTCAGCAGTTCAAATCCACCAGCCACTCCTTGGAAACCCTATGGGACAGTTCTACTCTGTCCTATAGGGTCGATATGAGTCAGAATGGACTTGACGGCAGTGGGTTTGGTTTTGGTTTGATATTTCTCTCAGTGGATCCTTGGTGGCGTGGTGGTTAAGAGCTCTGCTGCAAACCAAAAGGTCCGCAGTTTGAATCCACCAGCCGCTCCTTGAAAACCCTATGGGGCAGTTCTACTCTGTCCGATAGGGTCGCTGTGAGTCGGGATCGACTCTGCGGCAAGGAGTTTGGTTTTTTTGGTTTTATTCCTCTCAGTGTTTAGGGAGGGAGGGGAGGAGGAGGGCAGTGATGAGAACTACCAGCAGAAGTAAGACAAGCAACCACGTTGGACCTCATTTAACTCCTCTAGAGGAAGTCACCACCTTACGATGTATTCAAGTTACGATGAGCTGAACTTAACGACTGTCCGTTTGTTGCACATCTTAACATCATTAGCGATACATACTACGTACAAGGTTGCAGCGCGTAATCTGCTGATGTTATCATTCTCAGAGGTTCACTCACAGGTGTTCAATTTTATGATTTACTGTTCAAACCACTGCCATATAGATTTAGTTTTCTAAACGAAATCAGGGGCTTCCGTTGCTTGAAAACATGAACCCAAATGCTGATCACTTTGCTATAGTCAATACGCAGATTCAGGAAGCAGTGAGATGTTACCACAAAATATATGAAGAAAGATAGAGAAGTACCATACAGACAACGCTCGCCAATTTCCTGACTAGATATGCCATCCCCATTCCCAAAAATAATCCAGATGATCCAGCATCTTCCAGAAGTGGGGGTATTACCACAACTAACAAAATGCCAACCTCGTCCAGCTCTTCTTCATCATCAGAGTACATTTTTGTGATTTGTGTATTTTTTTATGTATGTATGTTATGTGCTGTAAGTTTATACATAATGGTTCCAATCCCCAAAGACAAATAAAGATCAGATTTATAAAGATACTGATAATAAAAGGCAACAATAATGAAAAAAAAAAAGGTATTCAACTTAACATCAGAACTGACTCATTCTAAGTTGGGGAACACCTGTACCAACATGCTTTCTGATTAAACACAAGTAAGAGCTATAACTCTCTCTCTCTTAAGGGGGCAGTGGTGGTTCAGTGGTAGAATTCACCTTCTATGCAGGAGACACAGGTTCAATTCCCGGCCAATGCACCTCATGTGCAGCCACCACCCACTTATCAGTGGAAGCTTGCAGGTTGCTATGATGTTGAAGAGGTTTGAGCAGAGCTTCCAGACTAAGAAGGACTAGGAAGAAAGCCCTGGTGATCTACTTCCAAAAGTCAGCTGACGAACACGAAATAATTTGTGTATTTTTTTTTATTGTTGTAGTTTAAGTGAAAGTTTACAATTCAAGTTAGTCTTTCGTACAAAAATGCATACATACATTGTTACGTGACCCTAATTGCTCTCCCTATGCTGTGACAGCACACTCCTCCTTTCCACCCCTGATTTCCTGTGTCCGTTCAACCAGCTCCTGACCCTCTCTGCCTTCTCATCTCACCTCCAAACAGAAGCTGCCCATTGAGTCTCATGTATCTACTTGAGCTAAGAAGCACACTCTTCACGAGTATCATTTTATGTCCCACAGTCCAGTCCAATCTTTGTCTGAAGAGTTGGCCTCGGGTAATTAGTGTATAAATTTTTGAATAAGACACTAATTTGCTGTCTAAACTTTCACCTAAAGCACACACACAAAGACGAAACCCTATAACCAATCATGGGGATGCTACATTGTACCTGGGGTCACCATCAGTCAGGGCTGGCTCAGTGACAGTTAACGACATAACTCTTGAGCACAGAATGACGAGCAATGTGACCTCTCCTCACTAAGATGATAAGAGCCCTTACAAGTGCAGAGTGTTTCAAGCTGAAGGAGACCTAAGATGCCATGTGTATCCAGAGGTTTCCGCACTGGACCTCACCAAGCAGGGGGAGCGGTAAACTCAGACAGCTAATGGCACTGCAGGAGGCCAGCTGCACGCGGAGGGTGACAGTGGAGAGAAAGGGTCCCATTCCAAGAACACACTACCCTCAGGTCCAGTGGATTGCCGCAGCACTGAGACACAGTTCTGGGAGCCCAAGGCTCCAGTTTTTCAGGAGAAAGCTGAAATGTTAATTGATGAAATGTGATGATTTTTTAGCAATTTAGCATTAAACAATAAGAGGATCCAGGTGGAGCTGGACAGTTTGTACCCTCAGACCAGAGTCCGTGGGGATGCTCCAAGAGTGGGGTAGAGGGCAGAGTCAGTGGCTGAAAGACAGGCTTCCTATCTGGAAACCTAAATCAGACAGCTCCATGTTTCCTCGTTATCTGTTTTCTATATGGGGCTTCTGAGTTTCTTTGCAGAAATATGTCAATAGCTTTGGGTTACCTTGGTGACCACTGGTCTGGCTCAGTGCCCTTCTATAGCAGCAGATCTCCTGCCTCCCAGAGCTTTTCACACTGCTGTGTTCATTGAAGCAGGTCCTGGGGGCACAAACCGTTTGCACTCAGCTACTAACCAAAAGGTTAGCGGTTCGAACTCACCCCACAGCACCTCAGAAGAAAGGCCTGGCGACTGGCTTCTATAAAGGTCACAGCCAAGAAAACCCTCTGGAGCGATTCTACTCTGTAACACCTGGGAGCAACATGAGTTGACATTAACTTGATGACAACAGGTTTGTCTGTTCTGTGGGGTTTTTTGTGCTTATTGAGGATCTCCTGTCCTTTTTCTAAACTTCATGAAAAGAAGACTGAAACAGTTTTTATGAATCCATAGGTTAGAGGTCTTCTGTTTTCTGTATTTTTTGTTTTTTTTAATGAGGCTTTAAAATGTGGGCTTGTGTAGCGGCAATTGTCACGGCTCTTGTTGGTTATAGGAAGGTTACCCGTGTCCATCAGTATGTGATTTATACTGGTATTTTGGCTCTGACCTAATGAATCATTGAAGGTTTAGGCAGACCCTTTCTGGAATGGTATTTGTTTCACTCTTGTACTTGCATTTGTTTCTGCTCTTCATGTGATTTCTATTCACCACACTCCCTCTTCCCCTCACTCTCTGCCTTCTCTTTTCATTCATTGACCTTTGTGGACTTTTATTCTTTCTGTGTATTTCCTTCTCTTGATTGACTGCATTCATTTTTTTTTTCTTTTTGTCCTTCCCTTTTTTCTCTTCTCTTTTCTTTTTCACCTTTGGCCTTTCTCCAAGCATTAAAGTTTTCGTTACCCCTTTCGGTTCCTTTCTTCTACCAATTTCCACAGTTCTCTTCTCTTTTGCCATCATGCATCCCAGGTACAACCTAGACATTGTGATCTGTTTTAAAATTTCCTTCTGTCTCCCAGCCTCAGCCTCTGAGGCCTCCAGCCATGGGTTTCCCTTAGCAGGAGTTCCGTTAACATGCTTGACCTTATTCTATAGTTTTTACCAATCTTATTTCGCTAAAAGGTGACTTCAGGGGATAGTTTTGGCCCAGGGTTTAAAGGGTATCTCAGGGAGTCCCCCAGTCTTAACTGGTCCAGTAAGTCTGGACTTTTTAAGAATTTGAGATCTGGTCCGCATTTTTCTCCTGTTCTATCCAGGTCCATCTACTGTGGCCCTGATCAGAACAGTTGTTAGTGGTAGCGGGGCACCATCTAGTTCTTCTGGTTTCAGGGTAGATGAGGCTGTGGCTTAATAAAGGATATTACTTGTGAGTACGTGGCTTCATTTAAAAAAAAATCTATATGAGAACAAAAGGTCAACAATTACTCTAAACCAAAGATGAGAAGACACGGGGGCAGGGAAACTAGAATACTGGAAACAGAACAACCAGAACGCAATTAATGAGAATGTTGACTAATGTCACTAAACAACTTGTGTAGAATTGTCAAATGGGAACTTTATTTGCTGTGTAAACAATTCACCGCAAACACAATAAAATATTATTAAAAACAACTAGTTTTTCAGGGAAATTGGGTAACAGAAGATGGTCCAATAACACTCTGTGTAGAAGCAAAAGCTTTCAAGTATAGGAAACAAAAATGTTTCCTTTTACACAGCTCTTTCTCAAGCTAAGAAAGAAATTAGATCTGTACACGAGCTACATGGTTTCCCCAGACAAAAGCAGCTGATGGTCTGAATACATTTCAGAGCATTTCCAAAAGACCCAGGAAAAGGCCAGAAAGAGGTGATTTTGCAAAAGAAGAGAAAATGTGGCAAGGACGAGGATTACAAACACGGAAACACGGAAATAATGGGGCATTAAAATCCGGCTACAGCAGATGGCACACGTTTTCGTTAGCATCTGTATTCATTCAGATTAAATGGTATATGTGAGTCAGGGTGCCGTAATAAAGGAAAGGAAGCTAACAAAAAAGGCGTGTGGGAAGCAGGCGAATCCACTGAAAATGCTCAGGCTTTGGAAGCGGCTTACTGTTGCAACAGGCATGAACGCCGCACTCAGTGACTGGGTCCCTGCCAGGTTACAAGTGTGTGAAACCAAATTGTGAAATGAGCTCTAACAAAAATCGTCTTGCTAAGAAAAAGCTGACATAGCCACACTGCAGCCCCTCGCAGATCAATGAGTTAAGCCTTATCTAAACATTTCTGCGAAGTCATGCGCAGGATAGTTTACTGGAAAGAGCTGCGCTGCAGCTCAGGGGGCCTGGTTTCTAGTGCTTTTTTTTTTTGTACTTTTTAGGTGACGGTTTACAGAACAAATAGTTTCTCATTAAACAGTTAGTACGTATATTGGTTTATGACATTGGTGAACAACCCCACGACATGTCAACACTCTCCCTTCTCAACCTTGAGTTCCCTATCACCAGCTTTCCTGTCCCCTCCTGCCTTCTAGTCCTTGTCTCTGGACTGTTGTGCCCCATTAGTCTCGTTTTGTTTTATGGGGCTGTCTAATCTGGCTGAACGGTGAACCTCGTCAGTGACTTCATTACTGAGCTAAAAGAGTGTCCAGGGGCCATGCTCTCAGGGTTTCTCCAGTCTCTGTAAGGCCAATAAGTCCGATCTTTTTGTGTGTGTGTGAGTTAGAATTTTGTTCTACATTTTTCTCCAGCTCTGACTGGGACCCTCTATTGTGATCCCTGTCAGAGCAGTCCGTGGTGGTAGCCAGGCACCATCTAGCTGTACTGGACTCAGTCTGGTGGATGCCTTGGTAGCTGTGGTCCGTTAGTCCTTTGGACTAATCTTTTCCTTGTGTCCTGTTCTCTTCATTCTCCCTTGCTCCTGAAGGGGTGAGACCAGTGGAGTATCTTAGATGGCTGCTCATAGGCTTTTAAGACCCCAGATGCTACTCACCAAGGTAGAATGTAGAACATTTTCTTTATAAACTATGTTATGCCAATTGAGCTAGATGTTCCTGGAGACCATGGTCCCCACAGCCCTCTGCCCAGCAATTCGGTCCCTCCGGGAGTTTGGATGTGTCTGTGGAGCTTCCATGACCTAGTGCATTTTTTTTACAACACACGAACGGAATCTCTTTATCTCTCTGGACCTCAGTTTTTCATCTGAGACCTGAGGGCGTTGACCTGGATGTTCTGCTGCAGCCTTCCAGCATTAAAATTAGGTGCTTCTTTAGCAGAGCCACAAGCCCACAGTGCAGAAAGGGAAGTCTGCAAATTTGGCATTTACAGGTCAACCCTGGCCCAATCATGACCTTCACTTTGCCTAACTGTAGCGCACAGAAGAGGAAATTGCATTGTTGACTTGCGCCCTGATGTAGTTACAGAAGTTGTCTTCCGTAGGTGTGGTTTGTTTTTAGCAAGAGATAAAATGAAGGCTATCAGTTTTGTATATGCACTAAGAAGTCCAGAAATTGGGGACTTAGCCACGTTTACGGTCTTTTGAGAAACTTGCAACTTAATAGACTCTGATCAACTCATCAAGGAGCCCTGGTGGCACCCTGGTTAAGTGCTCGGCTGCTAGCCAAAAGCTTGGTGGTTTGAACCCACCAGCCGCTCTCCAGGAGAAAGATGGGGCAGTATGTTTCCATAAAGATTACAGCCTTGGAAACCCTGTATGGGGCAGGTCAGCTCTGTCCTATAAGGTCACTATGAGGTGGAATAAACTCAACGGCAACGAGTTTGGTTTTTTGGTTTGAGCAACTCATCAAGAGTGCTTAGGCTTTTAGTTCAGGATGGTGCAAACAGTTAACAGGCTCAGTTGCTAACTGAAAGGTACGAGGTTTGAGTCCATTCAGAGGTGCCTCGAAAGAAATGCCTGTTGACCTACTTCCAAAAAAATCAGCCATTGAAAATCCAATCGAGCACTATTCTACTCTGACACACATGGGGTCGTCATGAGTTGGAGTTGACTCAATGGCAACTGGTTACTGCCCTGTGAGGACCTTCTCAACTGGTACACACATATTGGTGGAGAGTTTTGCAGAGGCTTCACTAACCAAGGAGATGGGGCAATTGAGCATGACAGTGAAGACACAGACGTTGAAGCCAGACAGCCTGCATCCACATCCCAGCTCCAGCACACAAAGCTGCATAACCGTGGGCAAGTGACTAACCAACCGATCTCTGCCTTGGTTTCCCCTTCTGTCAACCACTGATAATAATGGTATCAATCTCAACAGGTTGTTATGAGGATAAAATAAATGAGTATCTACTAGCTGCTTAGGAAATTGCTTAATAGAGAGTCGTATGCGTTAGGTTTTTTGGGTTTTTTTTTTAACCTTTTTTTATTGTGGTGAAAAGATATACAATCAAACACTTGCCATTTTAACCTTCTTATGCGTAGTCAGTGACATTGATTACATTCACCATACTGTGCAACCATCACCACTAACCATTTCCAAATTGTTTCATGACCCTTAACAGAAACTTACGGAGCCCTGGTGGCGCAGTGGTTAAGAGCTCAGCTGCTAACCGAAAGATCAGCAGTTTGAATCCACCAGCCACTCCTTGGAAACCCTGTGGGGCAGTTCTACTCTGTCCTAGTTCTACTCTATCCTGTAGAGTCACTATGAGTCAGAACCAACTCGCTGGCACCTAACAACAGTAACAACAGAAACTCAGTGCCCCTTAAGCAAATGTTAATAACCCAGCCCCAACCTAACCTGCATCAGGAAAACAGAATCATCAACCAAGCACCTGTGTGTGTCTGTATCAACTGAGTATGGGCAACAAATTCCATTACACTGTTAGTCCCTCATTCAGTTTGCTTGAAGAAGTGAGTACCTCCATCTACAAGAGGTATACCAGATCAAGATAGAAGCTCATTAATCCTTCCATTTATTGAGCACCTACTTGTACTGTGGGGGCTTTCTTGTTGCCATGTTGCTGGAAGATAGGCCACCAGTATTCCAAATACCATCGGGGTCACCCATGGTGGGCAGGTTTCAGCAGCACTTCCAGAGTACAGCAGACTAGGAAGAAAGGCCTGGTGATCTGCTTCCAAAAATCAGCCAATGAAAACCCTATGAATCACAAGAGAATATTATCTAATATAGTGCTGGAGGATGAGCCCCTGAGGTTGGAAGGTATACAATAATAAACTCAAACATACCAACAATTGTGAAGACAGTGCAGGACCTGGCAATGTTTCATTCTATTGGACATGAGGTGACCATGAGTCAGAGCTGATAGCAATAAAACAATAATAACTATGTGCTGGGCATTCCTGGAAGAGGTGAGTGACATCCTGTGCTTGCCCTAGACTATGAACTCATTCATTCATTCCTTCCCTTAACATACATTTATTGGCCACTTACCGACCCATTGCTGTCGTGTCGATTCCGACTCATAACGACCCTATAGGGCAGAGTAGAACTGCCGCATACAGTTTCCAAGGAATGCCTGGTGGATTCGAACTGCCGACCTTTTGGTTAGCAGCCATAGCTCTTAACCACTATGCCACTTACCAGCCGCCAGGAGCTAAGCCAAGCAATGCAGGTTGATAGGAGGGTGAAACGGTAGGGTTAGAAGCATAACACAAATTGCCCTCACAGTGTGATCATCGCTGTAAGAAAGACCAGATGGTTCAACGAAGAGGAGAATCGCATCCCACGGAAGGGGGATGGAAAGCACTTCCTGGAAGAGTGGAGATTTGACCAAAGTCTCTAAAGATGGCTTGGCATTCCATAGGCGAGACTACCAATCAAGAGGATCCCAACCGGAAGGCGCTACCGAGAAAAGACACAGAGGTGGATGAGGCCAGGGAGGCTTTAGGGGGATGTGTCGAGTTGCAGAGCTTGACAGGAGCCCAGGTGTGCAAAGTGGAGTGGGGGGAGAATAGTCTGGGAAGGTGGACCAGGCCCAGGGCCCTGAGGCAGGCCTAGGAGTCCGGCTGGCTCCGGCAGCACATTCCCCCAAGGTGACACATTGTCTTAAACACATTTTTAAATAAAATATGCAAACATTAGAAATCAGAGTAGGGAAGTGGTTGAAAGCCTGAAGATCCGGTGACATCGTCCTGTCCCTGGGTGGTGCGAACAGCTAAGCGAACGACTACTGATCAAAAGGTTGGTAGTTCCAACTCACCCAGAGGTGCCTTGGAAGAAAGACCTGGCGATCTGCTTCCAAAAGGTCACAGCCGTGAAAACCCTATGGAGTAGTTCTACTCTGTACACATGGGGTCACCAAGAGTAGGAATCTACTTGACAACAACGGGTATGGTTTTGTTTTTTAACATTGTACTTTATGATAAAATTGTTGAGAGGATTAAGCGAGCTTATTTATGTAGAGCACTTCGAGCAATACCTGCCATACATTGGCTAGCGCTAAGGTAATGACTCATGGGCATTATAGGAAGCCTCTCCGCAGACACATAGAACGTAATTCCAATGCTGGTGTTCTCTTTCACATGCTGTTTTCCCTACCACACAGTGACCCAGGACCCTCAGACCCCAGTGCACCCAGATAACCCCTCTCCCCAGGGTCTCCTCCTCAGCTCTCGAAGAGTTTGGGCCTGACTATGGTTCTGAAGGAAACGATCAGATTTTACTCACAGCTGTGCATTATATGGAGCAAACCGGCAATGGTGAGCAGGATGAATTAGGAAAAGTAGGAGCTGCAGCTCAGATGATGGGTTATCCTCATTTGGGTGTGAAGAACTAAGGTGGCCTGGATGACACTGAGAAAGGCATGGTAGGACCAGAAGACACAGCCCTCCCCAAGTCACGGCCCATGGGATGAGGAAGAGCTAGCCTGCTCTTCCTACAGGGCTCCAGGGCAAGGGCACGTGGGGTGGGGACAGGAAGGCACACCACCTACCAGGTCAGATAAGCATGATCACCCCGATGATTAGGTGGCAACAGACATCAGAACATCCTGGGAACAATCGTGTGCCTGGGACGAACGCAGAGGCCTCCCATCTGAGGAACAGACTGTGCGGTTCCCGGAGGATGAGACGGGTGTCTGGAACATGGGCGGGTCCTCCCCGAGATTTCCTCTTCCCCAAAGCTTCCTGAAGTGATGTGCCCTTGTAAGGGTGAAATCGTGATGTACAGAAAAGTTTGTTTACTTTCCCAGAGCCGAACACTCTTTAAAGAGGCCGGAAAAACCTGGGGTGGGAAGGAATTATCCAAGAAAGGAGGGGATTCAAAGGTATTGCACATCTACAAGATGCCAACAACCAACCTCAACGTTTCCTGTATTTTTCCTGCTCTGATTCTCATGGTGGAGCCCTGGTGGCACAGAGGTTAAGAGCTTGGCTGCCTAACCAAATCCACCAGGCTCCTTGGAAACCCTATGGGGCAGTTCTGATCTGTCCTATAGGGTCGCTATGAGTTGGAATCAACTCGACGGCAACGGGTTTGGTTTTGGGTAATCCTCAGGGTGACATTGCCAAGTGAGGTTATTATCCTCATATATCCATGAGGAAATAGGATTTGTGGAATGGCCAGTGTAATTCAGCCAGCAAATGTCTAAGCCAGACACCAAACCCCTCTGTACGGTAACAATAAAGGCAAATACTTTTTTTTAAAAATGGTGCTTCAGGTGAAGGCTTACAGAAGAAATAGTTTCTCATGAAACAGAAGTACACATGTTGTTTTATAACATTGGTTAACAACCCACAACATGTCAACCCTCTAACTTCTCAACCTCTTTTTTTTTTTTTTTTTTTGGTGAAAATACACATAGGCAAAGATACACCATTTCAAAAATTTCTACATGCACAGTTCAGTGACATTGACTACGCTCTTCCAATTGTGCTGTTATTCTCACTTAAGATGAAGGCTTACAGAACAAAATAGTTTCTCATTTAACAGTTACTACAGATGTTGCCCTATGACAATGGTTAACAATCTCACAACACATCAACAATATCCTTACTCAACCTTGGGTTCCCTATCACCAGCTTCCTTGTCCCCTTCTGCCTTCTGGCCCTTGTCACTGGACTCCTGTACCTCTAGTCTCATTTGGTTTTACGGGGCAGTCCACTCCCAGGCTGAACAGTGAACCTCGGAGGTAACTTCACCACTGAGCTAAACGGGTGTTTGGGGGCCATACTCTGGAGGTTTCTCCAGTCTCCTTTGGGCCAGTAAATCTGGTCTTTTTTTTTTTTTGTGAGTTAGAATTATTATGCTCTACTTCCTTCTCCAGCTCTGTCCAGAACCCTCTGTTGTGATCCTGATCAGAACAGTCAGTGGTGGTAGCCGGGCACCATCTAGCTGTACTGGACTCAGTCTGGTGGAGGCCTTGGTAGCTGTGGACAATTAGTCTTTCAGACTAATCTTTTCCTTGTATCCTGTTCTCTTCATTCTCCCTCGCTCCGGAAGGGATGAGACCAGTGGAGTATCTTAGATGGCTGCTCACGGGCTTTTAAGACCCCAGACACTCCTCACCAAGGTAGAATGTAGAGCATTGTAAAGACAAATACTTTTATAGCTCCACAGCCTGCACACTCTGTCCTATGGACATCACACGTGTTAACCGCGTTTCCTCCTGCCTTTCCATGAAGAGGTGAACAGTGTGGGGGCCATGGGTCAGGCCCATGCTGACTCCTGCGCCCAGTGGCGCACGGACCCACGCCCTCCTGCGCTGTTGGGAACAGTGCGCCTTCTCTTCACTTAGGGCGACAGTCCAGGTGGAGACTTTCAGGTCTCCAGCTGGACTTGAGTTGGTGAACCAAAGCTGAGGCCGCCAGGGACTCGGCTTGGGGGGGATGTCCCTCCTCAGGCTGTGCTGCACCGTGGGTTCTTGGGCTCTGGTTCCTGTTCTGTGCGTCTATGGGATGGCTTCATGCAAGACGTGTGTTGTCCAATGACCTGTGTCATATCAGCCCTTTTTTTTTTTTTTTTTTTAATGTGTAAGAAGATAACCACTTTCCCTTTATGAAAACGGCCACGGAACACGCCCCAGGAATGCTCCCTCCCGGCGCCGGCTCCAGGCCTGGCTGCTGCTACGTGGAGAAAGTCGGTCTTCAGCGCATTCGCCTCTCCTATCGCTACCTCCTCTCCATCTACCTCTGCCCCCTCGGGTGGGCTGGCGGCACCTTGGCTTCCTGCTGCACCCAGGTCTGACCCAACAGACTGCAGACTCGGGCTCCTCCCACCACGTGGGAACTCAGGCCACAGCGCACCACCACTGGGGCGGGACCTGGCTCTTCAGAGGCTGCCCCAGGGCACTAACAACCCCAGGTACAGGAGTTAGTGCGCCTTAAGGCGAATTCTCATCAGTGAGAGGCAGGCGATGGGATGGAAGCAGCAGATACAGGCGCCACTCGCAGGGTTCAGCAACAGGGTGAACCATATCACTGAGCGACCAGCTGTGGTTTCTTGGGAAGCGGTGACCATCTTGGCAACACGTCCCCTGGTATTGACCTTCTCTACTTCCCTGCTTCCCCGTCCTTTCTCCTCACTCTTGCCGTTCTAGGATAGTACCAGTTAACGCGGGGTCCACTCTGGCTCAAGACAACCACATGTGTGGCAGAGTAGAACTGTGCTCCACAGGGTTTTCAAGGGCTAATTTTTCAGGCGTAGATCACCGGGCCTTTTTTCTGAGGCTCCTCTGGGTGGACGCAAACCACCAGTCTTTTGGTTAGCCGCTGACCACGTTTAACTGTTTGTACCACCTAGAATCTCCTTTAGGATCGTACCTCCCAATAAAGCCGTAGTGTATGAGCTGTGACTGAAGCTCTAATTTCTAGGAAACCCTGCCAAGATAGCTACTTTCTCTCACTCATCCAGAAACTGGAGAAAATGTACAATTCAGCAGTATTCTCCCCCAAAATAGGCTTCCTGGTAATTTATACATCACCAAGAGTAGCAAAAAGAGAAAAACAACTATTTCAGTCACAGAGAAATTAGCGACCATTTTTCTTATATCTCGCAGTATTATGAAAACTGCTCCTAACACATTTAACAGCCATTTTCTATATATTCCAGCAATATTGTTCAGTTTCTTGTCAGGATGGAGTTCTGCTATAAATAGGCGGCGTTAAAAAGAAAAGTGTGGTTTGTTTGTAAAACATTAGAACTGGAAAGTGTTAAACAAGTCCTTTCCCGTATTCTTGTGGGTATGATATCTATTATTTATTTACTGGTGGCTAGTCAGAAATTTAGATATTTTGATGAGATAAAAGGAAAACATTGTAAAATGCAGACTAGAAAAGACTTTCTTGCTACTAAAGAATATCTTTTTTTTCCTATTTAGTATTTGAAGATGTATTCTCTTTAAGTACAAATTTAATCATTTATTTAACAGTGCAATAATAAAGGCCTTCACATTTAAATAGGAAAATAAACAAGAATATTCATTATTATTGGGCATGATTTTGGAAGTTCTAGCCAACACAATGAGACAGGAAATAAAGAATTATTAATATTATTACAAGAAAGACGGTTCAATGATTATATGTTCAATTGTCTAAAATATGTAGGAAAACTAGCTGAGAATCTTATAGAAATAATAGGAAAATTCAGTAATATAGCTGGATAAAATATTAATACTTAAAAATAATAGTTTTCCTACATACCAAAAAACCCACTGCCGTTGAGTCAATTCCGACTCATAGCGACCCTATAGCGTTTCCAAGGCTGTAAATCTCTATGGAAGCAGATCACCATATCTTTCTACCGCAAAGCCACTGGTGGTTTTGAACTACTGACCTTTTGGTTAGCAGTCCATCACTTCAACCATTGCGCCACCAGGGCTCTGCATACAGGAGACATTTATAAAGGAATGGCTGAAATGCATTCTACCAGTTATTGCTTTGTGACCATGGGCAAATTGCTGAACCTCTTAGTGTTCGTTTCTTCATCTGTAAAAGTGGGATAATAATCCTATCCCCTTCAGAAAGTTCTGGTGAGGATTTTATGAGTGGTTGTTAATGTAGTTTGTCTCATCCAACACCTAATTCCAAGCTCATTTGCTGTTTTAATCTACTTTCAAATTCGCAAATACCAAATACTGTCTTGGTTATCTAGTGCTGCTATAACAGAAATATCACAGGTGGATGGCTTTAACAAAGAGAAGTTTATTCTCTCACACTCTAGTAGGCTAGGAGTCCAGATTCAGGGAGTCAGCTCCAGAGGAAGGCTTTCTTTCTCTCTGTTGGTTGTGGAGGAAGGTCCTTGTCATCAGTCTTCCCCTGGTCTAGGAGCTTCTCCATGCAGGAACCCCAGTTCCAAAGCACATGCTCTGCTCCCAGCACTGCTTTCTTGGTGGCATGAGGTTCCCCACTCTCTGCTCACTTCTTTCTTCTTTTATCTCTTGTAAGATAAAAGATGATGCAGGTTACACCCCAGGGAAACTCCTTTTACATTAGATCAGGATGTGATCCGAGAAAGGGTGTTACATCCCACCCTAATCTCTTCAACATAACCCAATCCTGCCTCATTAATCACAGGCAGAGATTAGGATTTACAACACATTGGAAAATTACATCAATCACAAAATGGAGGACAATCACATAGTACTGGGAATCATGGCCTAGCCAAACTGATACACATATTTTTGGGGGCACAATTCAATCCATGAAAAATACTTTCACAGACTTCCTTGAAGGTCAAGATACCTATTTGACACAATTCTGGCCAAGAAATATAAGAAGAAGTCACAACAGCTGCCCCCTTTTTTCCTTCCTCATGCCTTAAAAATAGATGTGATGCTGGAGTTAGAGCATGAGCATCTAGGCTTCTTGAACATAAGAAAAATACGCCCCAACTTGTTTAAGCTATTGTTAGATGAGTATTTTGTGACCTACAGATTTTCATTTGTATCTTAATAGTATGTAAAGCATAACATAAATCATATGACTGGTGCCTAGAAAGTGTTTAAGAAATGTTAGCTCTTGTTATTACAATTTTAAAATATTATATCTAAATATATTTAAAATATAAATGGGAAGTGTCTTATTCATAACAACGAAAACTATTAAATAATTAGTAATTCATCTAACAAAACAGTGCAACACAGATCTATGTAAAGAAAACTCTTAAATGTAATAAGGACAAAAAAAACATGCAAGAGACCCACAACGTTTCTGGATTAAAAGAGTAATATTATCCCCCAGTTAATTAATGACTATAATCTTACTTAATCAAAATTCAAATGGATATTTTGAGGATCTTGAAAAGTTGATTTTCAATTTCAACTGGAAGAATACATATTCCAGAATAACCAAATTGATTTTGAAAAAGAAGAACAAATAAAGTGAATGTATTCAACTTATTCCATCAGGTATTTAAGTTGTACTAATTAGAATAATACTACATCATTGAAAGATAGACAAATTCATCAATGGAATAGAACTGAAATTCTAGAAATAGATTCACATGTAAATGTGAAGCAACATATGATAAATATTATCATTTAAATCAAAGAGTATATCTGTCCAAGTTTGGGGCAGGAAATAGAAGTCACTGAAGGTATTTCAAACAGAAAGTGACTTAATATAAGGAATTAGATGTTGACAACATTGTTGGGCTACGGGAGCATCTTCTAGGCTGGACCTCCTGGAATGTCTCAGTACAAATAGAACTGATTCAATGGGGAGCCATTGAAAGTACCTCAGAAATTGCCACTGAAGCTGTGCCAGAAACAAGAAGCCATTGTCTTTGCAACTGCCTCCCACAACCAGGAAACTGGAGAGTGGGTATCCAAAGCTGTGGTGTAAGATTGGGAAGTCACATCAAGAAGCTGTCCCTTTAAGAAAATGTTCTGCATCCCACTTTGGTGAGTGGTGTCAGGGGTCTTAAAAACTCTGAGTGACCATCTAAGATGCATCAACTGGTCCCAACCCACCTGGAGCAAAGGAGAATGAATAACACCAAAGACACAAGGAAAGTATTAGCCCAAGAGACAGAAAGGGCCACGTAAACCAGAGACTCCATCAGCCTGAGATCAGAAGAACTAGACGGTGCCCGGCTACCACCAATGACCTCCCTGACTGGGAACACAACAGACAGTCCCTGGTGGGGCAGCAGAAAGACGAGGTGCAGAACTCAAATTCTAGTAAAAAGACCAGACTTAACGGTTTGATTGAGACTGGAGGGACCCCAGAAGACATGGCCCCCGAACTCTCTATTAGCTCAAAACTAAAACCATTCCTGAAGCCAGCTCTTCAGACAAAGATTAGACTAGACTATGGGACGTAAAATGATACTCGTGAAGAGTGTGCTTCTTAGCTCAAGTAGGTACAAGAGACTAAACGGGTAGCTCCTGCCCAGAGGTGAGATGAGAAGGCAGAGAGGTTCAGGAGCTGGTTGAATGGATACAGGAAATCCTGAGTGAAAAGGAGGAGTGTGCTGTCACAGTATAGGGAGAGCAATTAGGGTCACATAACAGTGTATGTATAAATTTTTATATGAGAGACTAACCTGAATTGTAAACTTTCACTTAAACTACAACAATTTAAAAAAAAGAAGAAGATGTCCCTCTCACCATTGCTTCTTGATATGCAGGAAGCTGGTGAACAGATACTAGGACACTGGTGCCAGAAGACCTCGTATTCTCTGAGTGTCTTTGCTGATAACAACATTCAAGAGCCAGGGGAAGATGGCTCACTTCTGCCTTCCAGAATCTCTCCTGAGTGCCTCTAAAGGGTGGAATGTAATTTGTTTCCAGAACCTCAACTTCAGGGGATTCTGGGAAATGTTCTCTTTAGTCTTCCAACCTCTTCAAAAAGAAGCATGAAAGCACTAATCCAAAGTATATACCACAACAGGAAAATAAATCATATTGGGACCATTGGTTGGGTCTTTGCGTCATTCCAAACATAACATAATTCCCATGTGATTAAAGATTTAAGTGTTAAAATTACACATAAAAGTGCTAAAAGCAAATATTGGGAGAACAGATCGATAATCTTGGGATTAGAGTATGACATGAAACCCAGAAGCTATTACAGAAAAGATAAATGTATTTAATTAAGTAAATATCAAGTAGCTTTTTTGTTTGATAAAGGACACTGTAAAACAAAGTTAAAAGACAAAAAGTTGGGGAAAATATTTGCAACATTTATTCTAGACAAAGGGTTAATATTCTTAGCATGTTAAGGGATTTTACAGATCAACAAGAAAAATATCAACATCCAATCATAAAATAGGCAAATATACAAATGATTTATGATAAAATCAAATGCAAATGGGATTGACACCTATGGAAAAATGAATAACCTCATTGATAATGAAGAAAATGAAAATTTAAATGAGGAGATATTTTTTATTTATCCAACTGGCAATGATGAAGAGTGATAATATCCATTGTTGGCACGGTTATAAGGGAAATTGAGTGCAAATTGGTCACGAACTTGTAAGAGTCAATTTTGGCAGTATTTGTCAAACGTTAAAATGTCCCTCCCATTTAACCTGCAATTACACTTCTAAGAATTTGTCTCAAAGAACTAGCAACATACTTCTAAGAATCGGTCCCGCAGAACAAACCACATAAGTGAGTAAAGATAGAAACTATACAGATATTCACTGCAGTCATTTGTAAGAGTAAAAATTGGAAGCAAATTTAGCGTCCATGAGTGGGTCGTTTGCAGCTCTGTTTGCACCACCCAGGGACTCTATAATGTAATATATAAATAAAGTATTTTATATATAACTTGTAATTAATATTTTAATGAATTAGGAACATGGAAGACTGAAGAATTGATGCCTTTGAATTATGGTGTTGGCAAAGAATATTGAATATACCATGGACTGCTAGAAGAACGAACAAATCTGTCTTGGAAGAATTACAGCCAGAATGCTTCTTAGAAGCTAGGATGGCGAGACTTCATCTCGCATACTTTGGACATGTTATCAGGAGGGACCAGTCCCTGGAGAAGAACATCATGCTTGGTAAAGTAAAGGGTCATCAAGAAACAGGAACACCTTCAAAGAGATGGATTGACACAGTGGCTGCAACAATGGGGTCAAGCATAACAATTGTGAGGGTGGCACAGGACCGGGCGGTGTTTCGTTCTGTTGTACCGACTCAACAGCACCTCGGAGCAACAATAACATATTATTAAAAATGAAAATCTAGAAATAAGCAAAACCCAAACTCAGCCATTTGACACATAATGCCAGACCAGGTAAAGTCAAAAAGGAGTTTAGAACCCCTTTGGTGATAGATATAGAAACTGGGTCGCACACCTTGTTGGTCCAGCTCTAAATGGAAGGAATTGCATTATTACCTGAGGATAGCTTTCCTACCTCTGAAAGCTGAATCCAAGAATGTGTTGGATTTTAAAGTTGCATTGCGCCTTCCCTTTGGAGAAGATGTTGCTCCTGGCTTAGAGCGATTAACTTTCCATGCCAGTGTGCTTTGTTTGTAAGACCAGCGTCTGCCAGGCAACCATGCAGCATCTACTCTCGTGTCTACATGTCTGAAGTTACTGCCTTTGGCAGCTATTCGCCTCCTACCTGCCTGATCTGCCTCTTGCTTTTTGGCATAGACTTAGTCACGTTATCTTAGCTTGCTGCTAGCCTGTGCAAGCTGTCGTAACTGGTCTATTGCTGCAATTTCCTGAGTACACTCATAGATGTTACATCACTTAAAAGTTTTCCTTTTAAATGTTCTTGAAGTTTTGTTTTCAACCCAGTCCTATTTATAAATCTATTCTTTGGGTCTTTCCTACAAATGTTTCAGTTTCCAATATGTTTCAAGTTTTTGAAAAAAATCATTTATTTTCAATGTGTGAAAATGACTGAACCACAGAAGGTCAAGAGAGGCAGCAGAGTATGTGGCTGAGAGCAGCACTCTGGAGTCGCTGTGCCACTTAGCCACTGTGTGACCTTGGGCAAATCACTTGACCTCTCTGTTCTCAGTTGCCTCACATATAAGTTTTATATGAGTGCTTATTGAATTAAGAAAACTACATCTGGTGTTTTTTTGCTTGATTAACTGACTAGTATAGCTCCTGTGTATCAGAAATGTATTCATTCAACAAACATTACTCTGATTTTCAGTTTAAGTAAACTCTCCTCACTGTTGTGTGATGACTGGGTTATGGAGGCACCAAGGAACAGCAGGAGGGTCTCCAAAATGCATCTCACATTTGGCCATGTCTTTTTGTCTTTGCTGCCATCGCCTTAGTTCCAGCCACCTTCATCCTCACTTGACTCTGTCACAGCTTCCTCACCTGTCTGTCCGCTCCCACTTTTGACCCATTTCAACTAGTCTCCAAACAGAACAGAACACAGGTTTCGGTCAGCCCTGCTTCAATGACTTCTCATTATACTTAGAAAAGAAGCCAAACTCTAACTACGATCAGCAAGGGTCTGCAAAATCCAGTCCCTGCCTGTCTTTTAAACTCATTTATTCATTTCATACCACCCTTCTTGCTCCTTAGGCACTTGTTGCTGTTAGGTGCCATCAAGTCAGTTCCAACTCATAGAGACACTATGTACAACAGAACGAGACACTGCCCGGTCCTGCACCATGCTCACAATCGTTGTTATGCCTGAGCCCATTATTGGAACTTCTGTGTCAGTCCATCTCCCTGAGGGTCTTCCTCTTCTTCGCTGACCCTCTACTTTACCAGACATGATGTCCTTTTCCAGGGACTGATCCCCCCGGATAACATGACCAAAGGATGTGAGACAAAGTCTAGCCATCCGTGCTTCTAAGGAGCATTCTGGTTGTACTTCTTCCAAGACAGAGTTCTCAGTTCTTTTGGCAGTCCATGCTATATTCAATATTCTTCACCAACACCATAATTTAAAGGCATCGATTCTTCTTCAGCCGTCCTTATTCATCGTCCAGCTTTCCCATGCATATGAGGCGATTGAAAACACCATGGCTTGGGTCAGGTGCACCTTAGTCCTCAAGGTGACATTTTTGCTTTTCAACACTTTAAAGAGGTCTTTTGCAGCAGATTAGCCCAGTGCAATGTGTCTTTTGATTTCTTGACCGCTGCTTCCATGGGTGTTGATTGTGGATCCAAGTAAAATGAAATCCTTGACAACTTCAGTCTTTTCTCTGTTTATCATGATGTTGCTTATTGGTCCAGTTGTAAGGATTTTTGTTTTCTTTACATTGAGGTGCAATCCATACTGAAGGCTGTGGTCTTTGATCTTCATCAGTAAGTGCTTCAACTCTTCTTCACTTTCAGCAAGCAAGTTTGTGTTATCTGCATAACACAGGTTGTCAGTGAGTCTTCCTCCAATCCTGATGCCCGGTTCTTCTTCATATCCTCCAGCTTCTGGGACTATTTGCTCAGCATACAGACTGAATAGGTATGGTGAAAGGATACAACCCTGACGCACACCTTTTCTGACTTTAAACCACGCAGTATCCTCTCGTTCTGTTTGAATGACTGCCTCTTGATCTATGTACAGGTTCCTCATGAGCATAATTAAGTGTTCTGGAATTCCCATTCTTCACAATATTATCCATAATTTGTTATGATCCACACAGTCTTAGCATAGTCAATTAAACACAGGTAAACATCTTTCTGGTATTCTCTGCTTTCAGCCAGGATCCATCTGACATCAGTAATGATATCCCTCGTTCCAAGTCCTCTTCTGAATTCAACTTGAATTTCTGGCAGTTCCCTGTTGATATATTGCTGCAGCCACTTTTGAATGATCTTCAACAAAATTTTACTTGTGTGTGATATTAATGATATTGTTTGATAGTTTTGCATTCGGTTGGATCACCTGTCTTGGGAGTGGGCATAAATATGGATCTCTTCCAGCCAGTTGGCCAGGTAGCTGTCTTCCAAATTTCTTGGCATAGATGAGTGAGCGCTGCATCTGTTTGTTGAAACATCTCAACTGGTATTCTGTCAATTCCTGGAGCCTTGTTTTTTGCCAATGCTTTCAGTGCAGCTTGGACTTCTTCCTTCAGTACCATTGGTCCCTGATCATATGCTACCTCCTGAAATGGTTGAGCATCCACAAGTTCTTTTTGGTATAGTGATTCTGTGTGTTCCTTCCATCTTCTATTGATGCTTCCTGTGTCGTGTAATATTTTCCCGTCGAATCCTTCAATATTGCAACTCGAGACTTGACTTTTTTCTTTAGTTCTTTCAGCTTGAGAAATGCCAACTGTTTTCTTCCCTTTTGGTTTTATATCTCCAGCTCTTCACACACGTCATTATAATACTTTACTTAGGCACCAGCCACACTAATCTTTCAGTTTTTTGAATATGTTTACCTCTTTCTCAAGACAAGGGCTTTGTATATGCCATTCCCTCTGCCTGGAACATTCTACCCAATGCTTTGCATGACTTTATCCTTCTCTTTCTGTAGTTCTCTTTCTGCTTTTGTCTGTCCAGCACCCAGTGCTATTTCTACTTCTTTGGGTAGTAGCACCCCAAGTTTCCTTTATGGAAACATCCCTCCCAGACTCTCCATGGGGCTTACCTGGGTCTGAGCCACATCAGGTCCATCATGATCATGTGACCCAAGTCTAAGTCAATTACAGCATCCCATTACCATGGCCACAGTGATTGGTTTGGGAGAGAGTAGGTGTGGCTACTTTGGGCCAATGAGATTCAGACTCGGGCTTTCATTAGAGCTAGCATTTTTGAGCAGGTAGGGAGGCGCCTAGAGTATGGCCTGACTCTTTTGCCACAAGGAGGAGAACGGAGGCCCCATGGCAGGAAGCACTGCTGAAAGATGGACCAGATGACTCCCTGATGGCAGATGGATCCAGCTGTGCCTGAAGCCTTCAGTTTCCTGAGGAAAAAAGATCCTTATTTTGCCTTGTCACTTTCTACCAAAAGAGTCTCAATTAATTCAACTTTTCCAAAACCCCTTCCTGACCATCTATCTTCTCTGCCCTTTTATTCTTTAAAAGGTGAGTTTGAAGTTCTAGGTGGTGAGGAGAGGCTTGGGTACTGGTGGGCTTTATCACTGAGTGTTTTTGCTCTTGGGGGACTAGCAGGGAACAAATACGAGGATATGGAAGTCTTTTCTTTCATTGCCTCCTGAGAAGAATCCTCCAGGCATCCTGGTGATGGGGTGGAGATAGCTACCTGGTACTTGCATGGGGAGGGAACTGAAGAGTAAAACTGATCTGTACCCAGACTTTCAACCAGTACTTTCAGTCATACCTCCGCACTTCACCCCTACTTTCCTGTTATCTGGTGCCTCCAAGTCTAGAGTCTCCAGGCTCTGTGGAGTGGAAATCGAGTCCGCTCTCCCTGAGCTCCCCCTCTGCAGGTCCACTCTGCTAAGTCAGCAGTTTTCGCCATTCAGTTTGCAGAAATCTCTTATCCTCAGCTGTGTCCTCCACATCCTCTGTGTCTTGGTGAGTTCATACATCAAAAAAAAAAAAAAAACAAACTCTGTCTTGCCATTTTCCTGGAGTTTGGTGAAGGAGAGGAGAATACTTCTGGAGAGTGATCCCATATCATGAAATTCAACTTGGGCTGGGTCCCTATCTGTCCTCTTCTCCTGGAAATGATAGCAAACCTTTGTTGTTTTCTTCAGCCCTTCTACCTCATCATCTTTCTGCTTACACCCTCTGTGTCCTACAGCTTCACAGAGAAAAGACAAATTGGTTAGATGGAAACTCCTTGCGTTTTCCACTACTTTCTGTCTCTCCTGTCACAGTGGAAGGGGTGCCCTTCTTGGCTGAGGCTGAACCCTGGTCCAGTTCCCTCCCTCCTTCTGGACCTTGCTCTGTAAATGGATTAACCTAGATATTGTTAGTGTATGGATTTACAGTGACCAATCTTCCCAGTGTGCTGGAGACTAAATGGCTCAGGACCGGGCAGTGTTTCCTTCTGTTGTACATAGGGTCACTATGACTGGAAACCGACTCAACAGCACCTAACAACAAGGGGAATCCCAGAAGGTTGGACTTTTCAGTACAGTAACTCCCTGGGTTAAGAACACTGGACTTAAGGACAACTTGTACTTAAGACGAAACCCTGGTGGTGTAGTGGTTAAGAGCTATGGCTGCTCACCAAAAGGTTGGCAGTTTGAATCCACCAGGTGCTCCTTGGAAACTATGGGGCAGTTCTACTCTGTCCTATAGGGTAGCTATGAGTTGGAATTGAAGCCAGCGGGTTTGGTTTTTGGTTTTTGTACTTAGGAAAGACTCCCATAAAGCCTATTGTATTAAAAATTTGAGTTAAATACAATAGTTGGTAATAACAAAAGCAGGCACTACTTTGTGACGCTCACGACAACATTGCGCGGATTTAGCGGTTAGTCAGTTCCAGGAAGGAGAAGACCATCCGCCATTTTAAGTCAGATCTCGTTGCCATTAATGCTGTGTTGAGTGCCTAACTTTGTATTTGGCTTAAATTTCCTCTCATCTACCCTTGTAACCATGCCTCCGAAGAGTAAATCCGATGCAAGTGCTGGTGATAAAGAAAAGGAAAGCAATCATGATTGAAAATAAAGTGCAAATAAAGCAATTGGAAAGAGGTGAAGCGTCATTGGAAAAGCGTTAGGCTACAGTCGGTCAACGATGAGAACAATTTTAAAGAATAAAGTGAGAATAATAGAGCATGTGAAGGGCTCTGCCTAAATGAAAGCTACAATTATTACTAAGCAACACAGTGGTTTGATCATTGAAATGGAAAGGCTATTGATAATTTGGTTAGATGATAAAATCAGGATAATATGCCTATGATCCTTTAGTGCAAGAAAACGCTCAAAGCCTTTTCGATGATTTAAAAGCTGCTCGTGCAGCACGTGAAGGTGATTGTGATGAAGAATTTGTTGCACGTAGGGTTGGTTCAGTCGTTTCAAAGTGTGGGCAAATTTACCTAATATTCAAGTGCAAGGAGAAGCAGGAAGTGCAGATATAAGTGCTGCAAGTGATTTTCCTGAAATGTTGAAAAATATTATTGAGGAGGGAGGTTATTCGCCAGACCAAATATTTAATGTTGACGAGACTGGCATATTTTGGGGAAAAGAATGCCCGAAAGGACCGATATTTCGAAAGAGGAAAAAAATGCACCAGGGCATAAGGCATCGAAGGATAGGCTAACGCTATTGCTTGGGGGTAACACTTCCTGGGGATTTCAAGCTCAAGCCTTTGCTTGTGTTGTTATTGTTATGTGCCGTCGAGTCGATTCTGGCTTATAGCGACCCTGTGGGACAGAGTAGAACTGCCCCATAGGGTTTCCAAGCGAGGTCACTTCACTGTATTATTAAGGCATCTCTTCTCGTTATTCAGAAGGCAAATGCAAAAGCATGGGTTACGATTACCAACCTTGAAGATCAGGTCTTGAATCATTTTGTCCCTGCTGTTGAACATTACTCCTTGGCCAAGAAAATTCCTTTCAAGATTCTCCTTGTGCTTGACAATGCACCCGGACATCCGAGCACTTTAGATGACCTTCACTCTAGTGTAAAGCTCGTATTTTTAGCATCCAACACCACATCGCTACTTCAGCCAATGGATCAGGGAGTCATAGCTTCCTTTAAGGGCTATTATTTATGGCAGACCTTCTCACAAGCAGTCAGAGCTTTGTAACATCTATGATGCCATCAAAAATATTGCCGAATCTTGGGATGAAGTCAAGCAGTCAAATATGAAAGGAGTGTGGAACAAATTGTGCCCCTAATTTGCCCATGCTTTTCAGGGGTTTATAGCTGCTGAGTACTGAACTGGGCAAATCTGCTGCAAAAGACCTCTTTAAAGTGTTAAAAAGCAAAGATGTCACTTTGAGGACTAAGTTGTGCTTGACCCAAGCCATGATATTTTTGATCACTTCATATGCATGGGAAAGATGGACTGTGAATAAGGAAGACTAAAGAAAAATCGATGCCTTTGAATTACAGTATTGGCAAAGAATATTGAATATACCACGGACTGCCAGAAGAACAAACAGGTCTGTCTTGGAAGATGTACAGCCAGAGCGTTCCTTGGAAACGAGGATGGTGAGACTTAGTCGCTTGTATTTTGGACATGTTATCAGGAGGGACTGGTCCCTGGAGAAGGACCTCATGCTTGGTCAAGTAGAGGGTCAGCAAAAAAGAGGAAGACCTTCAGTGAGATGGACTGACACAGTGGTTGTCACAATAAGCTCAAATGTAACAACGATTGTGAGGATGGCAGAGGACCAGGCAGTATTTCATTCTGTTGTACATGAGGTTGTACATCGGAACCAACTCAAGGGCACCTAACAACAACAACAGCGTAGCTGACGACATCTCCAACGCCAGGCAAGCTGTGTTTGATACTGGTAACTAACTGCAGTTAGGCATCAATGAAAATGATGTTGTAGAAATTTGTCCATTTCCTCTAGGTTTTCAAATTTGTTGGAGTATAGTTTTTTATAGTACTCTGTTATGATCCTTTTTATTTCAGTTGGGTCTGTTGTAATGTCCCCCATTTCATTTCTTATTTGGGTTATTTACATCCTCTCCTGTTACTCTTTTGTCAGTCTGGCCAGTGGTTTGTTGATTTTGTTGAGTCTTTCAAAGAACCAACTTCTGGTTTTGTTGACTCTTTCTGTTGTTTTTCTATTCTCTCTTTCATTTATTTCTGCTCTGATCTTTATTATTTCCTTTCTTCTGGTGGCTGTAGGCTTCTTTTGCTGTTCTCTATTTGTTTGAGTTGTGTATCTAATATTTTGATTTTGTCCCTTTCTTTTTTGATGTGTGCATCTATTGCTGTAAATGGTCCTCTGAGGACTGCCTTTGCTGTGTCCCAAAGGTTTTGGTATGATGTGTTTTCATTCACATTTGATTCTAGGAATTTTTTGATTCTGTCTTTGATTTCTTCTATTACCCAGTGGTTTTTAAGCAAGATGGTATTCAGTTTCCATGTATTTGATTTTTTTTTCCTTGCTCTTCCTGTTGTTAATTTCTACTTTAATGACGTTGGGATCAGTGAAGATACTTTGTATTATCTCAATGTTTTGGATTTTGTTGAGGGTTGCTTTTTGGCCTAAGATGTGGTTTATTCTGGAGACCGTTCCATGTGCATTGGATAAGAATGTGTACTTTGCAGCTGTTGGGTGGAGTGTTCTGTGTATGTCTATGAGGTCAAGTTGGCTGATTGTGGCCTTTAGATCTGTATCTTTGTTGAGTTTCTTTCTAGGTGTTCTATCCTTTATTGTGAGTGGTGTGTTGAAGTATCCTGCTAGTATTGTGGAGCTGTCAGTTTCTCTTTTCAGTGCTGTTAGAGTTTGTTTTATGTATTTTGGAGCTCTGTCATTGGGTGCAGAGAAATTTATTAGGGTTATGTCTTCATGATGGATTGTCCCTTTAATCATTATATAGTGCCCCTCTTTGTCTTTTATGGTGGATTTTGTTTTAAAATATATTTTATCTGAGATTAGTATTGCCACTCCTGCTCCTTTTTGGTAGCTGTTTGCTTGATATATTTTTTTCTATCCTTTGATTTTTAATAAATTTCTGTCTTTGTTTCTAAGATGTGTCTCTTGTAGACAGCATATTGATGGATCCTGTTTTTTAAATCTATTCTGTCACTCTTTGTCTCTTTTTGGGTGCATTTAGACCATTTATGTTCAGTTTAATTATTAATAGGTGTGAGTTTATTGCTGTCATTTTGTAGGGTTTTTTTTGTTGTTGTTTTTGTTGTTTTTTTTTTTTTGTGGTGCTGACGTTTTCTTTGTTCCTCTTATTCTCCTGTGCTGAATTCCTTTTGTTTGTGTATTTTTTTAATTTTTTTTGTTTTCCTAGATTTTGTGTTTACTGAGACTTTATGTTTTCTATATTCTGATGAGCAGGTGTCAGATGGATCATGGCTGAAAGAGAATACCAGAAAGATGTTTACTTGTGTTTTATTGACTATGCAAAGGTGTTAGATTGTATGGTTCATAGGAAATTATGGATAACATTATGAAGAATGGGAATTCCAGAACCCTTAATTGTGCTCATGAGGAACCTGTACATAGATCAAGAGGCAGTCATTCAAACAGAACAAGGAGATACTGTGTGGTTTAAAGCCATAAAATGTATACATCAGGGTTGTATCCTTCCACCATACTTATTCAGTCTGTATGCTGAGCAAATAATCTGAGAAACTGGACTATATGAATAACATGGCATCAGGGTTGGAGGAAGATACAGTAACAACCTGTGATATACAGATGACACATCGTTGCTTGCTGAAAGTGAAGAGGACTTGAAGCACTTACTGATGAAGATCAAAGACCACAGCCTTCTGTATGGATTGCACCTCAACATAAAGAAAACAAAAATCCTCACAGCTGAACCAATAAGCAACATCATGATAAACGGAGAAAAGATTGGAGTTGTCAAGGATTTCATTTTACTTGGATCCATAATCAACGCCCATGGAAACAGCAGTCGAGAAATCAACGATGTAGTGCATTGAACAAATCTGCTGTAAAAGACCTCTTTAAAGTGTTGAAAAGCAAGGATGTCACTTTGAGGACTAAGGTGCACCTGACCCAAGCCATGGTATTTTCATTCACTTCGTATGTACGAGTGAAAGCTGGACAATGAATGAGGAAGACCGAAGAAGAATCGATGCCTTTGAATTGTGGTGTTGGCGAAAAATATTGAATATACTGTGGACTGCCAGAAGAATGAACAAATTTGCTTGGAAAAAGTACAGCCTGAGTGCTCCTTATAAGCAAGGATGGCAAGACTTCATCTCACATACTTTGGACATGTTATCAGGGGGGACTAGTCCCTGGAGAAGGACATCATGCTTGGTAAAGTAGAAGGTCGATGAAAAAGAGGAAGACCCTCAATGAGATGTCTTGACACAGTGGCTGCAACAATGGGCTCAAGCATAGCAATGATTGTGAGGATGGCATAGGACCAGGCAGTGTTTTGTTCTGTTGTACATAGGGTTGCTAGAGTCGGAATTGACTCATTGGCATCTAACAACAATAACATACCTTTTAATTAGGGCATTTGGACCATTTACATTTAATGTGATTATTGACATCATTAGGTTTAAATCTTGTTTGGCTATTTGATGTCTGTTTGTCTTATCTTCTCTTTGTTTCTCTTTTCTTTTTCTGCCTTCTTTTTTATGATTCAATTTTATGATTCCATTTTATCTCCCTTGTGGACTTATTAGCTATAATTATTTGACTTTTTTTTTAAGTGGTTGCTTTAGAGTATATATCATTAACTTATCACAGTTTACTTTTAGTGATATGATACCACTTCATGTTTAGTTTAAGGATCTTACAATACTACATGTGGATTTCTCTCCTACCTTCTTTTACTAATTATAGTCATATATTTTACTTTTACATATGTTGTTAACCCTACATTACATTGTTGTTATTTTTGTTTAAACTCAATAATCTTTTAAAGATATTTTAATAATAAAAGGATATTTTTCTATACTTACCTACCTCATTACCATCTCTGGTGTTCTTTATTACTTCATTTAATATTTCCATTTGGTATCATTTTCCTTCTACCTGAAGAACTTCCTTTACCATTTCTTGTAGCGCAGGACTGTTGGTAATGAATTATTTCAGCTTTTATATGTACAGAACGTGTCTTTATTTCATCTTAATTTTCAAATAATATTTTTACTCATAGACTTCTAAGTTAACAGGTTTTTTTTCCTTTTGATATTTTAAAAATACTACTTCACTGTCTTCTATCTTGCATTGCTTCCAGTAAGAAGTCTGCTGTTATTTTTGTTCTGTGTATATAATGTGTCTTTGCTTTCAAGATTTTTCTCTGTATTCTTGGAAGAAAAGCCCGTCAATCTGCTTCCCAAAGGTTACAAGCCATGAAAACCACGTGGAGTATGCTTCTACTCTGAAATCAGGTAGGGTCGCCATGAGACAGAATTGACTTGAAGGCAACTGATTGGTTGGTTGGTTGCTTGGTTTAGCCTGATACACAGCACAGTGCTCACTTAACTACTACAACATTGTACTTTAACTCTATATATCTATATAGAAATTAGATAGTAGTAAAAAAGAAAACAAAATACTAAAGTTTTCCAGGAAAAATAAAGATATTAGGCTAAATGATATAGACTATAGTTTAAAGATAGCATTAATCACAGCAATTCCACTCCTAGGTATATACCCAAAAGAACTGAAAGCGAGGACTCAAACAGATAGTTGTACACCAATGTTCATAGCAGCACTATTTACAATAGCTGAAAGGTGGAAACAAGTGTCCATCAACAGATGAATGGATAAATAAAATGTGGTATAGTCATATAATGGAATATTATTCAGCCATAAAAAGGAATGACATTTTGATACATGTTACGACATAAGTGAACCTTGAATACATTATGCTAAGTGAAATAAGCCAGACACAGAAGTTCAAATATTGTATGATTACACTTATATGAAATATCTAAAATATGTAAATTCATAGATACAGAAAGTAGATCAGTGGTTACAAGGGGCTGAGGAGTGGAGGGAGTGGGAATTTATTGTTTTATGGGTACAGAGTTTCTGATTGGGATGAGAAAAGTTTTGGAAGTAGATAATGGTGAAGGTTACATAACATTGTGAATGTAATTAATGTCACCAAAATGTACACTTAAAAATGATTAATATGATAAATTTTATGTTCTGTATATTTTAGCACAATAAAATTTAAATAAAAACAGCATTAATAACTTAAAAAAGAAAAGATTTTCTCTTTATCACTAATTTCAAGCAATTTGATTACAGTGTGCCTTGGTATAATTTTCTTCATGTTTCTTCTGCCTGGGTTTGTTGAGTCTTTTTGATCTGTGGGTTTATAGTTTTCATCAACTTGAAAAAATTTTCAGTTATTATTTCTTCAGATATTTTTTCCTGCCTCCTTCTTCTAGGACTCAAATCACACATCTACTACAACGCTTGGCCATGTTCCACAGCTCACTGTTGTTCTGTTCATACATTTTTTTAATTTGTTTTTTTTCTCTGTATTTGGTTTTGGATTGTTTCTATTGCTGTTTTTTCAAGTTTGCTAATCTTTTATTCTGCTGTGTCTAACCTGCCGTTAATCCCACAGGGTGAATTTTTCTATTCATATGTATTTTTTTATCCCTAGAAGTTATATTTGGTCTTTTAAAGTATGTTTTCTCTCCTTTTTATGCTCATGTCTTCCTCTACCTTCTTGAACATATGGGTTATACTGATAATAGCCCCCCTGAATTCTGAACTCTGTAATACAGTTAAACCTGTGAGACCTGGAACTCGATGGAATGGCTTTGTTTTCCTGAGTCTCACAAGTTTTCCACCTTTGACAGGGTGCAGTCTTACCACTTTTCTATCATTCCTTTTAATGGAAAATATTTGAGTTTTCTTTCTCTGACAAGTTTCTGCCTTCCACAGGCTCAGGCTTTCACAGGTTTTACTGTACTAAGTCAGGGATTGCCTGTCTCTGTTTAAGTTTCCATTCCCTGTGCTGTGGCCTGGAAGTTCTCTAGTAGTGACTCAGGGCAGTGACAGGACTCACTTTAGGACTTTTCCTTCTCTCAGGGACCACTGTCCTGTGCTGCCTGTTGTCCAGTGCCTTAAAGCCATGATTCTATCAAACCCATTAGAAATTACAGTAGAACCTGTGAAAGCTAGAACCTGTGTAAGGTGGGAACTGGTCAGAGAAGGAAAACTCAAATATTTTCCACTAAAATGATTACTTCAGCCTGATAAATCTCTGAAAGCTGGAACCTGTGAGATGTGGATGGAATCAGAAAATCGTTGGTATTGCAATCCAGATACAAGGAAGTTCAGATGCAAAAGCTGGAGATAGTCCCAAGAAGTATAAGAGTCAGAGATGAAGGCTCAGTCTCCACTTCCTTTTGCATTGTTACCGGGTGTGAGTGTGTACTGTGCATTGCTACTATCTCTGAGTACATCTACTCTTCCCATTTTTGCCTTTTTTTGGTTCATTTTTTTCCTGTAAATTTTTTCCAGTGAAGAGCAATATACATAAGTTTGAAAGTAGGAAAAAGATACTAATAAATTCCTTTATTTTCATTAAAATCTAGCAAAGCACACTTTTTCCCCTTGTCTTGAGAGGTTTTTTTTTTTCTCCTTTAATTTTTAGCTTTTGCTTTAGCTATTTGTAATTTTGATACATATTATTACTATTTTAAAAATCCATCTTTTTATTTCCTTGAAATTCTTTCCTTCAAAATTTCTTGTTTTGCCCCAGAAATAGAGAAGCATTTCCTCACTTAACACATTCTGCGTGTGTACAGAAACAAAGACATTCTTCTCACGTGTTTTTTTCTTAAGTGTGCTAACTTTATCATATAATGATGTTGATAGTTATCATTTTTTCCTTTTTGTTTGAGATATTCACATTTTTGAGACGATAAGATCATAAATTCTGTAATTTTTATAAGAACTTATTTCCTTTTTTTAAACAAGGTTTATTCCTTCACAGCCATGGACAAGAGAGTGAGAATCTCATCTCTGAAAGAAAAGTCTGACCTTTTCCAAATGATAACCAAAGAGAAAAAAACTGTCAAGGAAGCTGCAATTTAGTTCAAGTGCAGCAAAAGGCAATTTTACTCAATTACAAAAGAAAAGGATAAAATAACTGAAAAATACATGAGCAGCACCAATGTAAACATCAAGAAAGGAAGGGATGGAAATTATGCAGAAATCAGCCAATCTGTTTTTGAGTGGTTTCTTCAAGCCTCCCCTCAAAATGTTCACATTTCAGGACCTATCCTGCAAGCAAAGGCAGAGAATGGCGAAACTTAAAAGTTGATGGATTCTCGGTGTCTAATGGGAGGCTTTAGAGCGTAAACAAACAAACAAAACAAAACAAAACAAAAAAAACCCCCAAAACACAGACTCACTTGCAATGTATCTTGTGGGAAATCAAATGAAGTTGACAAAGATGTTCAATACTGGTTCACAAAATTGAGAGATCATAAAGGGATCTGATCCTAAAGACATTGCAAATGCTGATGAGACAGCTCTGTTTTACAAGGCAATGCCTAATAGAACCCTGAAGATTAAGAGGGAAAAATGCTTGTGAGGTCAGTTTTCAAAAGAGTGGCTTACTGTCCTCTTGATCACGTTTGCAGATGAAGCATTCAAGAAACCCTGGGTAACTGCAAGAGCAAGAAACTACGGAGCTTCAAGAATATAAAAATCAATCAGCTTTCAGTAGAATGGAAATGGAATAAAAAAGCTTGGATGACGGGAGCAATTTACAAAGCGTTTTTAAATAAACTCAACAATACAATTGCAAAAACAAAATAGAAGCATTCTTTTGTTCATTGACAATGCTACTTGTCATCAGTTACTGTCCCATCCAATATCAAGTTAATTTTTTCCCACCATCCCTGATGTTGGTCCTACAACCTCTGGGTAATGGCATTATCCAAAATATTAAGGTAAGCTACAGGAAACTATTACTTCAGAAAGTGATTGGAAAGATTGAGACATGAAAGATGGCATCAGAGATTTTGGGGAAAATTGATGTCCTTGATGCAATTTCATTTCGTAGTGTGATCAATCAAAATGATTAAGGAAGAAACTGTAAGAAAATGCTTTAAGAGCTGTGGTTTCTTATTCGGCAGTGGTGAAAGTATACAAAATGAAACAGTTGTCGAGCCCGATAACATCATACAGATTTGGGACTCAATAAATGACATTTATAGTGGTGTTTCAGAAAATAGGGCCACTGCCACATCTTACATTGATATCATCAAAGAAATTACCACAGAAATGGACGATACACACCTGCCAGAAATTGTGGACTCACAATCTAAAAATGACGACGGTAAAGATGATGAAGACCTACCATTAGAAAAGCATGAGCCTTTAAGTCAAACAAGTTTTCAGCTCTATAAAGCCTTTGAAGGAATTTGGAAAAGTTAAAGGAGACCAAGAGTTTTTTGATAAAGCCACAGACTTAGAAATTTGTTTCAATAATTTCATCAAAAAACCAAAACAAACTAAATAGTTGACGATAGATGTTTTCATTAAAAAGTTAGTTTTACCTATATCTTTGTTTGAATAGTATATACACATATCTGTATATAATCTCAATAAACATGAAAATCATAAAAAAAGTGTTTTGTTTCTTTTCCAGTCCTATAAAATCAAAAAGAAACATTTCCAGGTGTTTATGATGTAGAATTCTTAATAGAGAGCAATAGAAAAGTGGTAAGACTACCACCCCGTCAAAGGCGGAAAACTTGGGAAACCTAGGAAACAAGGCAATTCTGTCGAGTTTCAGCTCTCACAGTTTTTACTGTATCACAGAATTCAGAATTCAGGGAGGCCAAAGTGGATAGAATTCACAGGGCAACGTGAATAGAAAGACTTGGAAAATACAATGAGAGGAGAAAGGTATATAAAAGCTCTACACTGTATCCCTCTCAAATCTTCAGTTGAGTACTGAAAAGAGCATACATTTGAGGAAATTCCTCTAGGTAAGGAAAGACCATCAGAATAAATCAGGGGAAAAATTCCCAGAGCTCACACAGGGGCCAGGAATAGTTCGCGTTCTGGCCAAGCTGAGTGTAAAGACTCTTAACAAACAGGGCATTGGGTAGAGAACTCAGAAGAGTATTGTCTCAGTACCAAAAAAAAAAAAAACAAAACCCATGCCATCCAGTCGATTCTGACTCATAGCAACCCTATAGGACAGAGCAGAACCACCCCATATGGTTTCCATGGAGCGGCTGGTAGATTTGAACCAACAACCTTTTGATTAGCAGTCATAGCTCTTAACCACTACATCACCAGAGTTTCCATTGTCTCAGTAGTAGGGAATAATTAGCCCTAAACAAAAAACACTTCTGATCCAGCTGAACCAAAATTGAAAACAAGCTTTGAAAGAACCAATCTATTTCAAATATCTGTATTCCAAGACAAACTTGAAAAATATTTGAAGGAATAACAAAAAATTCACACTATCTGGCAACTAATAAAAAATAGTCATGGAAAAAATAGAAAAATATGACTGATAGTGATGAGAAATATTAATCATAGACACAAACCCAGGTTTAAGCCTAAGTCAATAATCGCATTAAAGGTAAATGCTATAAATGCCCTAATTAAAATGCATACATTATCTAATTGGATTTTTTTTTAAAAAAGCATGACCCAATTACATGCTGCCTATAGGAAACATGAGGAGCCCTGGTGATGCAGTAGTTAAGCACTCTGCTGTTATCTGAATGCTTGGTGATTCAAACCCACCAGCTGCTCCATGGGAGAAAGATGTGGCAGTCTGCTCCATAAAGCTTGATAGCCTTGGAAACCCTATAGGGCAGTTCTACTCTGTCCTTTAGGGTTTCTATGAGTTGGAATCTACTTGACAGCAATAGGTTTTTTGGTTTATAGGAAACACATTTTAAATATAAAGACACAAATAGGTTAAAAGTAAAAGAATCCACGTTATTTTCAGTTGCCTCATATGCATGTGAAAGCTGGACTATGAATAAAGAAGACTGAAGAAGAATTGGTGCTTTTAAATTATGGTGTTGGCAAAGAATATTGAATATACTATGAACTGCCAGAAGAATGAACAACTCTGTCTTGGAGAAGTACATCAAGAGTGCTCCTTGGAAGCGAGAATGGTTACTTTGGACATGTTATCAGGAGGGACCAGTCCCTGGAGAAGGACATCATGCTTGGTAAGACAGAGAGTCAGTGAGAAAGAGGAAGACCTTCGACAAGATGGATTGACACAGTGGCTGCAACAATGGGCTCAAACATGTCAATGATTGTGAGGATGGCGCAGGACCAGGCAATGTTTCATTCTGTTGTACATAGGGTCATTATGAGTCGGAACCAACTCGATGGCACCTAACAACGGCAGCAACAAAAAGAATAAAAAAAGATATATCATGGTAACACTAGTCTAAAGATAGCTTATGTGGCTATATTAATACCAGACAAAGTAGATTTCTGAGCAAGAAATATTACCAGGAATAAACAAAGTCATTTCGTAGTTATAAAGGGGTCAATTCTTCAGTAGTCAAGACAATGAGGTATTGGTGTCAAGGCTGGCTCTCACAGGTTTCCCTGTATTTATGTATTTTTTTCTCAGTAGACTAGAAAATCCTTAAGGCAGGTACTGATTCTCATTAATATTTGCATTTCATATGCAATAGTCTGCACATAGCAGGTACTCACTGAATGGATATTGAATGAATGAATGAACGAATAGATCAGTGGGGTAATGGGAAACTTATTGTAAAGCCTTTCCCCTGGGTAAATGAGGGACCCTGATAAAGAACACTTTTTACATACCGTCTCCATTTGACTGAACAGAAGCAGGGGAAGATATGGATGAGGGTCACGGATAGGGTACAGAGATTGGTGCTTTGTACCTTCCTTGGTTCATGAGACATGTTAGAAGAACAGAGTCACAGCTTCGGTGACCTGGGCAGAGTCTGAGGAAAGGACTTATATGCAGTCTTGAGAAATTTGAGCAATAAACCTAGGAGCAGGAGTGAGGGACCAGGGTGAGGGAGGCAGGGAAGAAGGTAAAACCAGCGTAAGGGTGCATTATCAAGATTGCCACCAATCATCTTGCAGAACCAGAGTTTTCCCTCTGAAGGACAGGGACAGGAGGTGGGAGCACCTATCCACCAAAACCTATTCTCTGTTGTACAACGGTTTTCCCCGGGGCAATTCCCCCATGCTTCTGTGCTATGCACGCACAAGAGCCCAGCAAGCTCCTGCCTGAGTCGTGTAGTTATTAAAAAGGAAGTTAAAAACGAGCATCTGGCTCGTTATACACCACATATGGTGTAAGTGCATTGGGCACCCTCTGAGAGGCTTCATAAATCCAAAAGTACTGTTTTACTTACACCCTGAAACTGCAAAAATTCCTCATACATGCTAAGCATATGGGCAATATAGAAAGATTTAGAATAGAAATTAAATGCTACATTGCAATCCAATTCCTTCTTTGAAGCTTTATAAGCAATGTGTAAACTACTTTCGTCATTGTCATGCCTGGGAACTTGTAGATTCCGCTACCCTTCAAGCCTGTAATCTCTGCAATGTTTGTAGTTTCTCCTGTATTTTGGGTAGAAACCCAATCCTGGTGATTGAGTTGTAGAAGATTTACTCAGTCAGTGATCATTAAGGTGAAGAATTTGTTATGCTATCGTGTTTTTAGAGCAATTAAAGGAATTCAATGATCTTGTCAATCCTAGTTTTCTATTTTCCAATTTATAAGCAGAAAAATACACTCCTTAAGGAAAATGAAGTTAAATTACATTTGACATTTTAAGCTTTTTTAGCTAGAAAATATACAGATAAAACTCCAAACGTTTATAAAATAAGAAGTAATGAATTACTAAATATAAAAGCAGAAATGAGAAATAGGGGGAAAAATTGAGTTGATCCCTAAAAACTAGAAGTTAATTGTATTGGTATCCGAGGGAAGCTCTGAAAAATTACCACCATGCTTGATGACTTAAAACAACAGAGATTTATTCTCCCACAGTTCTGGAGGCTAGAATTCTGAAATCAAGGCATTGGCAGAGCTGTGCTCCCTTCTAAGGCTCTGGAAAGAATCCTTTCTTGCCTCCTTCAGCTCCTGGTGGATGTAGGCATTCCCTAGCTTTCTTGGCTGGTGATCACATCACTCCAATCTTTGCCTCTGTCTTCGTAATGGCTTCTCCTCTGTGCCTGTGTCTTCTCTTCTGTCTTGCTTCAAATCTCTCTCTGCCTCTCTTTTACAGGGTCACTTGTCCCTGGATTCAGGGCCCGCCTGGAAAATCCAGGATGATTTCCTCATCTCAACGTCTTGAATTTCATTACATCTGAAAATACCCTTTTTCCAGATAAGGAAACATTCTCAAGTTCCAGGGATTAGAACATGGCCATATCTTTTGAGGGTTGCCATTCAACCCACTACCATAATTCTTTGAGAAGATTAATAAAATAGACACATTCATGGCAAGTCTGATCAAGAAAAAAAGGGAAAAGGTCCAAACAGAACAACAATGACACAGAAAATTATAGGTAAAGAGGAAATGAAATATTATAGGATAATAAAATTACAGGATATAATATAGCTTTATACTAATAAATTTTATAAACTTAAATAAAATTGACAATTTTAAAAATGATTTAATTTACCCAAATTGGCTCAAGAAGATACAGTACAATTAAATAGGACATAAATTAAAAAAGAACTTGAAATCACAGACAAATATCTGCTCCTAGAATAGATATCTGGTCAAGAGGTTTTATAGGTGACTTATAACAAACTTTCAAGGAACAGAAAATTTTATCCTATACACCTACTCCTCACTCATCAACATGGTTAGGTTCCAAAGACCAGGTCGTTTTGTGAAAATCGGCATTAAGCGAGAGAGTTGGGATGCATGCCGAGTCTCAGGATACACGAGGCATGGTGGCCTCCCTTCCCTATCACGCCTTCCCGACCACCATGGAGTTTGCGGGGATTGAGGTGGTGGTGATGGTGGTCGGGGGTTGCCCACTGCCTCTGGAGCAGCAGGGGTTCACCATCACCGGGCTGTGCTCCAGGCCTCAGTGGGGACCCCCATGCCTCGCCTCTCCACCTTCCCATTCCACCTCTCCCAGAGACCGGCCTCAGTGGAAAGTGGCTCCCAGGCCTGCGGGCAGGTGAGGCCCAACCACTTGAGCCTGGCAGAGGCTGTGGAAGTGGCAGAGAGGCCTCTTTGGAAAAAGAGACTTCTGAGACCCCTGCCCAACTCCTGAAGCCCTGGCTCCTTCACACCATCTTCCTGCCCCGCACTGGCCTTGGGTCCGGCTGATCTCCTAACCCCACCCAAGTAATACAAAGGGCCAGCCACCTGCAAGGCTCGTTCCCTCTCACAAACCTCCGCCTCCTCCTTTTTTTCCTCCTCTTGCCCCAGCTCCTCCTTAATGCACAAAATAGTCAGATAGTAGATTTTTTACTATTGTCATAAATGCGAAATGTCAGATAATGAGATAGTCAATAAGTGAGGAGTAGGTGTATCCAAAAATTTAAAAAACAATAGAGATGAACAAGTGAATTTTTTATGAGAACAGTTTAACCCTGTGTCTAGTACTTCTGTAAGAGAAATACCACAAGTGGATGGCTTCAACAAACAGAAATTTATTCTCTCACAGTCTAGGAGGCTGGAAGTCCAAATTCAGAGTGCCAGCTCCAGGGACAGGCTTTCTCTCTCTGTCACCTCTGGGGGACGGTCCTTTTCATCAGTCTTCGCCTGCTCTAGGAGCTTCTCAGTGCAGGGACCCTGGGTCCAAAGGTTGCACTCTGCTCCTGGCTCTACTTTCTTGGTGGTAGAAGGTCTCCCATCTCTCTGCTTGCTTCTCTCGTTTATATCTCAAAAGAGATTGACTTAAGACACAACCTAATCTTGTAGATTGAGTCTTCCCTCATTAACATAACTGCCTCTAATCCTGCCTCATTAACATTACAGAGGTAGGATTTACAACACATAGGAAAATCATATCAGATGACAAAATGGTGGACAATCACACAATACTGGGAGTCATGGTACACTTTTGGGGGGACACAATTCAATCCATAACATTCCACCCTTTGGCTCTCTAAAATTCATATGCTTGTACACCCCCAAGGAAACTCCCTTTCAACTGATTAGCTACTCACAGCAGATCCCATCACGGAGGTGATCACATTATATCAAATCTCATCATGGAGGTGATCACATCATAATACGACTGCCACACTACATCATAACTGCCCAACCACGGAGAATCATGGCCTAGCCAAGTTGACACACATTTTGGGGGGACACAATTCAATCCATAGCACCCTGATACTAAAGCAGGAAAAGAACATTAGAAATAGAAATTTATCGTTTAATCTTATTTACCTATGAACATAGCTAGAAACTCTTAAAATAGTGAAAGAAAACAAGCTTATGAGAAGAACATTGGAAGTTTCAAAAATAGAAAAGTATCTGTCAGTGTATTTCAATACAGTACAGTATTAAAAGTAAAAATCTATGTTATTTTCTATTTGACAAAATTAGACACTTATTTATAATTAAAGAAACAGCATGTTTTGGAAAATTTGTAACATCAAGAAACCATCTAAACCTGTGGTACCTAAATGAAAAATTACAGCAGGTAGTCAGACACAGAACAGCTACCTGTTATACTCCTATTCAACATTATACTTGAGGTTTTGGCCAATGCAATAATCAACAAAAAAAAAGTATAAACATTGGAACGGAAGAAATAAAATTATGATTTTCAGATGACATGATTTCTATCTGGAAAATCTAAGAGCATCAGCTGGCAAACTACTAGCTCCAATATGTGAATTCAGCCAGGTGGCCATACACGAGATGATTAGAAAAACTCAATAGTTTTCCTAGATAAGGTAATAACCAATAGGAAGCTATCATAGAAAAAATTGCATACAATGACAGCAAGATTTTAATATCTGTAAGCATAAATCTAATATAGTACGTGGATGACATATGGGAAACTTATAAAGTATTATTGAATTAAAACACTTTAAAAAATAGATTAATAAACCATTTTATTCCCAATTTCTAAATTCAATGCATACCAATCAATATATCAACAAATTAACCTATCTGACTTTACTATAATTCATACTGAACCATAAAATGTGCATAAATACCCTAGGACTTCTATACAATACCAAAATATGACAAATTTTTTGTGGTAGACGTTGTTAGTGGTCTACCAATAGCCATTCTCCTCTCTTCTTACTAACACAGTCATGAATTTACTTGAATTGGTAAATTTCTCAACTTTCTGGCCTGCTTTGCCCTTTAAGTGGCCCTCTGACATAGTTTTGGTCAATAAGATTTAAGCAAAAGTTTGCCATGTGGGACTTTTGGGAAAGGTACAGATTTCCTAACAAAAAGAGACACAATAAAATTAGATGTAGCTTTTCATTTGCCCCCCTACCCCTTTATTCTTGTCTATGACATGATGCCTAGAGGCTTGTTTTAGTTATCTAGTGCTGCTATAACAGAAATACCACAAGTGGACAGCTTTAACAAGCAGAAATTTATTCTCTCACAGTGTAGGAGGCTAGAAGTTCGAATACAGGGTGCCAGCTGTAGGGGAAGACTTTCTCTGTTGGCTCTAGGGGAAGGTCCTTGTCTCCTTTCAACATCTTTGGTCCGGTGTTCCTTGGAGATCTCCATGTGTCTTGGCATCAATCTTCCCCTGGGTCTAGGAGGGTCTCAGTGCAGGGACCCTGGGTCCAAAGGACGGGCTCTGCTCCCAGCTCTTCTTTGTTGATGGAAGTCAGGTCCCTCCTCTCTCTGCTCGCTTGTCTCTCCTTATATCTCTTGTAAGATAAAACGTGTGACTCAAACACTGATCCTGCTTCATTAACATATACAGGTAAGAATTTACAACACATCATAAAATGGAGGATAATTACATTAGATCACAAAAGAGAGGACAACCACACAATACTGGGAATCATGGCCTAGCCAAGTTCACACATATTTTTGGGGGGATACAATGCAATCCATGACAAGGCTCATCAGCCATCTCGTAACCATGAGCACCAAAGCTATTGGTGAAAAATGGCAATAAGAAGCAGGAATGAGCCTGGTCTGAATGTCATATTGGATTTGGCATGCTTGCCTCTACTGCCATCTCTGGTATTTTGGTTACACGAGAATAATTTACTCCTACTTGGTTAAGTCACTGTTATCTGAATTTTATTACATGTAGCTAAACACATTCCTGATACTAGCTATATTATGAACACAAAGTAGTATTGACAAGGGAATAGACAAACTGATCTATTGAACAGAATGTAAAATCCTAAACTAGACCCATGTAGTATGGAATTTTGTATAAAATAATTATAAATTGCAGGCTAAATCAATGAGGAAAAAACGGGCTGGTAAATAAATTGTAATTGGTTACCCTTTTGAGAAAAAATTTAGAGATTTGCCTCATACAAGTGGAAAAAATAATTTTCAGTTGTATTAAAGTGATCCACCACCTGTTTGTCAGTTTGTCATACCGTGGTGGGCTGTGTGTTATTATGATGTTAGAAACTAGGCCACTGGTATTTCAATCCCCAGCAGCGACGTCCATGGTGGACAGGTTTCAGTGGTGCTTCACGATGAAGACAGATTAGGAAAAAAAGGCCTGGTGAGCTACTTCTGAACAACAGCCACTGAAAACCCTATGGATCACAATAGAATATTGTCTGATATAGTGCTGGAAGATGGGCCCACTAGGGTATAAAGCACTCAAAATACACAGTGGCTGCAGTGATGGATTTGAGCATACCAACAATCCTGAAAATGGCACAGGACTGAGCAAGGTTTTGCTGTATTGTACATGGGGTCATGGGATACAATAGATTACTTTTGTGTGGTCTTTCTTGCCATGGTCCTGTAACTCCCACCCAAGTGAGTGGGACTGTGAAAACAAGGTAACTGTGGCCCACGAGGGGATTGATGAGTTTTGCCAATTGATTTTAAAGACAGAGCCAATTCCAGCGCAGAAAGAGGATCTCACCACCACCAAGGAAGGAGAACCAAGAGCAGAGCATGTCCTTTGGACCTGGTATCCCTGTGCTAAGAAGCTCCTGGAACCAGGAGACAGAAAGAGAGAGCTGTAACACTGAAGATGGCAAGAAGCAGTGGCAGAGAAATGGCGGCAGGAGAGACTGGCAGGATAGACTAGCAGGAGATGGCATAGTGGGTTTCCTGGCCCACAGAGTGAGAAAGCTGAGTATCTTTGGGCAGAAGTCTTGGTTGAAGAGTAGGGTGCCTCCAGGCACTTGGTGGGGCTTCGCTTGCTGACCCTCGGAGCTACGGCTGAGTGCCTTTGAGCTGAGGCTTACTGGCAGAGTTGGGTGCCTCTGGGCACTTATCAGCAGAGCTAAAAGAGCTTTGTAACACTTGCCTGAGCAGAGGCAGAGGCCGAGGGGCCAGAGAGAGGTGTGCCTGTGGGTACATCTGAAAAGAGGTTGTCCTGATGGAAGAAATGTATCCTGAGCATTCCTGAACCTGAATTGTAACCTGTTACTTCCCTAATAAACCTCATAATTGTGAGTATTATCTGTGATTTCTGTGTGGCCATTGCAATGAACTGTCAAACCCAGCAGGGAAGTAGAGAGTGGGATGGACAGTTGGTGTCGGAATTGGTAAAGATGACATAGGAGGCACGTGTGACCTCCACCTCATAGGAATCAACCTTGGACTGTTGATTTTGATTCTCCTTCCCCCTTGTGAAGTTAGAGGAAGTTAGACGACTCCCCCACACCACTTTTACAGGTCACAGTGAGTGAAAGCTGACTTGACAGCAACTAAAAACAACATTAAAGTGATGAATTTGAAAATCCAATGTTGCCACTTTCATTAGAGACTTCCATTCAAGATGATGTAGTATGTTCATTTTTCCAAACATAAAGCAATAAAAAATAAGAGAGATAAAAAAAGGTAAAAATAAAAATAAAAATGTAAAAACAACAAACTCAAAAGCCATGCACAAATCTATCTATCTATACATCTATCTCTACATATCATCTATCTATCATCTATGTATCTGTCTATCATCTATGTATCTATCAATCATCCATCTATCTTCTATCTACCTATCACCTATCTATCATCTATCAATCTGTCTATCTCTATCCATCTATCTCTATCTATCATCTATGTATCTATCATCTATCAATCTGTCTATCTCTATCCATCTATCTCTATCTATCATCTATGTATCTATCATCTATCTATCCATCTATCCATCCATCCCTCCCTCCGTCCGTTTGTCCATCAGTCCATCCATCCATCTATCCATCCATCCATCTATCCATCCATCCATTTAACCCAAAGTGGAATAGGCATGTATTGTGGTCTGTAGGCCTGAGTCAATTAGTTTGATGTACTCCAAGTGAAAAAAGCAGGCAAAAGTAGCTGGGAGTTTGGCTTCTCCTGAGGTGTGAGAAGTAAGTGGAGTCAAGCTCACTACTTAAAGTAGAGGTTGTAGGAGATAGGGCAACCTCAAATCAAGCTTGTCCAGGACTGTCCCAATTTCATGCCTGTTGTTGAGGTTTAAGTATCAATAACACTCTGTTTCAAACCCAAAAGTAGATTGTATGGTTGCCCTGGTAGTGGATTTCTTCTTTGTGAGAGGACATTGAAAACCCTGCTACTGAGCACTGCCAGGTCTATGGCTTATAAGAACCTGTGATAAGGTGTGGACACAGGTATGGCTTCTTCACTAGTTACTGAAACAAACTGATTGCTGGCGTGGAGACAAGATCTGTAATATCCCCAATATCACTGTAGGGCAGGAGGTTGGAATGTATTGATATAAGATCTGGTTCTAGATTTAGGGCCCTAGGAGACTGGGTGAACATAGAAGGAGATTTAAAAAAAAAAAAAAAAGGACAGAATCAAAATGAACCTCTGAACTAAAATTCTACAACACATTAAGAAATCTACCAACAATAAAAATAATTGACAAAATAAAATATGAAATTATTTTTTAGTAGAACCTTTTAGTGCTTTAATATGTCAGGGTCCTCAAGAATATAAATGAAGGAATAATATCTATTAAAAAGAAACAAGACATTTTTAAAGTACAAAGCCAGAAATGGAACATAAACAAGTCTAAAAATGAATCAATTACAAATCTTGGGGAAAAAAATAGTTTTTAGAAAGGAATTTGAATGTAAGAACAGGCCTACGTTCAATATTGAACACAGTAAATGTAAGAAGCGGTAAATTAGAAAATAGCAATAAAGAATCCATTCACTATACCTGACAGAGAGACAAAGAAAAATACAATTTAAAAAAAAAAAGTTAAGAAACTTTGGTACTAGATTGAGAGGCTCGTGCCTATATATCTAGGAAGAACCTCCAGAAGAAGAAAGTCTTAAGAGAAAAGAGAAGAATCAATATTTGAAGGATTAAAAGCTAAGAATTTTCCAGAAATTGAAGAAAGACATGAGTCCTTAGATTGAAAGTGCACTGAATATTGAGCAGAATAAATAAAATAAATACAATTTATAAATAAACACCGCCTGGATACACACAGTAAAATTGAAAAAAAAAAAAAAAAAGATGAAAAGACAAATCCTAAAACTACCAGAGAGAAAAAGACAGATGACTTATAAAAGAACAGTACTTAAAACGACAGGAAGTGGCAAAATAGATGTAGGAAGATAATGGAAGAATATCTTCAAAGGGTTAAATGAAGGTCATGTAACGGCAAAAGGAAAACTCAATCAGAATTATAAGTCTAGGAGAGTTCACCATTCATTGATCCTCACTGAAACAAACCTGAAGGATAAACTTCAGGCAAAGAAAGAAAAAGGAACTAGAGAAAAGGCATGGGATTCAGAAAACAACAAATCACAAAAAATTGGTAAAACATATTGGTGGAAGTATAGATAAGTAATAACAGCTCCTGTTTTATGTGCTTAATAGTGTGAGTTTGGAATTCTAGGAAACATTAGCAAAATGGGGGATATTCAATGGGTACTTAAAGCCTGACAAGGTATTGTCTTATTGAGGAGAAAGGTAAGATAAGAAATAACTTTGGACTTTGTTATAAAAACTCATAGTTGAGTATGTATATTAAAAATATTAGAGTAACCACTAAAACAATGGGAACACAATCTTCCAAACCTTCAAAGAAGTAAAAAAGGAGCGATGGTATAAAACACTTTGCAAAGGAGAGGGACAAAAAGCAGAGGAAAAGGATGATTAAACAAATACAAACCGCAAAAGAAGAGGCATTCTTTTTAAGTAAATAATACTCACCCTCTATGTTTGTTTGCCAACCGTGCCCATCCCCTTCGAGGTATTTTCATAAGCGTGCTATGCTAATTTTTTAAGCAAACAAACGTCGAGGGTGTTCATTATTTGTGTAAAAATACAGTAGGTCCCAATACACTAGCAATCATAATAAATTTATATTCTCTTTTCCAATCTGTATGCCTTCTATTTCTTGTCTTATTGCACTAGAAAGGGCTTCCAGTACAATGATAAATAGGAGTGGTGAGAGAGGTCATCCTTTCCTTGATTTAATCGAGTTGAAGAAGTTCCCCTCAATTTTTAGTTTGCAGAATTTCTTTTAAAATCATAAATGGGTGTTGCAATCAGTCAAGCACTGTTTTAGTGTCAATTGATATGATCTTGTAATTTTTTTTCTTTTGCCTGTTGATGTGGTAGATTATACTGATTAGTTTTTGAA
>NW_004444137.1:2411607-2412672 GCF_000243295.1 Trichechus manatus latirostris | reverse complement strand
CTCCTTGGAAACCCTATGGGGCAGTTCTACTCTGTTCTATAGGGTTGCTATGAATCAGAATTGACTCAACGGCAGCGGGTTAATGGCTAATGATTGCGAGCAATTCCTCATGTGTTTGTTAGCTGCCTGAATGTTTTCTTTGGCGAAGTGTCTGTTCATATCCTTTGCTCATTTTTAAATAGGATTATTATCTTTTCATTGTTGAGGTGTTGAAGTATTCTATAGATTTTAGAGAGTCTATAGATTTTTGGATATATTGTAGCCAAAAAATTTTTCCCAGTCTGTAGGTTCTCTTTTTACTCTTTTGATGAAATCTTTAGATGAGCATAAGTGTTTAGTTTTTACAAGCTCCTGGTTATCTATTTTATCTTCTTGTGTTTGTACATTGGTAGTTATGGTTCGTATTGTATTTATGCCAAGTATTAAGGTCCCTAGTGTTGTCCTTACTTTTTCTTCCATGATCTTTATTGTTTTAGGTTTTATATTTAGGTCTTTGATCCCTTTTGAGTTAGTTTTTATGCATGGTGTGAGGTATAGGTCCTGTTTTATATTTTTCAAGGACATCAGTTTTGCCAGCACTGTTTGTTAGAAAAGACTATCTTTTCCCTGTTTAATGGACTTTGGTCCTTTGTCAAAGATCAGCTGACCATAAGTGGATAGATTTATATCTGGGTTCTCAGTTCTGTTCCATAGGTCTACATGTCTGTCGTTGTACCAGTATTAGGCTGTTTTGACTACCGTGGCAGTACAGTAGTTTCTGAGATAGGATAGTGTGAGGCATCCTACATTGTTGTTTTTCTTCAACAATGTTTTGCTTGTCCTGGGTCTCTTTCCTTTCCATATTCAGTTGGTAATTAGTTTTTCCATCTTGTTGAAGAATGCTGTTGGTATTTGGTTCAAGATTGCATTATATCTGTAGATAGCTTTGGGTAGAATTGTCCTTTTCATAATGTTGAGTCTTCCTATCCATGAGCATGGTATGTTTTTCCATTTATGTAGGTCTCTTTTGGTTTCTTGCAATAGTGTTTTGTAGTTTTCTTTGTATAGGTCTTTTACATCCCTGGT
>NW_004444137.1:2406521-2407925 GCF_000243295.1 Trichechus manatus latirostris | reverse complement strand
CTTGTATCATGGATCCCAGTGGTGGGGGCTGCCAGGTTGAGAGGGTCCTTGCTTCTACTCACCAGAAGGGTGAGGGGTGGGAAAACATGGTTCTCTGGTTACCAGGTGCTCTGTCTCCTGTTGGAAGCTCTGTGAAGTTGCCTTCTCTGTCCAAGGTCATTGCTGGCTGTGTTTCAAGATGGTGATGCTGTGCCGTGTTAGTTGGCAGAGGACTTCCACTCTGTATCTCTCATTGTCTGTTTTCCTTCTGTTTCTTCTTCCATTCAGTGTTTGATCTAGTCCTTTATCCCTTCATTCGATCTTTAAATTTCCAGGATTGATGTTTGTGTCTGTTTTACTTAGTTTTGTAGGTCTTTGCTGCAGAGAGATGGCATGGTGCGTCTGTCTAGGGTGCCGTGTTGGCTCTGCCTCCAATGCCATAGGTTTTGCTATGTAAAAAAAAGCATTACATTTTTTGATATTGTGCAATTTTTATTTAGGTTCCCTTTTTTGGGACTACAGTTGTTCATTATATCATAGGGAGTTAAATACTTTTTGGTATTTGAACTTTTCTCCTTGCTAGTTCTTTTATTTCTCATTAATGTATTGTGGTAAGAAAATATTGCCTTAACTATTTCTACTTCCTGGATTTGTTTTGAAGTTTTCTTTGGGGTTTTATATATAATCAGTAAGTATTTCATGAGCAATTCAAAGTAAGTTGTATTCTCTTTTTTTCCAGGCATAGTTTTTAATATAAATCTATTACATTTACCTTTTTCAATATGTCACTTAGATTCTTGATAGTAATTTTCTTTTGAAGTTTGGTCTGTGTATCAGAATTACCTGGAGAGCATATTCAGATTCAGATTCCTGAGCATTGCTTCAGACCTACTAGAAGAGAATCTTTGGAATGGCATTTTTAGAAGCATCACAGATGATTTTGATACACATTGCATTTTAAAACCATTTTCTGTATTCTTACTTAGCTTTTTCCTACCTGATCTGTCCGAAGTTCACAGGTGAGCTAATATCTCCTATTTCCATTGTCTTCATTTCCATGTCTCCCTGTGTTTCCCTCCATTTTTGTTTGATGAATTGTGATGATGGGTTATTTGGGACATGGGATTATTGTATATTGTGCCCTTTATCACTACAAAGCTGTCCTGCTTATTTAATGCTCTTTGCCTCAAATTAAATGCTTTCTGATACTATTATTGCTAAGCTACTATTTTTTGTTTGCACTTGCCTAATATGTTTTTGCCCATCTTTTGTAATTTCAAGTGTTACGTGTCATTTTGTCTTTGTCATTTGTCATTTGTTTTCATATGCAGCTTTTAGATAGGCTTTGATTCAATCTGAAAATAATTTCTCCTTTTAATGAGTTTATCCATTATTTGATATTACAGATATATTTGCTTTGAGCTC
>NW_004444137.1:2403827-2405307 GCF_000243295.1 Trichechus manatus latirostris | reverse complement strand
CTATGGAGCACGGTTCTACTCTGACAGATATGGGGTTGCCATGAGTCGGAATCAACTCAAAGACAACTGGTTTTCTAACCTCTCAAACTCTCCCTCCTTGGACAATAAATCATATGGTCACCCTAGTTTCTGCCTATCTTTCATATCTCAACTTATACTCCCCTCCCTCCCTGTCACTCTAATTCTGGCTATATTTGTCTTCTTTCTGTCTGTCAAACTTCCAAGCCCTTTCCTACTTGGGGTGTTTACACTTAGCCTGGGATACTCTTCCCCTAAGTCTGCACAAGGCTGCCTCATCTACTCCATCAGGACTCAGCTCAGTCGTGCCTTCTGCAGAGAGGGCTTTGTTGACTATCTCATCTGAGGTCCCCCCTCCTATTCATTTGTCTTCATCATCTCTCCACTTATTGTCTTTTGGACAGTGACTATCAAGTTACAAAATTATCCTATTTGTTTACATTTATGTTGTCTGTTCCCCTCACTAGAGTATAAGCTCTGTGAGGACAAGGACCTTCTCTCCAAGTTCACTACTGTATACCCAGAAATTGTGCCTGGAATATAGTATGTGCTCAATAAATATTTGTTGAATGAATGGATATACCCATACTATACCCGTTGCTGTCAAGTCTATTCTGAATCATAGCTAGCCTATAGGACAGACTGGAACTGCCCCATAGAGTTTCAAAGGGGCGCCTGGTGGATTCTAACTGCCAGCCTTTTGGTTAGTAGCCGTAGCTCTTAACCACTATGCCACCAGGGTTTCCGAATGAATGGATGGATGAATATATTTAAATACCTTTCTTATTTATCAAATCGAGAAGTATGTAGCAATTCCCCACTATGAAAGTTGAGAAATCAGCCTGCTTCACACTTTCTCCCATCTTTTCCATCTCCATGATTTTCTTAGTTGTATTCTTATTTGTGTTTCATTGTGTATAATACTTACCTTCTATTTGACAACCACAATCTGTGTAGTCCCTGAATCTTAGTCCTACATTTAAATGAACTCATTTTACACTCCCGCCACTTTTGATCTCCTAAGTTCCTATTTTTACTGATTTGTTTCTTTCCACACTTCCATCCCACTTATTTCATCCCACACTTCCCATCTCATCTCATCCTTTCATTAGATTCCAGCTTTTCTATTTACAAAGTAAAACTGTCAATAACCTGAGAACAAATACCATGCTTACTATTTCCTTTGTGTCTATCACAGTATCTAGGAAAAAGTCAAGCATAGAGTATGTTTTCAGGAAACTCCCTGCCCAAAAGTACTCTTGAAATGGTTCACATCCGTTGATAAAAGTTATGCTCAGTGAAGTCCAAACTGAGCACAGGTTGACATGCAAGCAGGAGTTTGTAACCCGTTGTGTTCCTTGTGTGGAAATAAGGAACACTTTTTGGATTCAATGGAACTCTTCATCATCCTTCTCAATGCTGAGTGATGGTATTTGTTCAGAATGGGTAATTTTTTTTTTTT
>NW_004444137.1:2391946-2392927 GCF_000243295.1 Trichechus manatus latirostris | reverse complement strand
TCCCATTCTATCCAGGACCTTCTATTGTATCCCTAGTCAGAAGAGTTGGTGATGGTAGCTGGGCACCATCTAGTTCATCTGATCTAAGGCTAGAAGAGGCCCTGGTTCATGTGGGCTATTAGTACTGTAAACTAGTTTATTCTTTGAGTCTTTGATTTCCTTCATTCTCTTTTGCTCCAGATAGTTGTATCTTAGATGGCCGCTCGCAAGCTTTTAAGACCCCAGCCACTACTCACCAAACTAGGATGTAGAACATTATCTTTATGAGCTATGTTTATGCCAATTGACTGAGTTGTCCCATGAGATTATGGTCCCAAGCCCTTTAACCCAGTAAACCAATCCTGCAAGTTGTTTGGATATGTCTATAAGGTCTCCACAACTGTGCCCCTTATGTGCTTTATTAAATATATGAATATATATATAGCACACCCAAACATGAATATACTTATGCCTACAAATATACCTATATATGCATGTGCATGTGCTTACATATACCTTCCTGTACATATAATCACACATATACTTTTTAGTTGTTATTACTGCTGTTGCAAAATTGTATATGTTATAATATTTACTGTAATTGTCCTTTATTCTCGTGTACCTCTCAGTGTCTTCATTTACCTTGGTCAAATTGTTCTGACTTCCTCCATATTGTGTATTGCCTTTCCCATCACCAGAAATAACAAGCGTCTACTATTTAGCAAGTGATTCCCCCTCCCTCCTCCTCCTATCCCTGGTAACCATCAAAGAATGTTGCTTCTGTGTGTATACCTATTCTTGACTTGTTATAAAAGTGAGACCATATAATATTTGTCCTTTAGTGATTGATTTATTTTACTGAGCATAATGTCCTCCAGATTCATCCATATTATGAGATGTTTTGTGGACTCATCAACATTGTTTATAGTTGTGTAGTATTCCATTGTCTGTTTCACAATTTGTTTATCCATTGATGGGCCCTTAGGTTGTTTCCATCTTTTT
>NW_004444137.1:2390266-2391763 GCF_000243295.1 Trichechus manatus latirostris | reverse complement strand
GTGATTCTGGAAGCTATGCCACCAGTATTTCAAATACCAGCAGGATCACCCATAGTGGACAAGTTTCAGTGGCGCTTCCAAACTAAGATAGACTAGGAAGAAGGACCTGGAAATCTACTTCTAAGAAAATTGGCCAATGAAAACCTAATGAATAGCAGTAGAACATTGTCTGATATAGTGCCCGAAAAGGAGCCCCTAAGGTTGGAAAGAACTCAAAATATGACTGGAGAAGAGGTGCTTCCTCAAAGTAAAGTCGGTGCTAATGATGTAGATGGAGTCAAGCTTTCAGGACCTTCATTTGCTGATATGGCACGACCCAAGATGAAAAGAAACAGCTGCAAACATCTGTTAATAATCAGGATATGGAACGTACAAAATATGAGTCTAGGAAAATTGGAAGTCATCAAAAATGAAATAGAACACATAAAGATCGATATTCTAGGCATTAGTAAGCTGAAATGGACTGATATTGGCCATTTTGAATTGGACAGTCATATAGTCTACTATGCCAGGAATGACAAATTGAAGAGGAATGGTGTCACATTTATTATCAAAAAGAACATTTCAAGATCTATCCTGAAGTACACTGTTGTTAGTGATAGGATAATATCCATAGGCCTACAAGGAAGACCAGTTAATATGGCTATTATTTAAATTTACACAACAAACGCTAATACCAAAGATGAAGAAATTGAAAATTTTTAGCAGCTTCTGCAGTCTGAAATTGATCAAACATGGTCTCAAGATACATTGATAATTACTAGTGATTGGAATTCAAAAGTTGGAAATGAAGGATCGGTAATTGGAAAATATGGCCTTGGTGATAGAAATGACGTCGGAGATGGTAGAATTTTGCAAGACCACCACTTATTCATTGGAAATAACTTTTTTCAACAACATAAACGGTGACTAAACATGTAGGCCTCACCAGATGCAGTACGCAGGAATCAAATCGATTACATCTGTAGAAAGAGATGATGGAAAAGCTTAATATCACCATTTAAATCTAGGCCAGGGGCCAACTGTAGAACAGACCATCAATTGCTCATATGCAAGTTCAAGTTGAAGCTGAAGAAAATTAGAACAAGTCCATGAGAGCCAAAGTACAACCTTGACTATATCTCACCTGAATTTAGAGACCATCTCAAGAATAGGATTTGACGCATTGAATACTAATGACAGAAGACCAGACGAGTTGTGGGATGACATCAAAGACATCATACATGAAGAAAGCAAGAGGTCATTAAAAAGACATGAAAGAAAGAATAGAGCAAATGAATATTAAGAAAAGACCAAAACTTGCTCTTGAACACAGAGTAGCTAAAGCAAGTGGAAGAAATGATGAAGTAAAAGAGCTGAACAGAAGATTTCAAAGGGCCGTTCGAGAAGACAAGGTACAGTATTATAATGACATGTGCAAAGACCTGGAGTTAGAAAACCAAAAGGGAAGAACACGCTTGGCATTTCTCAAGCTGAAAGAAGTGAAGAAAAATTTCA
>NW_004444137.1:2388507-2389724 GCF_000243295.1 Trichechus manatus latirostris | reverse complement strand
AAATGTTTTTCAACAAACAGATACAGTGATGGAGATGCTCACTTGTCTATGCCAAGAAATTTGGAAGACAGCTACCTGGCCAACTGACTGGAGGAGATCCTGTTTGTGCCCATTCCAAAGAAAGGTGATCAAACAGAATGTGAAAATTATTGAACAATATTATTAATATAAAACGAAAGTCAAATTTTGCCAAAGATGATACAAAAAAATGGTTGCAGCAGTACATTGACAGGGAACTGCTAGAAATTCAAGCCAGATTCAGAAGAGGATGTGGAACAAGGGATCTCATTGCTGATGTCAGAGGGATCTTGACTGAAAGCAATGAATACCAGAAAGACGTTTACCTGTGTTTTATTGACTATTCAAAGGTATTCAACTTGTGGATCATAACAAATTGAGGATAACATTGTGAAGAATGGGAATTCCAAAACAATTGTGCTCATGTGGAGCCTGTACATAGACCAAGAGGCAGTAGCTAGAATGGAACAAGGGGATACTGTGTGGTTTAAAATCAGGAAAGTTGTGCATCAGGGTTATACCCTTTCACCATATTTATTCAATCTGTATGCGAGAAGCTGTATTATATGAAGAAGAATGCGGCATCTGTGATAGTTAAGGTTTTGTATGAACTTGGCTGGGCCATGATTGTTAGTGGTTTGGGAGTTATGTTGTAGTTTGACAGTTGTATGATGATGTGATCACTTCCATGATGAGATTTGATATAATGTGATCACCTTTATAATGGGATCTGCTGTGAGTAGCCAATCAGTTGAAAGGGAGTTTCCTTAGGGGTGTGGTCTGCATGGAATATAAGGCAAGACTCTTGGGCTTTTGCTTGCTCCAAATTCTGCAGCTGGCTCCTGTTAGTCTGACCTCTAGTTCTTCGGACTTGAGCCAGCAGCTTACCTGCAGTCTTGCCTGCCAGTCTTGGGATTTGTTGGTCTTCACAGCCTGTGATCAAGAGCCTTGCTGTCTGACCTTTGGATCTTGGGTTCGAGAGCCCCTGCAGCGATGTGAATCAGGAGAAGCCTCCAGCCCGACCTACGGATTTGACACGTTTCAGCCTCTACAACCGCATGAGCCATTTCCTTGATATAAACCTCTTTATATAGATATTTATACACCTTACTGGTTTTGCTTCTCTAGAGAACCCAGCCTAAGACTTTTGGTGCCAAGAGTGGTTCTAGAGAAACAAAATTGTAAGGATGAGTTTTCTA
>NW_004444137.1:2385183-2386816 GCF_000243295.1 Trichechus manatus latirostris | reverse complement strand
CCTCAACGATAATGCTTAAAAGCATCACCGGTGGCGCGGTGGTTAAGCGCTTGACTGCTGACCAAAAGGTCACTGGTTCAAACCCACTAGCCTCTTCAAGGGAGAAAGCTGTAGCAGTCTGCTACTGAAAAGATTACGGTCTTGGAAATCTTATGGGGCAAATTCTACTCTGTCCTATAGTGTGGCTATGAGTTGGAATCTACATGAAGGCAATGGGTTTAGGTTTTTGGATAATGCTTAAAACTACAAACTTCATCTAACTCAAATGCTTAAAATGACAGCAGATAATTGGTATTCAAAAATGCAGATGAGGACTCCACCCCCATCTTCAAATCAAGGAAAATAACTATAGGAGGTAACATTTATTAAGTATACATTGTGGGCTGATGATCTTCTGTTTCTTTCATTTAATCCCCACAACAATGATGAAGTAGGTATGATTCTCTTACGCAGAAACCAAAAGATGGACAGATTGCATACGTATTCCCCTGATATTTTCCCCAATCAGGAGGAGATTGTTTTCTCTATCTACTACTTCTCAACTATGAAACACAATCTTCACCTAATTTGAATGAGTTATCCATTAGCCGGCATCACATTCCTTTCAAGTCCATTTCCAGTACTTTTTGCTTTTTAAACACATTTAAAGAGAACAGTTTAAATGACAGAGAGAAGTAATTTCTTTACAAAAGTTTCCATGAGCACAAAGGAAGACAGAGAAAGTAGCCACTGATGGTATTCCAACTTGATAGAATTCTAGATACTGGAAAAGCAACCCCGGGTTGTGTCTCATCCCAGAAAAATAACAAAATGTTGCTGAATTTATCCTTCTTCTTTTTCAATCTCCTTCTCACATCCATTTTCCGATTCCTATGACTCTCTTTTTTGGGGTAAAATCCAAATTAATTACACTATCCTCATTCATTCATAAAATATTTATCAAGCACCTGTATGCCAGGAGTCTCTGGGTGGTGCCAACAGTTAAACGCTGGACTGCTAACTGAGAGGTTGGTGGTTTGAACCCACTCCGAGGTGCCTCAGAAGACAAGCCTAGTGATCTGCTTCTGAAAGGTAAGAGCCTTGAAAATATCACGGAGCAGTTCTGGTCTGCGCACATGGGGTCTCCATGAGTCAAAATCCACTCTACAGCAAATAACAACTGAGAGCCCTATGGAATTCAGTGGTGAAAAAAAGAAGCTTCCAGCTTTTCTTCTTCCCAGCCTTTTGCTTTTGCAATATTCCATCTCACTCATGCTTTTTTCTGTTTGTTTTCCAATTCTCTGCTGAGGGTTTCTTCAGAGAATAAGGAGCCCTGGGGGCACAGTGGTTAAGCACTCGGCTGCCAACTGAAAGTTCGGTGATTCGAACCCACCAGCTGCCCCATGGGAGAAAGACATGGCAGCCTACTTCAGTATAGATTTCAGCCTTGGAAACTTTATGGGACAGTTCTACTCTGTCTCACAGGATTGCTATGAGTTGGAATCGGCTCAGTGGCAACGAGGTATTTTTTGTTTGTTTTTACACGCAATTACCAATACAACATGTTCCTTCCTAAACACTTTAGGAAGGCTTGTTGCCATCAAGTCGATTCCAACTCATGGTGACCCCATGTGTGTCAAAGTAGAACTGTGTC
>NW_004444137.1:2381429-2384065 GCF_000243295.1 Trichechus manatus latirostris | reverse complement strand
CATGTCCCAGGTGTGTGGTCCCTCCACACCCTATCCCACCAACAAGGCCTGCAGGCCCTTCTGAAATCTGTCCTTCAGTCTTCCCTGACAGAGGCTCAATATTCTGGCAGAGTCAACTCAACAAGGCCTACTCTTCCTTTTTTTTCTTCCTTCCTTCCTTTCTCTCTACCTTCCTTCCTCTCTCTCTTTCTTCCTTCCTTCCTTTAATAACATTTCTTACGTCTGAGCTAGAAAACAAATGCCTATCACTCCTATGACAATAACTACTTGAGCTTGAATGGTAAGAAAAAAAATGTACCAACCAAACCAGAAGTTGTCACTTTTTTGGTGTCAGGATCACTTTAGTATCTTAAGAAGTATTGAGGACCCAAGAGCTTTCATTTAGTGTTTGTATACTGATATTTATTGTATTGGAAATTAAAACAGAGAAATTTAAAAATGTTTATTATCTTATCTTTAAATTAGCAGTAATAAATCCATTACATGTTAACATGTTATTGTTGTTGTTAGGTGCCATTGAGTCGGTTCCAGCTTCTAGCAAACCTATGTACAGCAGAACGAAACACTACCCGGTCCTGTTTCATCCTCACAATTGTTGCTATGTTTGAGCCCATTGTTGTAGCCACTGTGTCATTCCATCTTATTGAGGGACTTCTTCTTTTTCGCTGACCCTGTACTATACTAAGCATGGTGTCCTTCTCCAGGGAGTAGTCCTTCCTGACAACATGTCCAAAGTACTTGAGATGAAGTCTCGCCATCCTCGCTTCTAAGGAGCACTCTGGCTGTACTTCCTCCAAGAAAAATTTGTTCTTTTTTCTGGCAGTCCGTGGTATATTTAATATTCTTCACCAACACCATAACTCAAAGGCATCAATTCTTTGATTTTACTTATCCATTGTCCAGCTTTCACATGCATATGAGGCAATTGAAAATATGGCTTGGGTCAGGCTCACCTTAGTCCTAAAAGCGACATCTTTGCTTTTCAACACTTTAAAGAGGTCTTTTGCAGCAGATTTGCCCGATGCAATACGTCTTTTGATTTTTTTTTTTTTTAATGCCAATTGGATCGTTTCGTTTGATTGTGCTGTCCAGTTCTATCTGCTTGCCAATTTTCTGTTAGTTCTACCAATTGCTGAGAGCAGGAAGTTGTACTCCCCAAAAATAATATTCGACTTATGTCAGAACCAACTTACTATGGAGTAGTCATGGGAATGGAACCCCATTGTAAGTTGGGGGCTACCTATATTTTTTTCTTTCTTTTTTAATTGTACTTTAGTTGAAGATTTACACAACAAACTAGCTTCTCATTAAACAGTACACATATTGTTTTATGACATTGGTTAACAACCCCACGACACGTCAACACTCCCTTCTGGACTTTGGGTTCCCTATTACCAGCTTTTCTGTCCCCTCCTGCCTTCTCATCCTTGCCTCTCGGCTAGTGTGCCCCTTTGGTCTCATTTTGTTTTATGGGTCTGTCTAACCTTTGACTGAAGGGTGAACCTCAGGAATGACTTCATTACTGAGCTAAAAGTGTGTCCGGGGGCCATACTCTCAGGGTTTCTCCAGTCTCTGTCGGGCCAGTAAGTCTGGCCTTTTTTTGTGAGTTAGAATTTTGTTCTACATTTTTCTCCAGCTCTGTCCAGAATCCTCTGTTGTGATCCCTGTCAGAGCAGTCAGTGGTGGTAGCCGGGCACTTCTAGCTCTATGGACTCAGTCTGGCAGAGGCCGTGGCAGACGTGGTCCATTAGTCCTTTGGACTAATCTTTCCCTGGTATCGTTAGTTTTTTTCATTCTCCCTTGCTCCCGAAGGTGTGAGACCAGTGGAGTATCTTAGATGGCCGCTCATAGGTTTTTAAGACCCCAGATGCTACTCACCAAAGTAGAATGTAGAACATTTTCTTTATAAATTATGTTATGCCAGTTGGGCTAGATGTTCCCCCAGACCATGGTCCCCACAGCCCTCAGCATCGTTTGGTTTCTTGACTGCTGCTTCCATGGGCGTTGATTGTGGATTCAAGTAAAATGAAATCCTTGACAACTTCAATATGTTCTCCATTTATCATGATGTTGCTCTTTGGTCCGGTTGTGAGGACTTCTGTTTTCTTTGTGTTGAGATATAATCCATACTGAAGGCTGTAGTCTTTGACCTTCATCAATAAGTGCTCCAGGTCCTCTTTGCTTTGAGCAAATGAAGTTGTGTCATCTGCGTAAAGCAGGTTGTTAATAAGTCTTCCTCCAATCCTAGTGCTGTGTTCTTCATATAGTCCAGCTTCTCGGATTATTTGTTCAGCATACAGATTGAATAAGTATGGTGAAAGGATACAACCCTGAAGAACACCTTTCCTGATTTTAAACCACGCAGTATCCCCTTGTTCTGTTTGAACGACTTCCTCTTGGTTTATGTACAGCCTCCACATGAGCACAATTAAGTGTTCTGGAATTCCCATTCTTCGCAATGTTATCCATAATTTGTTACGATCCACACAGTCGAATACCTTTGTATAGTCAATAAATCACAGATAAACATCTTTCTGGTATTCTCTGTTTCAGCCATGATCCATCTGACATTAGCAATGATATCCCTCGTTCCACATCCTCTTTTTGAATCTGGCTTGAATCTGGCAGGTCCCTGT
>NW_004444137.1:2377617-2379893 GCF_000243295.1 Trichechus manatus latirostris | reverse complement strand
CTTGCAAGCTTTTAAGACCCCAGACGCTACTCACCAAAGTAGGTTGTAGAACATTTTCTTTATGAACTATATTATGACAATTGACCTAGATATCCCCCGAGACCATGGTCGCCAGCCCTCAGCTTCAGCAACTCAGTCCCTGAAGGTGTTTGGAGTGTGTAGGAAGCTTCTACGACTTTGTCTTGGTCACGTTGTGCTGACTTTCCCTATATTGTGCTTTGTCTTTCCCTTCACCAAAGTTAACACTTGTCTACTATCCAGTTAGTGATCACCCCTTCCCATCACTCCTCTCCTTCACAACCATCAAAGATTGTTTTTTTTCTGTAAAAATAATAGCGATGTCCTGAGTACGCTTCCCTCAATGGTAAGTTCTTATATAACTAGAGTACATTACCAAAGCCTGGAAATTGGCATTGATACAGTACGATTACTAAATTATACACCTTGTGTGAATTGCAGCTGTTTCTGCATTCACTTATCTCAAGAAAAGTTTTAAAGCATAGAATAGTCCAATTCTAGAAAATATTTGCTGTAAGTCTTATGCTTTAGCTTATGTGATATCCATGATTTAATTAAGCGGTAAGAGAGGGTGAAATAAAACTATACCAGATTTACGTAGAAATCAGGTAAATTCAGGGATCAGATGAGGAAAGATCCTGTCATCTGTGCAGCTTTGAGTCATGCCTTCGAAACAGACTTTCTGTTTAGTTTGAAGAGCACAATGCCTACATTTTTAGAAATAACTGAAAGTTTTGTTTTTTTTAACTAAAAGTTTACTTTTAGAATAATTTTAGATTTACAGAATTATTGTGAAGATAGTACAGAGACTTCTCATACACCTCACACCCAGTCTCCCTTATTATTTCTAATTGTGGTAAAATGTACATCACCAAAAAAATTGCCGTTTTAAACTAGCCTTAATTGTATAATTCAGTGACGTCAATCACACTCACCATGCAGTACAACCGTCAGCATTTGGGTTGTTGTTTAGTTTGCATTTAATAATTAGTCATTGCTCTAAAACGCCAGAGATGGATGACATCCTCCTGCCCCCACTTTAACTCCAATTCTTTTTACGTGTTGGCTGACGATAAAATGGGTTTGAAAGACCCAGTGGCAATAACTATCTTTTCATAAAACAAAACTGTAGATTTTGTAAAATTTGTAGTTTGCATTTCTAAAATGTAAACAGCTTCTGTTGGGCCAGAATAGCTGTTTCTTAATTTATAAACCAGGCATAGAGTCTGGTTGAGTCATCTTAATTTTGCTCCCTTTGTAACCGGTCATTTTCATAGTGAAAGTCTAGAAGAACTCCCGGCTGGCAAGTAGATGCTTGGTAAGGACGAAAGGAAGAGAGTATGTAAACAAGTAGGCTTGATTGCTCTCCACCTCCTGCACCTCCTCCCCCACCATCCACTCATGAATCATGTTGGATTAACAACACAATGGAGACAAAGACATTGCATTCCATTAGCATGCTTGCCAAGACATTGTATTGAAAGCCCTCATTGAAGTTACTTCAGGAAAGTTCTCATCTGGTGAACCAACGCTCGCCTAACAAGATGAGAGCAAGAGTCAGAAGAAGAGGAAGAGATGACGAGAATGTTTTGCGGCACGCTGCAACCAGCGCTCAAGGCGGATGACGTCATACGTGGGGGAAGTTTACTCACCATCACAGTGGCTTGTGTTTCCTCCAGGACGACATCATCCTCACTTCTTGACCGGCAATTTTTATGAGTATCGTCGAACACTGTGGGTACACCTATGAACATTTGTGTGTTTAACCAGCTTTGTTTCTCAGAGGCAATCCCAAACTGGTATTTTTCTTTTCCAAATCCAAATTTCCAGTTCAGGATTGAAAGAATGATGTCTATGTTTACATTTTTATTCATGCTTTAAGTACCTTTCCCTTTATGCTACGTCTTTTGTCATTCATGTTAATTTCTTACTAATTAAAGTATGGCAGATCTACAAGGATGTGGTTTAAATGTTAAACGCAAATTGGATTTTTTAAAAGGTAAACTGTAAATATTTCTTAAAAACTTATTTCAGGATTCTGGCTGAAGTTCATTTCCTCTCTTAGTGATCAACTTAAAACAATAAAGAGAATGAGCAGTAGAGAAGAAAATACCGTTTTCATTGAAAATACATTGAAAAACCGTAAGTTAAAAAGGATAGTTGCCAAATACAATACAATTCAAATCAAATGGAAACATAGCACCAAAAAAACATATCCTCCCCCACCGCAGTCTGCAACTCTCCCAGAGAGGGTAGCA
>NW_004444137.1:2374549-2376825 GCF_000243295.1 Trichechus manatus latirostris | reverse complement strand
AAGGTGTAATGACAACCAATAAATGCAGATGAAGAATATACTTCAGAAGTAAAGGAAAATTGTGAATTGAGATTTCTCAATGAGCTCAAAGAAATTAAAGAAAAAGTAATCACATTAAAATAAGAAATCAAGGGAGATATATAAGGCATCAAAGAAGAGATAATAATGCAACAGAAGAAAACTGTAAGTGAGCCATAAGAGTTTAGAAAATAAAATGGGAAGGAAGAATAAAAAATTATAGAAATAAAGGTCTTTTGAGAGATAACTGGTGCAGGTTGATTCCCTAGGAAGCAAACTCTGAGATGGAGATTAGTATGGGTGAGATTTATTACAGAATACTCTTAGGATCCACAGCCACGGAAGGGAAGGGAAGGAAGCAGAGTTGGCAGAGGGTGAGTGGAGCTGCGATTCAATTCTGTGTCAGTTTGAGTCTTCCAAGAAGGGATTAGACATGCAAGAGTTTCATTGGGGAAAATGCCTGTGAAGGAGGAAGGAGCAGAAAAAGTTGAGGAGAGCATTCAGACCATGAGGCAGGTGTGACACCTGTGAAAGGAGAACAGGAAGGAGGGAAGACTGTAAGAAGAACTTCAGACTGCAATGCAGTTCTGAGAAAGTCTTGGCTAGGCCAATGGGCGGTTGCTGAGCAAAGGTTGCCTGTTAGAGGAGTCTTACATTGAAGAGTATCCCTGACAAGCTCAGTTATTAGCTGGAAGCAGCATGGGTGAGGTATGACTTTGATGTACATTTGGTGATGGACTTGAAGATACAGCAGCTGGTAAGCTGCCAGTTAAATATGCTGTCTGCAATAGGCTCTTGAAGAAAGATATCAGGGGTGCAACTCCATAGCCACCACAAGTCCCAATGATGGCCACAGTCAACCCTACAAGGAACTTTGGAGCTAAAATGGCCCTTTAGAATTGTCCTTAATTAGGCTGAGTAAGCCTGGCTTTTATATTCCCACATTGATCAGTCATTAGATGCAAGTTGCCCCAGGATGGAGTTGTGACTTTGGGTGAGGCAGTTTTCTTTCATTAAGATAATTCTCAAAGAGGGCTGACAGCCCTCCCAGTAACTGGGAGAATAAATCTTGTATTTCTAAAGGGGGATCTGGGTAGCACACCACAGTGTCCAACACAGTCCGCCCTTTGCACTGCTTGGATCCAATTTTTTTGTATAGGTTCTTGGAGTAGCACTCCCAGGATTCCTCTGGGTCTCTTTTCCTGGTAGAATCATCTGCAGCTGATCTTAGGGCCAAAACTGATAACTCACCATCTTCCTCCTGGCCACTTTGAAGAAGGACTGGAGGAATCATTACCATGTATTTGTACCATAGTGTTACAAGATCTTTCCTCCTGGGGACCTGGCCTCCTTTTCAGAGGACTGGCTCAGGTCTGGGAACTAGAAAAGGGATTGTGAATTTTTATTGGAGCAACTGAAGACTGAGTAGTACCTTTGTTGGAAGCCCATCTACTTTGCCCCTAAAGGTTCCTTGTTCTGTTAACCATCTCCATAGTTCTTTGCAGGTCAGGCTGCTTGACTGCTCCACTGACCTCATTGCTCATTTTGATAATGGTTTCCACCTGACTCCTGATGGCTAAACAAAGCCATGTGGCTTCTATTATACGGGTTTGGTTTTTGGTTTATATTCCTGCTACAATCAGTGAACCAAATTCTGGAGTGGCATCTCCCTCCTCTGCAGAGCAGAGATCACACTGAACTTCTCCGTAGTACTGGTGCTCCTCTCACTAGCGCATTCCTTATTACTTTGTTAAATGGTGTCTCTCTGTGTGCTCCCATGGAACAAGTGCTTTGGTGGCTTTACAGCCTTGTATAGGGTTCACTCTAGCAGGCTTACTTCTCTGAGTCTTTTAATCCTTTCTTCCATCGCCTGCCACAATGTTGGTATTTCTACATCACTTAGAATGGGTCATAATTCTTCCTGTGCGTCTCGGAGTCATCTTAGTACTGTGTTTGCACCATCTCCTGGTGCTAAATCTTATATCTCAGGAATGCTCCCAAATCTAATAACTAGCCCTTTTTCAGCCTTATGTTCCAGATCCCTCAATCAAGCATCTTCAGAATTCAACTTCTTGTGTACTCTCTTAGCTTCTCCCAGTACTTGCTGGCAAGGTCCCATAGCTTCTTTCGGGTACGGTTACCTTCCTCCCCTTTCAGACCCAGCAATTCCAGTCTAGTTTATGTTGTGACTTAACCTTAGTTATTGGCCTGCTGGCCATGAGAAAAAGTAGGGGAAGATCCTGAGGGACACAAGTGCT
>NW_004444137.1:2372171-2373303 GCF_000243295.1 Trichechus manatus latirostris | reverse complement strand
CCTTATCAGAAAATGTTCTGGGCCCAAGGCCTCTACTTAGATAGCCCAGGTAGAAGGCATAGAGGCAGACTATTCCCTCAACACAACCAAAGAAGCTTTCTGCTTTCACGCATAGCCTTTACTTGCAAATTACTTTCTCTCAGCTTCTGTCTTTTCCAAGAGGTCAGTGAAGCTTAATGATAACCATTCGATTCCGTTTTCCTTCTAGTTAGTATTTCCCCTATTTTCTCAAACTGCTGACACACCGTATCAGTTAATGGATTTCCTTCCTCCACAATACCATCCCAGTTCACCACCAGTGGAAATTTTAGTAATGGCACTGCTACCTTGTTCTGGAGCTGTCTGTGCTCCACCTACCTCCCATGATGAGATCTTCATTGCCAGGCCAGCAGAGGGTGACCCAGCAAGAAATTCCATCCCAGTGTCTGTTTTTTTAATGACTTCTGATAGCAACTATCGTAAGATGGGGTCCCTGGTAAAGCAGACTGAGAAGTAGATTAGAAGGCTGGAGATTTGTTAAGGAAATCTCTTGAAGTCAGCACCAGTGGAAGGAGGCTATGGAAGCAGTATTGGGCAGAGGAAGAAACTGAGTTGTGACACAGTTCCAAGGAAGGCCTCAGCCAACCGTAAAGGTATCTCTATACCTGGGATGAACCTTCAGAGTTGTCCTGAATTGGAGTGAGGAGGCTAGGTCTTCATTTCCCTGCATTGACTAGTAAATGATTGTGGCATGCCTCTGGAAAGAAGCATGACCTTGGGCCAGGCAGTTTTCGTCAGTTGAGGCAATCCCCATAGACTGCTAACAGCTAAGCGATGTTTTCCCATAACACTCCCAGCAGCAGGGGAAACCAGTAATTATGACAACTGACATTTCAACAGCAACAGTGGAGGTAGAATACATTGGAGTGGCTTCTTTAATGTGATGAGAAAAAATAACTGACAACATGGAATCCTATACCTAGTGAAAATATCCTTCAAAAATGAAGGTGACTAAAGGCATTTTCAGAAAAATTAAACTGAGAATTGACTGCCAACAAATTTACACCAAATAATTTTCATAGAGCGCTTTTCAGGTGAAGGAAACCAATGCTGAGAAAACCCTATGGAGCAGTTCTACTCTGTAACACATGGG
>NW_004444137.1:2369881-2371943 GCF_000243295.1 Trichechus manatus latirostris | reverse complement strand
TTATTGCCATTATAACCTACCAACAATTATGAAGATGGCACAGGGCAGGGCAACATTTTGCTCTGTTATATATAAGATCACCGTGAGCTGGAGCTAACTTGATGGCAACTAACAAGAACAAAAAAAATAAGGCTACAGTTTTTCTCTGAAAACTATTTTTTGACTATTAATGGAAACTTGTATTTCCCTTTTTTTGAAATTCCTTTGTACACAATGTGGTTAAGTTCTTACAGTAAGTAATCAGGTAGATAGCTGATATGTAAGGAAAGAGTTAGCAAACTTGAGAAGAGGAAGGAATAAAAATGTACATTTTTCCTAAAACTGTCTCAAATTTCAAGTTTAAATATTTATAAATCCTCAAACAGAAAAAATTACCCTCGTATGGTCTTCATCATATCTGAGGCTTACTTGAGGACTAATCAGAGGCAGCAATACTCAATTGTGATACTGTAGGAGATATTCAGCACTGTATAAATTAGGTTTAAGCAGGCTGTGGTTTTATTTTAGAGATCTGTAGAAACACAGTAAGGAATGGCTGTGATGTGTGATCCATGGAATTTTTTTTTTTTTTTTTTGTAACAACTTTATTGAGATATGGAAACCCTGGTGACATAGTGGTTAAGAGCTATGGTTGCTAACCAAAAGGTCAGCAGTTTGAATCCACCAGGTGCTCCTTGGAAACCCTATGGGGCAGTTCTACTCTGTCCTTTAGGGTCGCTATGAGTCAGAATTGACTCAACGGCAACGAGTTTGGTTTTTGGTTTTTTTATTGAGATGTAATTCACATACCATACAGTTTATCCATTTAAAGCCTACATTTCAGTGGTTTTTTAGTATATTCACAGAGTTGTGCAACCATCACCACAATCAATTTTAGAACATTTTCATCACCCTAGAAAGAAAACCATACCCTTTCACTATCACTCCCCTATCCCCTCATCTACTCCCCTCCAGCCCTACACAATCACTCACCTACTTCTGGCTGTATAGATTTGCTTATTCTGGATATTTCATATAATATGTGACTTTTTATGACTGATTCTTTCATTTAGTATGATGTTTTAAAGGTTTGTCCATGTTTTGCACATAGCAGAACATCATTTCTTCTTATTGCTGAATAGTATTCGATTGTATAGATATACCACCATTTATTTATTTATTTATCAGTTGATGGACATTTGGGTGGTTTCCACTTTTTGGCTATTATTAATAGTGCTGCTGTGAACATTTATATACAAGTTTTTGTGTGGACACATGTTTTCATTTCTCTTGCACATATACCTAGGAGTGGAATGTGGAGTCATATGGTAATTCTATTTTATTTAAGTTTTTGAGGAACTGCCAGACTGTTTTCCAAAGTGGCTGCACCATTTTACATTCCCACCAGCAGTGCATGAAGGCTCCTGTTTCTCTACATATTCACCAACACTTATCCCTTCCAGGATTCTTGGGACAGAATGTTCCCACATATATTTTCGGGTTCTCAGGTTTCTTAGGAAGCTTCCTGTCCCACTAAAAGTGTATTCTGCCTTCCAGTGGGGGCTTGTATAGTGGTGAAAAATGAAATAAATGTTCTTTGGTGAAAATTCTCTAAGGTAGAAAGCTTAGGTATGAAGCAGTGCATCCATGAACTGTGAATGGGTCAAACTTTTGGCTTTTGTACAGCTAGATAATCCTTTTAAGCATATTTATGGTTTCCAGTGTGATAGTTAGGGAGCCCTGATGGGTTTGGGTTTTTTTTTTGTGTGTGTGTGTGTCATATTTGGAAAACCAGTGTAACAAAATGGAAGACACCACCCTCCAAAGATCCTTGAGACTGACGGAGCCCACTAAACATGCTGCCAGACTTCCGCCAATGTTTTGTGGGAAAATGTATGCCCACATGATATTTCTCAAAATCTATGTTACCAACAAAAAATTTGAACACACTCAGTTAGTAAGCTTAAATTCCACTACCGAAAACACATGCCATCATCAAAAAGTTCAAAACACAAAAAAATTGGAGCTTAAAAAGGTTATTATTGTCTGTCTTTTTTATCTTAGCCATCCTAGTGGGTAAAGT
>NW_004444137.1:2365904-2369781 GCF_000243295.1 Trichechus manatus latirostris | reverse complement strand
CATTCAGATAGTTTGCCCACTTTTGTGTTATTTGTCTTCTTATTGTAAGAGTTCTTTGTATATTTTAGATACAAGTCTCTTTTTATAGATTCATGAAATCTTTTTTATTGTTATAAAAGTATATGGAACACAATATTTACCAATTCAACATTTTTCAGGTGTACAGTTTAGTGATATCAATCATGTTGTGCAACTATCACCCGTAATTGTTACCAAATTTCCCATCACCATAAACAGAACTCACTGCTTCCTAAAAGATTCCCTCTTTCGCTGTCCCTCCCACCACTGGTAACCACTAATAAACTTTGGTCTCTATACATTTGCCTATTCTTGTATTTCATGTAAGTGGGATCATACGATATTTGTCCTTTTGTGATTGATTTATTTCACCCAACATAGTGGCGTAGTGGTTAAGAGCTTGGCTGCTAACCACAAGGTCAGCAGTTCAAGTCCACCGGCCACTCCTTGGAAACGCTGTGGGACAGTTCCACTCCGTCCTATAGGGTTGCTATGTGTTGGAATCGACTTGACAGCAACTAGTTTGTTTGTTTGTTTCATGTTGTAGCATGTATCAGGACTTCATTTCTCTTTATGGTTGAGTAGTATTTCATTGTATTTATGTACACCATTTTGTTTATACACTCATCCACTAATGATCATTTAGGTTGTTTCCACTTTTTGGCTATTGTGAATAGTGATGCAGTGAACATTGGAGTACATGTATCTGTTTGTATCACTGATTTCAAATCTCTTGGGTATACACCTAGGAGTGAAATTGCTGGGCCATATGGTAGTCTATGTTTAACTTTTTGAGGAACCACCAAACTGTCTTCCACAGCAGCTGTATCATTTACATTCCCACCAGCAATGGATAATGGTTCCAATTTCTCTGCATCCTCACCAACATTAGTTATTTTCTCTCTCTTTTATTTTTTTTAATCTTAGCTATGTTAGTGAGAATGAAGTGGTATTTCATTGTGGTTTGGATTCCATGGACTCTTTTGAAATGAAGAGACACTACTGGGCACCTTCAAATTCTAAATTGCATACTTGCTTAGCCTCTGTGGAATAGCTATCACTCAAAGAAGTCATAGTGTCGTATTGGATAAGGTAGTCATATGTCCAGTACTTATCATGTTAGAACAGGAGTGTGTTCTCCTGAGAAGCTCAGTAGCTATTTTACACTTAGATTATATGTTTTTAAAAGAATAGATTTGTAAAATTTCCCCCAGCGTGGGGTCTTTTGATTCTTTAAATGGTTCAATGGTAATTTTAACATGTCTGCGAATTGTTTTCAATACTTCCTAAAGGCTAATGGAAATGAAACATTTACAAATGATAAAGCACAGAGGCTACCTAGAATGGCCCATTTCCTTTCATGAGTCTAGAATTTAGCAAGTTTAGTGCTATTTACTACTGCATGTTATTTTTTGTTGCTACTGATTTTATGTACTCAGATATGATTAATAAAATGGAAGAAATTTTTTTCTAAATGAATGCAATCTGATTTGTAGATGAAATCTTGTAATGCATAAAGTCTATAGAAAGAAATATTACTTCAGGAATCCTTGGTGATAAGAAGGGCTCAAGCCTTTGCTCCTGTTTCAACACCATGGTTCCTAAATCTAGAGAAAATCCTGATCAGACCAAAAGCCAGAGAAGGCATGAAGAGGCGGTCAAGCATCTACTGCTAAGACAGTTTGAGGGACACAGCCTTGTAAAAACCTTGGAGGAACAAATTATTGCTTATGTTTTTTCTTAGTTTGTGCATAGACAGGTTGGGAATTTTTCTTTTTCACTGTAGCTTCCATAGCTCTGATTACAAAACCTGACGAAGATAGCACAGAAAATTAGCTATCAAATGATCCTACTTTATGGATAGTGGTGCAAAAAGCCTGAATATATACTATCAAATCCAGCAATTTTATTAAAAATGTATAACCCATGATCATATAATAAAGTAAGTTTATTCTAGGATAGTTTGACCTTGGGGATTTCTACAAATATAATTTGTTATATTAATTTATTATAAAAATATAAAAGAATATGATCATAGCTATAGAAACCAAGAGGCATTTTACAGAATTCAGCTTTTTTATTTTTTAAAAAGGAACATTTCAGTAAATTAGGAATGCATGGAAATGTCCTTTAACATGATAAAGAGTATCAAAACCAAAGTCAAATATTATAATTAATAACAAAATAAACATAACCAGTTGCAATGGAGTTAACTCTGACTCATGGTGACCCCATGTGTGTCATATTAGAACTACGCTCTATAGGGTTTTCAATGACTGATTTTTTGGAAGTAGATCACAAGACCTTTGCTCTGACACACCTCTGGGCAGACTCAAACATCCAACCTTTTGGTTAGCAGCTGAGCACGTTAACTGTTATCACCACCCAGGGACTACCCAAACATACGTTAGACTCTTTAAAGACTTAAACAAGGCCCCCTGTGCCATATGCATCTTTTATGTGTCATACCCCACTGTTTCTCAAACTTAGCTGATAATAAAAATTCAACAGGAACAATTGTTAAAAATACATGTCCCTATCCCACCTTAAAATTTGAATCTGCAGAGGGGGATCTGAGGACAGGACTCATAAACAAGTATTCCTGGGTGATTTTTATCATCTTACCACTTGGGGAAACAAATGTGCAATTTAGGCATATTTGTTTTTATATTGTACTCTTGGTTCTCTTCTTCTATATTAGCCTTCTTAGTATCTTTGAGAAGCATTATAAAGTCACCTCTCAACCTTTTCTCTGATTTAAATCATACCACTATATTTTCTCCAAAGACTTTATTTTCTATTCCTTAATCATCCCATCACACTGATTATTCATTAATTCAGCACACATTAGTTGAGCATGTCCCATATGCTAAGTTCTGGGGATTCAAAATCTCCCTTTAAAGTTGTGGGCCTTTTAACTTGAATATAAAATGTAATGGTTTGCATAAAGTTTGCTGGGAAATTCTTAGGTGCCCTGGTGTTATGACTACATGATTTTTAAGCCCTTCTTCCTTTCTTTCTTTCCATCTTTCTCTCTCTCTCTTGCTTTAGATAAATTGCACATACCAGAAATTTTGCATCTTATATTTGTATAGGTTTGCCTTTCCTTCTTCTACAACTCACCTGAACTATATACTATATTCCTAGTTTTCTGAGAGTTTTTATTGTGAATAGGTGTTGAGTTTTACCAAATGTTTTTTCTGTTATGATTTTTTATATATATTAACCTTTTTTCTGTTAGTGTGGTAAATGATATTGGTTAGTCTTTTGGATGTTAAACCAACCTTAAATTCTCTACTTACTTAGAATGTATTATCCTTTCATAAACGTCTGGGTTTGATTTGCTCGTATTTTGTTGAGGATTTTTATGTCTATGTTTATGAGGGATTTTGATGTCTGTAATTTTCTTTTCTTCAAATGTCTGTGTTTAGTTTTTGTATCAAGGTTATGTTGACCTCATGAGTTGGGAAGTTTTCCCTCCTTTATTTTCTGGAAGAAATACTATTTGGATTCTAGCTGTGTCATTTCCCTTCAGGTTGAAGAATTTGTTTTAGTACTTTTTGTGGTGCAGTTCTGCTGGAGATAAATTTTCTCTCTGGAATGTCTTTTTTTGGAAGGAGGTATTGGTCAGGGTTTTACCAGAGATGCAGAACCAGTCCTTCAGGCAGCTTCCCTCCCTGATGGTCCTCATTACATCGGGTAGAGTTAAACAAAGACCTAACTTACAAAGGAGGACGTGCCTAACTTAGCAACGGCACTCGGTCTCTCACATATATCCAAAAAAATTAACTCACTTTGTGTTTTCCATGGGTTAAGCTCCTTTGTATTCATTACTGTTTGAGTCATTCCCATACTCCTA
>NW_004444137.1:2361206-2362115 GCF_000243295.1 Trichechus manatus latirostris | reverse complement strand
TTAGGGGAGCCAGCAGTTTATTTTTTCCCCTGTTAATTTTTTCACTCTCCAAGCCCAGGAGAATGGCTCAGGCATGCGACGGATCCGACTTTTGGCCCAGGGAACTCAATAATTGCTGAAGCTGGACCGGGAACCAGTGTAGAGCAGGGAGTGGGGAGTTAAGTGGGAGAGAGGTTTTTCCCTAAGGGGGGTGTTTTTGATCCGCGCGATAGGCTGGACGCAAGTACTTATCTTTTGTCAATTGACGGTTGCTTCTCACTGGTTCTGGGTGGCAGAGTAGACTCCCTGCTGCTGGATCTCTCCCAGTGTGGAAAACGCACCTCCCAAGCACCGCTGCTTGCCTGCCTCACTGCTCATCCATGAGCTGATCAGGCCTGAAGGGCTCAAGCTCTCACTGGGTTGGGTCTGGTAACTCCTCGCTGCTTCTGAACGGTCTCTCCCTCCCCCTGCCACTCAGTCCAGTTCCTCAACTTTGCCTTTGATGTTCAGGGCTCCTAGAATGTCATGTATAATCTATTCACTTGTTTTTTCTGGTCTTTGTTGTGAGAGGGTCCACTGGAAGTATCTGACTACTCTGCCATCTTGGCCCCACCTCTCCCCTCGAATCTGGGTTTGCTTTGTGACTATCAGTAGAATGCAGTAGAAGTGACAGTGTGCAGGTCCAAGCTGAAGCCTTACAAAAGCCTAGCAGCTTCTGCTAGTTTGGTTTCACATACAATGCCCAACTATGCTCAGACTACTATGCTGTGAGAAGTCCAACCCAGTCACATGGAAAGGCCAAAAAAGGAGAACTGAGGCCCCTGGTCAATGGTCCTGGCAGAACTCCCAGCCAACAGCCTGTGCCAACATGAAGCCATGTGAGGAAGGCCATTTTGGAAGTGGATCTTCCAGCCCCATTCAGGTTGTTCC
>NW_004444137.1:2358317-2359860 GCF_000243295.1 Trichechus manatus latirostris | reverse complement strand
AGGAGTGCTTCAAAAGACTCATTCAGGTATAAGTTCTCCTAGTAAACAGCAAAAAGTTAAGAATAAGGTATTAAAGACCTATATGCTGACTATTTAACATGATAATCCATAAGAAAATAAAGACAGTTATGAAATTTATTTCAGATAATACACAGTTAGGACCAGTAAGCAAAACGCTTAGGAGTGAAATGTATTGAAGTTCTGAATAATTTTCTATTAGAAGCTTGAGGGTTCTCTTTACCTTCATAAATCTTTTTCTTTGTCTAGGATATTTTTCATGAGGACATACTTACTGGTTTATTAGTCTAATTAAATATGCTTTGATGAAAAGTCCTCACAAAAAGCTGATGGATATAACATTCTCCACTGGCAACCCCCTGGTGTCTGGAAGCCTCACTTGGAATTCTCTGGAAATTTCAGCCCTCAATTATGATGAAGGCATCATCTATGAACATTTTTATTCTCTATGCCAAATATTCCTTCATCATCAAGATTTAGGGGCTTAGTTGTTTTATAATGCAAATTTTCACATGCTTCCCTTATTTCTCTACAAATAATTGACCCGATAAAAATAGATAAACTTTTGGGTCAAATAACCAGATGTGTGCTCCATTTGGGTTCAATGTGGTCACTGCAGTGATGACTTCAATTAACTCTCCTGAGAGGTGTTGACAGTTTTTATACTGTAGGCTCCACATTTGGCATCTATATAAGGGTAAAGGCACTTGGAAGTCTTTCAGTCTTGGTTTTTACCAAGTGGATGGCAAAATTAATCCATTAATTCATTTACAAAGGAAAATGGAGTGTTTACTGTGTGCGCAAGGCACTGCCTCAGGAACCTATGGCACCATTAGTAACTTACCATCTGGTTCTAATGTACTTATGTCTTATTAACATCTATTCTTGATTCATGCCTGTGATACTCAAGTCTACTTTAAAGGATGAAAATAACACAATTTGTACACATAAAATCACATTACACAGGTTAATGTGCCAAGTATAGCTATATAATGAGCAGATGGGTTCTCCTCGATTTCTTTTGAAATATTTCAATCTCATGGAAAAGTTGAAATAATAGTACAATGAACACTCATACACCCTTCTTTCAAATTCACCAATTGTTGATATTTTGCCACACTTGCTTTTTCTTTCTCTCCCTGTTTCTTGATCTCCACACACACCCTCGCACACACGACACATACTCTACACACACACATTTTCTACTGAACCGTTTAAAAATAAGCTGTAGTCATCACCTCTACTTCAGCATGCATCTCCCAAGGATATTCTCTTATTAATCACAATGCTGTTTTAACCCCAAAATGCAATACTTGATACAATAGTATTAAAATTTCTCCACTTGTCACCAAAATGCCCTTTTTTTTTTTTTAATTTGGATACGATCAAGATTTTGACATTTTTGAAGAGTCTAGGTGAGTCAGGATTTGTCTAATTGTTTATCTTGATCAGATTAAGGTTAAACAGTTTTGACAAGAAAACTCCTTGATGACGTAGTCCGCTTCCTCTTGCATCATCAGTTTGT
>NW_004444137.1:2345867-2352703 GCF_000243295.1 Trichechus manatus latirostris | reverse complement strand
TCAAGCGAAATAGGTATTTAAGTTACGGGGATGGTGGTTTCAAATACTTATTCAACTATTAAAAGTTGGTAAGATATATTTTCATACCATGGTTAGCAAACACTTTCAGGATATTTCAAAATAGTGATAATTTAGTAAAGGATTAAATTAAATGAACTCACACTTTCAGTTCAGTTTAAACCAACTCATAAATTACTTTGAACTTGTATAATCCATTGAGAAGCTGGTTTAGTTAACTAACGGACTTAAGAATTTCTAGGCAATGGCACTTCCACTGTTGTCAACTAGTAAAATCTGTTATCATTGCATGTGGTTTGAATGTTTGCTGTGACTTTATCAGTTTGGGTTTGCAAGGCCAGTCCTTCACGAGTGGCACATTTCCTCTTGAATATGCTGCCAGTAATCAAAATAGTTGCCAGAGAGTGGACTAAAATGGATTAATTGAGATGTCCCAGATAATATTGACATAGATTTACAGATACAGTAAAAGTAGAAATACAATGTCCCAGATAATATTGACATAGATTTACAGATACAATAAAAGTAGACGTACAATTTCCCAGACAATATTGACATAGATTTACAGATACAATAAAAGTAGAAGTACAGTTTCCCAGATAATATTGACATAGATTTACAGATACAATGAAAGTAGAGGTACAATATCCAGCTCTCTCTGTCTCTGTCTCTATATATACCTATATACATGGCATTGGTGGTTCATTGGTAAAATTCTCTTCTCCCCTCCATTCGGGAGACCCAGGTTAGATTCCTGGCTGATTCACCTCATGTGCAGCCACCACCCATCTATCAATGGAGGCTGGTTTGCATGCTACTGTGATGCTGAACAGGTTTCAGAGTAGCTTCCGGACTAAGACAGACTAGAAAGGCCTGGTGATCTACATCTGAAAATCAGCCAGTGGAAACCTTACGGATCACAATGTCCGCTGTGATCCGAAACTGTGCATGGGGTCGCCATGAGTTGGGGCCGACTTGATGACAGATAACAGCATGTATATACACACATATACACACCCACGCAAATAATGCTATAGGTTGTGATTATTATATACCTTTATTTTTGTTGACTGCCTACTGTGTGCTATGCACTGAGTTCAATTCTTTCATATAAAATCTTAATTAGATAATTTCACAGAAAATCTATTTAATCGAATCTAATCCAACGAGGAGAATATCGTCAGTCCTTGTTGTAGAGTGGTAAACCTCAAAATATTGAGCAGCATGATGGAAATCATCAGAGAGAATACGTTAGCCATCCATCTCCAATTGCCACATCACCTCTCCGTAGCTGGAGTAGTAATAAAAATAGCCATACTTGGCTACTGTTTTTTCCCCATTTTAATTCTCCTTAGGACACTTTAAAAAGAAATGGATAAGCATATACTAATCGATAGTTTAATAACATTTGGGTATATGTGTCTTGGAAAATGCTTTGAATATACTGTATTTGTATGTTTCTAAATAAGCTATGTTACGTCCTCTCCTACAGCTTCATTACTGACGTTTAGTGTCATAAAATTAATAAACTTGGAGAAGGCCAAACGTTTTCCCAGTTCCAAGAATATCATTTCCCACCATGGGAAGTATTTCAACTACGTTTCAGCCAGTGGGATTTTGTTCCCCTCTCGTTCAAGGACCCATAACTGACTTCTCTTACCCTTATTACCCTTATAATCATGATTAGTAACCTTTCTAGATCTCCACTTCTTTAAAATTCCATAAAGTAATTCTGTGGCGCTGCAGACTCCAGCTGAACACAAACTGAAGATAGATGACTGATTTCCTGAAGTCTTTCTGGACTGTCCGTTGCACCACGTGCAGCCTCAAATGGGCTTCAACACAAATCTTCCTTGTGAGGTCTTCTCCCTCCTCCCTTTCAAGCCTCTCCCTCCCTTGAGAGGTAGGAAGTAAAAGGTTAGTAATGGAACACTTAAAAATTATTCCACTGAGCACAGCTCCTATTCACCAGCAGAGACTGTGACTGTGCTTCCACAGCCGAGGTTAGTCTGAAAGAATTTTCATAAACCGCTACTTGCATGACATCGATGCATCATCTCAAATGCCATGGTGATGTCCCTAAACAGAAGGACCACATTGGCCTCTGACATACTATCTTTTCTTGTTGCTGCAAGAAGTTCTCTAAATGTTTCTGTTCCTGCAGGGCCATACTAAAATGGCCAATTAGCTCATGTGGAATGCTAGGGGGGAAATATTGCATCAGCTGTCAAGAAATACGGCTAGGATGGAAAATAGAGCTGCATAGCAAAACTGTCAGAATATTACACTGAGCTTAAAATCTACGATACGAAACATGCAGTAGAGCCTTCATTTATGTCTGTTTCTTTATTGTTGGGGTGCAGTGGGTGGAAGGAGACGTTGGTGGAAAGGATAATGTTGAAAATGAAGAGTAAGTAGGAGATGGATTTAGAGAGCCCGATATCTGTTTCCAAAACACCACATGGCAAAAATTCTCATATTCTGGGACTCCCTAGGTGGAGCCAATGGTTAAGCACTCAGAGATTAAGGAAAAGATTGGCAATTCAAACAACCCAGAGGCACCTCAGAAGAAAGTCCTGGTGATCTACTTTGGAAAAGTCAGCCGTTGAAAACCCTATGGAGCACAGTTCTACTATGAGACCTGTGGGGTCACCATGAGTAGAAGTTGACTTGATGGCTACTATTTATTTTTCCCTGGTAGTCTGAAACTGACTGAAGATTAAAGGCAATGCAGATATATAGGGAACATCTGACAAAATTAAAATGTGAGCTCTAGAACTCCTTAACTGTGGTCAGGGAGATGATGTTGTAAGCTCTCCGCTCGTGCTAGAACCCCTTAGCATGGCAGCATATTGGACGTTTGTAGCTTTCTGAAGACCATGGTTTTTGGTTATGGCCGCAGGAGTCCTGTGAAAAATGACCAAAAGGAAATGAGGCACTATACACCCTTCAACGTCATTTTTCTCCAAGACCTCATCTTTCATTGTAGACTCTTCTCATTCTATACATTCTCCCAGAGTGACCACACCCAAGACTTTAACCACCACACATAGGCTGGTGACCTGAATCTGTTATCTCCAGCCCTGACCTCTCTTCTGCACTCCAGACGCAAACATCTACCTGCTTATGGGGTGATCTTCAGGTACCTCACAATGAATGTGTCTAGGTGAAGCTTCTTTGTCCTCCACCTGTAAACATAAGTTTCCATCTCCCTGCCTACTCCCCACGCTCCCCACCTGGTCCAGCACCCACCCTAGTATATTTGAGAGGGAGTGAATGTGTCCTTCACCTACTCTTGAGTCCAGTCGACCTCTGCTGCTCTGTGACCTGGCTCTGCCCTGGGATGCTGCTTTATCACTGCAGGCACTGAGGACTGACCTGTCTGCACCAGGCTGCCCCTCAGCATAGGATCGGCAGGTGGGCTTGTGGTGCCTACCAGTCTGCCCATGGCAGTGGGGCTTCTCAGCACCTCATACTCCACCAAAAAAACGAGCAAAGGTCTAGTATCTTCTGATGGAGGAGGAGGGGCATAATTAAATAGAATTGTAGCATATACGGGGAAGGCATTTACAACTAAGTGCTAAAATCGAAAGCAGGACTCAAACAGGTACATGTCCACCCATGTTTACCACAGCACTAGTCACAATAGCCAAAAGGTGGAAGCAACTTGTCATGGATTCAATTGTGTCCCCCAAAAATGTCTGTCAGCTTGGCTGGGTCGTGATTCCCAGTATTGTATGACTGTGTAATCTGATGTGATTTCCTTATGTGTTGTAAACTCTATCACTATGATGAGGTTATATTGATGACGTCTACAAGATTGGATAGTGTCTTAAGCCAGTCTCTTTTGAGATATGAAAGAGAGAAGCAAGCAGAGACAAATGGGAACCTCATATCATCAAGAAAACAGTGCCAGGAGCACAGCATGTCCTTTGGACCTGAGGTTCCTGCACAGAGAAGCTCCCAGACCAAGGGAAGATTGATGACACGGATCTTCCTCCAGAGCTGACAGAGAAAGCCTTCCCCTGGAGCTGATGCCCTGAATTTGGACTTGTAGCCTACTAGACTGTGAGAAAATAAATTCTCTTTGTTAAAGCCATCCACTTGTGGTATTTCCGTTATAGCACCACTAGATGACTAAGACACAACCCAAGTGTCCATCAGCAGATGGATGGATAAACAAAATGTGGTATACCTGTACAATGGAATATTATTCAGCTGTAATAAGCAACAAAGTTCTAATGCATGCTTCAACATGGGTGAACCTTGAAAGCATTATGCTGAGTGAAATAAGTAAGACACAAAAGTACAAACACTGTGTGATCCCACTTACATGAAATATCTAGAATAGGCAAATGCATAGAGACCGAGGTTTATCAGTGGTTACTGGGGCGGATGGGAAGGGCGAACAGGGAGATCACAGAAAGCGCACTGAGTTTCTGCTAAGTGTGATAAAAAAAAAAAAAAGGCAAGTGGATAGTGTGATGGTTGGTGACACATGTGAAAAAAATTGTCACCAAATTGTATACATAAAAATGGTAGAAATGTCAAATGTTTTGTTACATATATTTCACTGAGATTAAAGCAAAAACAAAAAAAGCCACCTGAGTGCTAAAGTGACTTTTTCTGATAGTCTCGGGGAAAATCACAGTAAAACAAAACTCCCCACCAAAGGTGCCTTTGAGCAGAGCCCAGAGCCTTCTGTCTTGTCCCCGTCAACCTGCAACAGTGTGACTCTCCAGACCCCACAGGGAGGCCCACCGATTCTCCTCTCACTAACGTCTGTCTTACAGCCCCTTCCAGCGCCCTTTTCTCCAGCCATTCAGATTTATTTGTTGTCTCTCCAAGCATCTTATAACTTTATACTTGTTACTTTTCCTGATTTCCTTTATCTGTTAGCTACTCCATCTGCCTTATTCTGAATCTCTCTAGTCCCTGCCTCCAGCACTACCTCCCAGGGGGCCTTCCCTGAAACCCCAGCTGAGCTGGAGAAGTATCAGTGTCAGAGTGCTTGCCACTCTCTCATTATAACACCGGACCCCTCATCCTTCTTTTCATGAAGTCCTTTAGTTCAACAGCTTTGTGTTCTCAGTGCTTGGCACATTGTTGTTGTCGTTGTTAGGTGCTGTTGAGTCAGTTCCGACTCAGCGCTACCCTATGTACCACAGAACAAAACACTACCCGGTCCTGCACCATCCTCACAATCGTTGTTATGCTTGAGCCCATTGTTGCAGCCACTGTGTCAGTCCATCTCGTTGAAGGTCTTCCTTTTTTTCGCTGACCCTCTACTTTTCCAAGCATGATGTCCTTCTCCAGGGACTGATCCCTTCTGACAACATGTCCAAAGTGTGTAAGACATTGTCTCGCCATCCTTGCTTCTAAGGAGCATTCTGATTGTACTTCTTCCAAGACAGCTTGACACATAGTGTTTAGTAAGTATATCTTGGAAGAATGAAAGAGGTAAAGAATAGTACACTTGTTTTCAAAGACCTGGGATTGATGTCCCACTTTGCTGTTTGCTCTCTGTACGGTTTCACTGGAGTCCTTGGATGACACAGATGGTTCATGTGCACTGCTGCTAACCAAAAGCTTAAAGGTTCAAGTCTACCCAGAGGCATCCTGGAAGAAAGACTTGGTGATCTACTTCTGAAAAATCAGGCACTGAAAACCCTATGGAGTATAGTTCTACTCTGACACACATGATATCATCAGCAGTTGGAGTTGACTCGATGACATCTGAGTGGTTACACTAAAACAGCTTATTTTCCCTAACCTCAGTCCTCTTGCCCATAATGATTCTTCCCTTTCTTACTCTAGGGAGGATTAACATCGAAACGGGTGCATTCATGGTAAACTCTGAAGTTTTATCCAAACGTAAGGTTTTTAAAAAGGAAAAGAGATAATAATGACAACAAGGAGAACCACACGTACATGGTCTCCCTCAGTGCCAGGCACTGTTCATTTAACCCTTACAACCATCCAGTAAGAAGTTTACATCACTTGTTTAAGAGCATAGTGACAAGATTTGAACCCAGGGAGTTTGGCTCCAGAGTGTACATGCTTAAAAGCTCATTAATGAGTATAATAATAAAAGCTAACGTTGACCGCAGGTTTACTATATGCTGGACTCCATGATAAGTATTTTATAAACCTTCCCTCGTAGGCTCTCTACAATCGTTGCATATGGGCACCATTGCTGGCTCTAAACAGATGAGCAAATGGGGAAAGAGAGGTGCAGTTACTTGACCAAGGTTAAGATAGTCCATTGTATGGCTGGTGTTCAAGCCAAGTCTGCTGTACTTCAGAGCCCACTATGGAGAGGAGACAGGAGAAACAAAACTGAAGATGACGGCGCCGGGACATGCTGATCCTCTTGGGAGCTGAGTCAACGGTCAAGGCCGTTCCCAACCATGATGCAGTTTTGACCTTAGACTGAAAGGGTTGAACAATCGTCAAGGCTCCATAGAAAAAGGAGGATCTGAAAGAAGGCGCTAAAGCTGAGGCCTGTTGGAATTACAGTGGGCTAGCAAAAATGATGAGTGAACACGAGCAATAGGATAGTTTGGTTTAGACGAGGGACCCTAGACAGGCAGAAAGAGCTTGAAAGGGTTTTCTTGAAGTTGTGAACTTTCAAAAGGTCTGCCAAGCTCACGGTACATAAGGGATGGCCACTGCAAAGGTCTCTCATTTGTAGAGAGCTAATTTTCCAAAATTTCCTCCTATTGTGTTAACATGTTAATGTGTTTTGTTTGATGCTTCTTCATGAATAGACTCAGGAGATGCATTTTTGGCGAGAACACGATAGTTGTGTCACATCA
>NW_004444137.1:2344106-2345433 GCF_000243295.1 Trichechus manatus latirostris | reverse complement strand
GGCAGTTTGAATCCACCAGGCGCTCCTTGGAAACCCTATGGGGCAGTTCTACTCTGTCCTCAAGGGTCTCTATGAGTCGGAATTGACTAGACGGCAACAGTTTTTAAAGAGACATGACAACTAAATGTAATGTGTGATCTTGGACCAAGAATTTTTTTTTTTCTTTTGTTCTAAAGGACACTATTGGAACAATTGGTGAAATTTTAATAAGGCCTGGAGATTAGACAATATTACTGTGTCAATGTTAATTTTTCTTTTAATTTTATTGTGTTTTACGTGAAAGTCTACAGTGCAAATTAGTTCTTATTCAAAAATTTATACACAAATTGTTTTGTGACATTGGTTGCAATCCCTGCAATGTGTCAGCACCCTCCCCTTTCCCTTTCCTCCCTGGGTTCCCTATGTCCATTCATCCAGTTTTCCTGTCCCTTCCTGCCTTCTTGTCTTTGCTTTTGGGCAGGTGTTGCCCATTTGGTCTTGTATAGTTGCTTTAACTAAGAAGCACATTCCTCACGTGTGTTATTGTTTGTTTTATAGTCCTGTCTAATCTTTGGCTGAAAGGTGGACTTCAGGAGTGACTTTAGCTCTGAGTTAGCAGGGTGTCTGGGGGTCACAGTCTGGGGGGTTCCTCCAGTCTCTGTCAGACCAGTAAGTCTAGTCTTTTTGTGTGAATTTGAATTTTGTTCTACATTTTTCTCTCGCTCTGTGCAGGACCCTCTATTGTGATCCCTGTCGGGTGGTAGCCCGGCACCGTCAAGTTCTTCTCTGGGCTCAAGCTGGTGGAGGCAGTGGTAATTTTTTTTTATTTTGGTCATTGTGCTTGTATTATGTAAAAGAATGCCCCTGCTTTTAGGAATTACACATTAAAACATTTAGAAGGAAAGGAGATTATGTCTAAAACTTTTTGCATATGATTCAGAAAAAATAATATATCTCTATAGAGAATGGTAAGACAAATGTGTAAAATGTTAACATTTAAGGAATCTGGGTAAAGGGTATACGGGAGTTGCTTGTACTATTCTTGCAACTTTTCTATACATGATCTGTATAAATAATTTGTATAAACGATTTTCAAATGAAAAAATTTTAACGTCTACTGTGGGTTTGAACTAATATGCGTCCTTGGCTCTAGTTGGCAAGGACAGGGTAGAATCCCCACCCCGATGGGGAAGGTGGCTGGGGCGACTTTTTTTCTCTGAGGACATTCTGAGGTTGTAGGACAGTCTACTTCATCCCACTCTGCCAAATGCAGACCCACAGGGACATCTGATAAGAAGCAGGCTTGTCTATTGTGCTGTTTGTGGATGGGGAAGGATTTGAGTCAAAT
>NW_004444137.1:2319997-2328189 GCF_000243295.1 Trichechus manatus latirostris | reverse complement strand
ATGAGGAAATGCTTGCGATCATTAGTCATTAGAGAAATGCATATCAAAACTACATTCAGATACCATCTCACCCCAACATTAGTGGCACTAATCAAAAGAAGAGAAAATAACAAGTATTGGAGAGGTTGTGGGGAGATTGGAACTCTTATGCACTTCTGGTGGGAATGTCAAATGGTACAGCCACTGTGGGAAACAAAATGGCACTTCCTTTAAAAGTTAGAAATAGAAATACCATACGATTCAGCAATCTAGGAATATATCTTAGAGAAATAAGAGTTGTCACAGGAATAGACATATGCATACCCGTGTTCATTGCAGCATTATTCACAATAGCAAAAAGATGGAAACAACCTAGGTGGCCATCAACAGATGAATGGATAAACAAAGCATGGTACATACCAACAATGGATACTATATAATGATAAATAACAATGATGAATCTGTGAACTAGCTCACAACATGGATGAATCTGGAGGACATTCTGCTGAGTCAAATAAGTCAGTCACAAAAGGACAAATATTGTATAAGACGACTATTATAAAAACTCAAGAAAAGGTTTACACACAGAAAGAAACAATCTATGATGGTAACAGGGGAAGGGAGGAATGGGGAAGGGAAGAATGGGGAGGGGAAATTATTAACTAGATAGTAGATAAGTGTTAACTTTGATGAAGGGAAAAACAGTGCACAATATAGGGGAAGTCAGCACAACTTGACCAAGGCAAAGTCACAGAAGCATCGTAGACACATTCAAATACCCTGAGGGACCGAGTTACTGGGGCTGAGGGCTAGAGACCATGGTCATCTAGGTCAATTGGCATAAGAAAGTTCAAAAAAAATGCTCTATATCCAACTTTGGTGAGTAGCGTCTGGGGTCTTAAAAGCTTGCAAGAGACCATCTAAGATACATCTACTGGACCCATCCTATCCAGAGCACAGAAGAATGAAGAAAACCAAAGACACCAGAGAAAAATTAGTCTAAAGAACTAATGAACCACAGTCTCCACCAGCCGAGCTCAGAACTAGATGGTGCCAGGCTACCACCAACCACTCTGACAGGGATTACAGTAGAGGGTCCTGGAAAGAGTGAGAGAAAAAGGTAGAACAAAGTTCAAATTTACAAAAAAAAAAAAAAAAAAAAAGACCAGACTTACTGGTCTGACAGAGACTGGAAGAACCTCTGAGACTATGGCCCCTGGACACCCTTTTAACTTGGAACTGAAGCTACTCCCGAAGTTCACCCTTCAGCCAAAGATTAGGCAGGTCTATAAAACAAACCATAATACACGTGAGGAACATGCTTCTTAGTTCAATCATGTATAGGAGACCAAAAGGGCAACAGCTGCCCAAAAGCAATGACAAGAAGGCAGGAAGGGACAGGAAAAATGGATACAGGGAATTGGAGTGTGAAAGGGGAGAGTGTTGACACATTGCAGGAATTGCAAGCAATGCCACAAAACAATTTATGTATAAACTGTTAAATGAGAAACTCATTTGCTCTGTAAAGTTTCACCTAAAGCATATTTTTTTTTTAAAAACGTCAAAAGGAAAATAATTAGAAAAGAGTATGAAGATGTATATACAGTTGTGTATTAATTGCAAGCACCGTTTACCATTAACAAGTAAAATACCCAAAATGTTCAAATTTAGAGATGTATCTTAATCATCTAGTGCTGTTATAACAGAAATACCACAAGTGGATGGCTTTAATAAAGAGAAATTTATTTCCTCACAGTGAAGTAGGCTAGAAGTCCAAATTCAAGGCATCAGCTCCAGGGGAAGGCTTTTTCTCTCTGTCATCTCTGGAGGAAGGTCCTTCTCACCAACCTTCCTCTCGACCAGGAGCTTTTCTGTGCAGGAACCCCAAGTCAAACTATGCGCTCTGCTCCTGGCACTGCTTTCTTGGTGGTGTGAGGTCCTCAACTCTCTGCTTGCTTCCCTTTCCTTTTATCTCTTATAAGATAAAAGGTGGTGCAGGCCAAACCCCAGGGAAACTCCCTTTCCATTGGATCAGGGATGTGACCTTAGTAAGGGTGTTACAATCCCACCCTAATCCTTTTTAACATAAAATTACAATCACAAAATGGAGGACAACCACACAGTACTGGCAATCATGGCCTAACCAAGTAGACATACATTTTTGGGGGACAAAATTCAATCCATGACAAGATGTAATTAATTATAGTGTCTTATATAATCATAGCCATTAAAAATCATGATGTAAATGCATATTTATTAACATGAAATGAGCTTAAATTGCTTATTTTGATGTGAAAAATTAAGATTACATGGCAGTGTGTATCTTATAACACCAATTTATGTTTTTAAAACTGCATAGAAAATACTTGGGAACAAATAAAGCTAGATATATTTATTCATGTGGGTTTGTGTGTGTTTTTCTCTTTGTTTTTACTTATGTGTATATATATTTTTTTTCAACATATTCCAAAATTAATTCTGTAACAAAAGAAAAAAGTCTACAAGAATTTGCAGACAAAATTGATCCCTCGGGAGTAGGATTGAGTATGAATTAGGTGGAAGGAGACTTACAATTTTAACTCTATATATAACTCTAAAAGCTTAATATCATCTAGCTTTTTTCAACACATATTATCTCTGGAATATTTTAAACCAACAAAATTAAAAACAAATAAAATATAGATGTAAGAAAATATTCCAATTGTGTGAAATTTATATAGAACAAAAATTTTAAGTAGCCCTCTGCCTGCCCTTCCTCCCTCTGCCTGTCATCCTTTCTTTCCTATGGACAACTGTGGTTATTATTTTGTGTGTGTGTCCTTTCAGAGCTTCCGAAAATGCATTATACATGGGTGTGTATATTTACATAGCTGTACCTTTTGCACAAAACCAAAAATCCTCACAATTGGACCAATAAGAAACATCATGATAAATGGAGAAAAGATTGAAGTTGTCAAGGATTTCGTTTTACTTGGGTCCACAGTCAACACCCATGGAAGCAACAGTCAAGAGATCAAAAGACGCATTGCACTGGGCAAATCTGCTGCAAAAGACCTCTTTAAAGTGTTGAAAAGCAAAGATATCACCTTGAAGACTAAGGTGCACCTGACCCAAACCATGATATTTTCAATCGGATCATATGCATGTGAAAGCTGGAGAATGAATAAGGAAGACCAAAGAAGAATTGACGCCTTTGAATTGTGGGATTGGCGAAAAATATTGAATGTACCACGGACTGCCAAAAGAACGAACAAATCTGTCTTGGAAGTAGTACAACCAGAATACCCCTTAGAAGGAAGGATTGCGAGACTACTTCTTACATACTTTGGACATGTTGTCAGAAAGGATCAGTCCCTGGAGAAGGACATCATCTGTTTTTAAAAGCTCTGGACATTTTGTTGCTTACATTTTCGCTTAGTTTATGAGGTCTTCTCTGTTTATAGATTTAAATGTTAGGTAGTCCAATCTGTTGACCTTTTTCTCGTGGTACCTTGCATTGCTCAGAAATCCTTAGTCCATTACCAAATCTTAAAATATAATCTATTATCTTTGTTCTAGCATTTTTAGGACTTCCGTTGTCGTTTTTTCGCGTGTAGCTCTTTAATTTATCTAGAATGTATTTTTCCGTATGTCGTAAGGTAGGAATTTAGCATTTTTTTTTTCTGAACGGATAACCAGTTTTCCCAATGCCATTTATTGATCAGTCCAATCTTACCATACAATTGAGTGCCACTATGAGCATATTCTAAATTTTCATGTTTATTCTCTCTTGGGTTTTATTACTTTGTTTGACTGCAGCAATACTATTTACACACTGTTTTAACTATTAAAGTTCAGAGTGTGATTTAATATCTGGTAGGCCACGTTCTCTTTATTGTGCTTAAAATTTCCTGGCTTTTCAGTCACTCTTTTTTTTTTTTTTTTAATAATACTTTATTTTATTTTGGTGAAGGTCTATAGAGTTTAGGCTTCCATTCAACAATTTAATCACAAATTGTTCAGTGACATTGGTTACATTCTTCACAGTGCACAAACATTCTCATTTTTTCTGTTCTGGTTGTTTCATTTCCTTAATCTAGTTTCCCTGCCCCCTTACTTCTCACCTTTGTTTTAAAGTAATTGTTGACTATGTGATCTCATATAGATGATTTTTTAAAGGAGCACAGTACCCCCGAGTGATAATCTTTATTCTGGGAGCTGATCCATTACTTAGCTAAAAGGTGACCTCAGGGCTAGTTTTGTTTGGTTCAAGGTTTAAAGAGTATCTCAGGGTGATAGTCTTGGGGAGTCCTCCAGTCTCAGCCAATCCAATAAGTCTAGATTTTTTAAGAATTTGAGGTTCTGTCCCACATTTTTCTCCTGTTCTGTCAGGATCCATCTACTGTGGTCCTTATGAGAATGTTTGACAGTGGTAGCTGGGCACCATGTAGTTCTTCTGACCTCAGAGTAGATGAGGTCGTGGTTCATATAGTCTATTAGTTCTGTAGACTAATTTCTTCTTTGAGTCTTTGGTTTCCTTCTTTTCCTTTTGTTCTGGATGAGTAGACACCAATAATTATATCTTAGATAGACACTCACGAGCTTTTAAGAACCCAGAAACTACTCATCAAACTGTTCATATCATTTCATAAAAGTGAGAATATACAATTTTTTTTTGTAATTGACTTATTTCTTTCAACATAATGCTTCCAGGTTCATGCATGTTCCAAGATGTTTCAAGAACTCATTTTTCTTTAGTGCTGAGTAGTATTCCATTATATGTATATACCACATTTTACTTACCCGTTCACTCACTGATGGGCACTTGGGTTGTTTCTATCTTTTTGCTATTGTGAATAGTGCTGTGATGAACATATCTGTGCATATGTATGTTCCTGTCACTTCTATTAGATCCCTAGGGTGTATACCTAGGAGTGGAGTTGCTGGGTCATATCGCAGCTCTACCTCTAGTTTTTTGAGGAACAACCAGAGTGTTTTCCATAACAGCTGTACCATTTTGCATACCTACTAGCAATGGATGACAGTTACAATTTCTCCACATCCCCTCCAACACTTGTTATATATATATATGTATATTTTGTCTTAGCCATTCTAGTGGGAATGAAATGGTATCTCACTGTGGTTTTGATTTGTGTTTCTCTGGTGGCTAATGACACTGAGCATCTTTTCATGTGTCTGTTTGTCATTTGAATATCCTTTTTGGTAAAGTATCTTTTCATGTCCTTTGCTCAGTGTTTGATTGAGTTAGTTGTCTTTTTGTTGTTCAGTTGTAGAAGTTTTCTATATGTTTTAGATATTAGACCCTTACTAGTTATGTAATTTCCAAAGTTCTTTTTTTCCCACTCTGTAGGTTCTGTCTTTACTCTTTTGATAAACATAAGTATTAACTTTTATGAGGTCCCAGTTATCTGTTTTTTTCTCTGTTGCTCATGCATTCATTGTTGTATGTGATAATCTGTTCCCCTGCTTCCCCTCCCCTGATTCATTCTCTGTACAGTTGGAAAAAAATTAGGTCCTAAATGTCTTCAGTCACTCTTAAGATAAAGAAAAAGAAAGAATGAAAAAACAAAAGGAAAGGAAAGAAGAGAAAAGGGAAGGAAAAATAATTTCAACTGGAATTGTACCGAATTTACTGGTATAGAATAATTTGGGGAAATTGATATGAATGAAATATCAAGTTTTCCCACCTAGGAATACGAGTGCTCAGATTCTTCATTTATTTTGGTCTCTCTTTTTGTCTTTAGTAAGCATTTATACTTTTCTTTATTAAGGTCTTGCATGTTTTTGTTAGTTTCATTTCTATTTTAAGTTCTTATTTCTTTTTGTGTTTGAATTTTTTTCCCAATATATTTTATAGTTAATTATTGGCAACCTATTGATTTTACATTTGATACTGCATATTGATATGCTTAAGTCAGTATGCTCATTTATATTTCACTAGAAAATCCATCCACAAGCCATTTGTTAGTTTGTCCTACTGCGGTGACTTGCATGTTGCTATGACGCTCCAAGCTCTGCCACCAGTATTTCAAATACCAGCAGAGTCACCCATAGGGGACAGATTTCAGTAGACTAAGAAGAAGGGCCTGGCGATCTGCTTCCAAAAATTTGCCAATGAAAACCCTATGGATCACAAAAGAATCTTGTTTGAAATAGTGCTGGAAGATGAGCCCCCTAGGTTGGAAGGCACTCAGAATGCACAGTGGCCTCAGCAATGGGCTCAAGAATACAAGTGTTTGTGGAGATGGCACAGGACTGGGCAACATTTCGTTCTGTTTTGTAAGGGGTCACCATGAGTTGGAGCCAACTCAACAGCAACTAATAACAACATAGAAAATCCATTTTACCTGTATTTTTACATTTACTGCCATAAGTATTCTCTAATAATTTTTTAAGTGTCCCCTGTATCTTGAGTATGTGCCTTTCTCATTCCTGGTGTTGTTCATTTCTGTGTTTCCTCTATTTTTTAATCCACTTCACCAAAGGCTTGACTCATCACTGGTCATTTGCAAAGAACTAGCTTTGGCCTTATTGATTGGAAATACTCTTTTTTTCTTTCTGGTTCATTATTTTCTGACTTTATTAATCCTTTCCTTTTGCTTTCTTTAGATTCCTCTTGTTTTTATTTTTCAATCTTACTTTGTTTATTAATAATTGCACTTAAGGTTCTAATTTTTTTCTGAGTAATACTTTGTCCACAGCCCATAGGTTTTACTAGTTTGTGTTCTTGTTAGAATTCTATACTTTCAGTTATGATTGATGGGCATTGCAACCTAAGATTTACTTAGAACATTTTAAAATTTTCTATCTGGATACATGTGTATTACATAGGTATTTATGTTTATATATTACATAGACATTTATGTTTATATTTATTCATCCCATTGGAAATTTTAAGTATACATACATGCATAAAACACATATGTACATATAAGACTAGGATTTAAGGCCAAGATCAGGACTGGAATTGATTAGCTCATGAGTAATCCATGAGATGACCAGAAGAGAGTGAAGATGGAGCAGAAAAGGGGAATAGCAAACATGGAACACTCATGTAAATAAGACGTGGGTGTCTTGGTAACAGTTGGGAATGTCTTCAACTACCAGTCACAGATGCCCTGGCTACTGGTGACTTAGGAAATAGGCATTCATAGGTCTAATCCATACAGAAGCTTGCAGAGATGGTATGCCGTGGCTCAAAAAATGCATCCCAAATTCTTTTACCTTTTTGTTCTACCCACTTTAACATATGCCAGTTGCTGTCCAGTGGATTCATTTTAACATATAGACAGGGCTTTGTCTACATCAGGGGCCAGCAAACTATGACCTGATCTGTTAATAAAATTCTATTGGGACACAGCCATGCCCATTTGTTTGCCTGCTGTCTATGGCTGCTTTGAAACTACAACAGCAAGGTTGAGTAGTTGTGACAGACCACATGATATATTCACTATGTGCCCTTTACGGAAAATGTTTCTTGAGCCCTGGTGTTATCTCATAGTCACAAGACGACCCCCACCCCCCAATCTCAAAGCCATTCCTCTTGCCTCCTTCTGCCTCACATAACTCCTCAAGGTGTTAGGACACCCGAAAGTAAAATCCACAAATTAGAATAGAAAACCATTTGCATTAACATTAGAGGGTGGGCAGAAGATGATGTCAGTGCCAAGCTAACCGCAGTGGCCACCTGCAGATGGTTCCTGCTGATGACACATTCTGCATCTCTCAGCCTGGAACTTTCTGGAGCTGCACGAAAATGCACAGCCTGTGTGCAGAGCTGGCTGGGAGTAATCTTCCCCACAGGAGTGATCTCAGCCCACAAGGAAAGGATATCGGGGTATAAATGCCCCAGCTTTCACAATCTTGGTAGGACCACTCTAAAGTGTGCTATATTCAGTCTCTCAGAGGCTACCCGGTGGAATTAAGCCTTAGTGGCCCACAATGGTAAAAAAATAAAAGAATTCCTGTGGGGTCTGCTTAGACTCATGACAACCGCATGTGTGTCAGAGTAGAACTGAGTTCCGTAGGGCTTTATATATATATGTTTTTGTTGTTAGGTGCCGTAGAGTCGGTTCCGACTCAGAGACCCTATGTACCACAGAACAAAACACTGCCCAGTCCTGCGCCATCCTCCCAATTGTTGTTATGCTTGAGCCCATTGCTGCAGCCACTGTGTCAATCCATCTCTTTGAGGGTCTTCCTCTTTTTCGCTG
>NW_004444137.1:2292033-2318950 GCF_000243295.1 Trichechus manatus latirostris | reverse complement strand
AACTGGGAGATCCCATGACCCTAAACTTCCAAATCAAGAAACGAAATGCCATGAGGTTTTTGGTTGTACATAAGCACCCTCAACAGCTACTCTCTTTTTTTTTTTTTGGTCATGTTGTAAATATCTCTATCACACAGCTTTTGTCAATTCAACTTTTTACAGCTATACAACTTATTGACAGCACTTATAATAATTGGCTGTGCAACCCTACCCTTAATCAATTTGATATTTCCATCACAATTAACACCATCCTTCCCACTCCCCCTGCTCCTGGTAACCACTAGTAAACTTTGTTATCTATATATTTGCCTTTTCTTGTCTTTTTATATGTGAGGTCATACAATATTCTTTTGTGATTGGCTTATTTGGCTCAGCGTAATGTCTTCAAGCTCCACCTGTACTGTATCATGTATCAACACTCTATTTCTTCTACTAGCTGAGTAGTATGCCATTGTATGTATGTACAACATTTTGTTTATTCATTCATCTGTTGATGGGCATTTAAGTTGTTGCCACCTTTTGGCTATTGTGAATAGTGCTGCAGTGAACATTGGTGTACAAGTCTCTGTTTGAGTCTCTGCTTTCAAGTCTTTTGGGTATATACCTAGGAGTGGAATTGCTAGGTCATATAGTAGTTCTATTTTTAGTATTTTGAGGAACCACCACACTGTTTTCCACAATGGCCATACCTTTGTACACTCCCTTCAGCAATGGGTAAGTGTTCCAATTTCCCCATGTCCTCGCCAACATTTGTTATTTTCTGTTTTTTTGTTTTTTATCTTAGCCTTCCTAGTAGGAGTGAAGTGTCTCATTGTGGTTTTGATCTGCATCTTTCTGATGGCTAATGACACTGAGCATTTTTTTGTGTGTTTGCTATTTGAATGTCCTCTTTGGTGAAATCTCTATTCAAGTCCTTTGTTGATTTTATGATCGGGTTATATGTCTTTCTGTCATTAAGTTTTTGATGTTTTATATATATATTGACTATTAGATTCTTGTTGGATATTTGATTTCTAAAGATATTCTCCCAGTCGGTAAATTGTCTTTTCACTTTTTTTGTAATGTCTTTTGATGAACAAAAGTTTTTAGTTTTTATGAGGTCCCACTTATTCATTTTGTCTTTCGCTGTTAGTGCTTTTGTTATTATATTAGATAATCTGTTGTTAAAAGCTGGGCCCGACAGCATTGCCCCTGCTTGTTCTTCTAAGAATTTTATGGTTTTGGTTTGCACATTCAGGTCCTTAACCCATTTTGAATTTGTTTTTATGTATAGTGTGAAGCATGGATCCTGTTTCATTTTTCTGCATATGGAAATCCGATTTTCCCAACACCATTTATTGAAGAGACTCTTCTTTCCCCATTGAATGAACTTAGCACCCTTGTCAAAATTCAGTTGACCATTGACGTGTAGGTTTATTTATGGACTCTCAGTTCTATTCCATTGGTCTATGTGTCTATTGTTATGCCAGTACAAGGTTGTTTTGATTACAGTAGCTGTGTAGTATGTTTTAAAATCAGGAAGTGTGAATCTTCCTAATTTGTTCTTCTCTTTCAACGTTCCTTTAGCTATTCGGGGCCTCTCCCCATTCCACATAAAGTTGAGGATTGGTTTTTCTATTTCTGTAAAGAAGGCTGTTAGAATTTTGATCAGGATTGTGTCAAATCTATAGATCACTTTTGATAGTATTGACATCTTAACAACATTAAGTCTTCCAATCCATGAACTTGAAACATCTTTGCATTTATTGAAATCTTTAATCTCTTTCATCAGTGTTTTATAGTTTTCGTTGTATAAGTCCTTCATGTCTCCGTTTAGATTTATTCCTAGGTATTTTGTTCTCTTAGATGCTATTGTAAATGTAATTGTTTCCCTTTCAAATTTCTCTCTGCTGGTGTATAAAAACCCATCTCATAGGGTTTTCATTGGCTGATTTTTTGGAAGTAGATTTCCAAGCTGTTCTTCTGAGGCTTCTCTGTGTAGACTCAAACTTCTTTCATTAGCAGCCAATGCACCACCCAGAGACTCCACCACAACAGTAATCCACTTATTAATGCACCCCTCATTGACTTTCCCCTCCTCCCACCTCACTTTCCTATTTCCTCACTGCTTCCTGGGGTCACCTCCTAAATTCATCTCAGAGTCAGCTTTGGGGGGAACCCAGAATAAGACAGAGTCAGAGTCATGAAAAATGCTAATAGTTTCACTTCAGAATCTCCACAAAATTTCCAAATCCTTCTTTATCTTCTTTTAATTGAATGTGATTTTCACAAAAACCAGCATTCGAGATAAGGGAGTATCTTTTTGTTTTTATTGTTTTCCTGCTTGAATTACCAATATTGCTGCAGGTTTTTTTCTACAACTTTCATTGCAAATGCATAAATTACGTTTTGAATTGAAAAGTTTCTAATGGCCTGGCCTCAGACCCTAACCACTAACTTTAGTACTGTTTCTATAGGAAAGTGAATTTCAGATTATAAGGAACAAACTTGGAAACCAAGTTTTGAAATATGTAAATTAAGGACTGCCTCTGTGCTACAAAATTTAGATGGGAGATGAAAACAAATTGGCCTACTACTAATTGTGACCATTTCTACCATTTTAAAAAAATTTTGGTTCTTACTTTTTTTAAAATTTATTTTGAATGTTTGGTAGTAGCCACATTTAGAAGCTTCTATCCAGTTGCCCTACAGCTCCCAGCTATTGACATTATTCCATTTTTCCTTTGTAATTCTGCAGCATCACCTCCAGTGGAAATAGGTGTTCCTGACAAAACTGTTTAGTTTATCATTTAATCAAAATATTTACATAGTTCTGCTAGATTAGAAAGTAAAAATGGTTTAGCATAACGACAAGTCAAATCAATAAATGCTTTAAACCACTGAATGAATTCAATTAAATATTGAAATGACAAATATTTCATCATGAACAGACACTTGTAAATAATGGCTTAAACAATACACAAAAGAAGTTACAGTTTTACATATAAAAAATATTTAGTAGTGACTTTATATATGTTGGAAACCCTGGTGGTGTAGTGGTTAAGAGCTATGGCTTCTAACCAAAAGGTCAGCAGTTTGAATCCACCAGGTGCTCCTTGGAAACTCTACCGGGCAATTCTACTCTGTCCTTTAGGGTTGCTATGAGTCGGAATCGACTCAATGGCAATGGGTTTGGTTTTTTAGTTTGGTTATACATGTTGCCAAAGATAATCAATGCCTGGTATTGATGTGCAGCTTACTCACTTGGGGGATCAGTTGATCATTGGAGCTTCTCAGACTTTGCTACTAAAATATCCTTAATGAGAGTAAGGAGTGGACAAGTGGCTAGGGCTGGACTAGCTGGCCTTGCTGCACTCAGGCCCTTCCCCCCTCCTGCTTTTATGTGCACAGTGTGTTTTGCCTCATCTTTTTTTATTGTACTTCAGATGAAGGTTTACAGAGCACATTAGTTTCTCATTAAAGAGTTAGTACACATATTGTTTTGTGACATTGGTTGCCAATCCCACGACATGTCAACACTCCCCCTTCTCGACCTTGTGTTCCCCATTATCAGCTTTCCTTTCCCCTCCTGCCTTCTTATCCTTGCCACTGGGCTGGTGTGCCCCTTTAGTCTCATTCTGTTTTATGGGACTGTCTAATCTTTGACTGGAGGGTGAACCTCAGGAGTGACTTCCATACTGAGTTAAAAGGGTGTTCGGGGGCCATACTTTTGGGGTTTCTCCAGTCTCCATCAGGCCAGTAAGTCTGGTCTTTTTTCTTGTTGTTGCCCCATTGTTTTTTGACTTACACTTGCTTTCATGTTAGAGTAATGTTGTTGTTAGTTGTTGATGAGTTGGCTCCAACCCATGATGACTGTAACAAAATAGAACATTTTCCAGTCCTGTGCCATCTTCATGATCATTGGTATGTTTGAGTCCGTTGTTGTCGCTATTGAGCCAGTCCACCTCATTGAAGGTTTCCCTCATTTTCATTGACTTTTTGCTTTACCAAACATGATGTCTGTTACTAACGATTGGTCTTGCCTGATGACGTGTCCAAAGTAAATGAGTCAAGGTGGGTCGGCTCTTGCACCATCTCAGGCCAGTGTCCTGGTTCTGCTGCTGCCATTTCTCTGCTGCTGCTTCTCTCCATCTGTGCCATCTCCAGTGTAACAGCTCTCCTCACTTCCTTCTGAGTCCTCACCAGAATTGTCTGTGATGTCCATAATTCCACCAACGGTCTTTTCAAGGCAAGAGTCTAGGCTCTTACTATTAGGCACTTTAAAACTCTTCCAGAATCTAGCCATTCAGTTTCAAAATCACTTCTACATTTCAGGTATCTGTTAGAGGAGAACCCTACTCTCTCTGTACCAAATTCTTAGTTATCTAGTGCTGCTATAACAGAAATACCACAAGTGGATGGCTTTAACAAAGGGAAATTTATTCTTTCACAGTTTAGGAGGCTAGAAGTCTGAATTCACGGAACCAGCCCCAGAGGAAGGTTTTTTCTCTCTCTGTCAGTTCTGGGGGAATGTCCTTGTCATCAGTCTTCCCCTGGATCTAGGAGCTTCTCAGCACAGGGACCTCAGGTCCAAAGGACAATCTCCGCCTCTGGTGCTCTCTTGGTGGTATGAGGTCCCTCTCCGCTCTGCTCACTTCTCTCTTTTATATCTCAAAAGAGATTGACTCAAGATACAACCTAATGCTATAGCTTGAGTCTTGCCTCATTAACATGACTGCCTCTAATCTGCCTCATTAACATCATAGAGGTTAGGATTTACAACATGTAGGAAAATCATGTCCGTTCACAAAATGGAGGACAACCATACAGTACTAGGAATTATGGCCTAGCCAAATTGACATACATTTTGCGGGGACAAAATTCAATCCATAACGGAAGGCATCCAGGTTTCAGGAGCCATCTAACAAAGAAGTAAAACAGGTATGGACCAAAGCCAGCAACCTTGAGAATCTAATAAGGACTCTGGGACCTCCATGTTTTCTTCTAACCAGCTTCATGAAGATGCAATCCAATACCACACAATTCACCTACTTAAGTATATAATTCAATGTGTTTTAGCATATTCACAGGGTTGCACAATCATCACTACAATCTAATAAAAGATAATTAGAATATTTTTATCCCCCCCCAAAAGAAACTATGTGCCCATTAACAGTCACTCCCTGTCCCCTAGCTACCCCTCCTCAGCCTAAGCAACCACCGATTCACTTCCTGTCTGTATAAATTCTCCTATTCAGAAAGTTTCATACACATAGAATCATACAATGTACATTTTTGTGTGTGTATGACTGGCTTCTTTCCTCAGCATAATGTGTTCAAGGTTCATCTGTGTTGTAGGATGTGTCCTACTTCATTTTTGTTGCCAAATAATATTCCATCATATAAATATACCACATTTTATTTATCCATTCATTTGGTGATGGACATGTGGGTTATTTTCACCTTTTAGCTATCATGAATAATGCAGTTATCAGCCTTCATGTGCAAATGTTTTGTGTGGACCTATGTTTTCAATTCTGTTGTATACACGTAGGAGTGGAATTACTGGGTCATATGGTTTAAAATTTTGAGGAACTGTCGATCTGTTTTTCACAGTGGATACACCTTTTTACTTTCCCACCAGCAACGGTTAAGAGTTCCAGTTTCTCCACATCCTTGCTAACACTTGTTATTGTCTGTCTTTTTGATTATAGTCATCTTAGTGGATATGAAGTGGTATTTCATTGTGGTTTTGATTTGCATTTCCCTAATGACTAATTATGTTGAGAATTTTTTCACGTGCTTATTGGCCATTTGTATATTTTCTTTGGAGAAATGTCTATTCAGATACTTTGCCCATTTTTTTACCTTTAATTTATTTTGTTGTTGTTTCTGAGAGTATACACAGGAAAACATACACCAATTCAACTGTTTCTACATGTACAGTTCAGTGACATTGATTACGATGAGTTGTGTAACCATTCTCATCCTCTTTTTCCGAGTTGTTCCTCTCCCATTAATATAAACTCACTGCCCCCTAAAGTTCTTATATAATCTTCCAAATTACTGTTGTCACTTTGATCCCATGTAAATAGCTCTTAAAAGAGCATAATACTCAAGGCAAACATTTTTTACCTGTTAAGCTAAACTATTGTTTGGTTTTAAGACTTCAGGGGATATTTTTGGTTTAAGTTTTAAAGATTATCTCAAGACAATAGTTTCAGGGGTTCACACAGCCTCCATGGCTCCAGAAAGTCTGGAGTTCATGAGAATTGGAAATTCTATTCTACGTTTTCCCCCTTTTGATCAGGATTCTTCTATGGAATCTTTGATCAAAATGTTCAGTAGTGGTAGCCAGGCATCATCTAGTTCTTCTGGTCTCATTGCAAAGGAGGCAATTGTTCATGGAGGCAATTGGCCACATATTCCATATACTCCTCCTATTCCTGACTCTCCTTCCTCTATTGTTCCAGGTGAATAGAGAACAACTGTCTTGCCTTGGATGGCCACTTGCAAGCTTTTAAAGCCCCAGGCACTACACAACAAACTAGCAGGTAGAACAGAAACACTAAACACTGTATTAAGCCAATTAACTGGGATGTCCCCTGAAACCATGACCCTAAACCTCCAAACCACTTTGCCTATTTTTTAATTGTGTCATTTGTCTTTTTATTACTGAGTTGTAAGAATTCTTTATATATTCTAGATACAAGTTCCTTATCAGCTTTATGATTTGCAAATATCTTCCCCCACTCTGTGGGTAGTCTTTTCACTTTCTTTGTGGTATGATTTGCAGTACAAATGTGTTTAATTCTGCTGTAGTGCAGTTTATCTATTTTTTCTTTTATTGCTGTGATTGTGGTGTCATATCTAAGAACATTGCCCAACCCAAGGCCACAAAGATTTACTCCTATTTTTTTCCAAGAGTTTTATGGTGTTAGCTTCTAAATTTATGCTTCTGATCCACTTTGAGTTAATTTTTGTGTATGGCATGATGTAGGGGTTCAATTCATTTTTTTTGCATATGGACTTTCAGTTGTCCCAGCGCCTCTTGTTGAAAAGACTATTCTTTTCTCTGATTGAATTGTGTTGGTAACCTTGTTAAAAATCAATTGACCATAAATATAACAGTCCCAGCACTCAGAACGGCTCTTTAGGGGGTTAAAATGAGTTAATAGTTACGAAGCACTCAGAACAGGCCCAGAATCAGTGCTCAATATATGTTCAATTTTTGTTTCTTGTTCAATTTTTATTTTCATATCTAACTGGGGACCAGTGGGACATCTAGGTATGTTTCTGGCACCTAATTTTCAAGTTACCCTAGTACCCTCTGTGTATGAGAAAGCATCTGGGGGTGATGGGTGTGTAATTAGGATGGCTGGTAGGAAAGAAGGCAGAGAAAAATTAAGACTGTTCCCAAGACCTGTAATTCATGAAATACAAATAATGCTGGAAGGAAATTACTCTTGCAGTTAGCTATCTTAAATCCTGCTTGGAAGAAGGTGTTGCTGTTAGATGTCATTGAGTTGGTATGACTCATAGCAACCCTATGTATAACAGAATGAAACATTGCCCAGTCCTGTACCATCCTCACAATGGTTATGCTTGAGCCCACTGCTGCAGCCACTACATCAACCGTCTCTTTGAGGATCTTCCTCTTTTTTGCTGACCCTCTACTTTACCAAACATGAGATACTTCTCCAGGTATTGTTCCCTCCTAATAACATGTCCAAAGTTAATGAGAAGAAATCTCACCATCCTTGCTTCTAAGAAGCATTCTGGCTGTGCTTCCTGCAAGACAGATGTGTCTGTTCTCCTGGAAGTCCATAGTATATTCAACTTTCTTTGCCAACACCATCATTCGAATGTGTCAGTTCTTCTTCAGTTTTCTTTTTTCATTGTCCAGATTTCACATACATATGAGGTGATTAAAAATACCATGGCTTGGGTCAGGTGCACCTTAGTCATCAAAGTGACATCTTTGCTTTTTAAATTTTTGAAGAGGTTTAAGGACTATCTGTATGAGATCAAAGTGACAACAGCAACTCAAAAGATTAGATAGGAAACTTAAGGGGCAGTGAGTTTATGCTAACGGGGGAGAAAAAACTCGGAAAAAGAGGGTGAGAATGGTTGCACAACTCAAAGAATGTAATCAACGTCACTGAATTGTACAAGTAGAAATGTTTGAATTGGTGTATGTTTGCTAAGTATATTCTCAACAGCAACAACAAAACAAATTTAAAAACATTTTTAAAGAGGTCTTTTGCAGCAGATTTGCCAATGCAATATATCATTCGAAAGTGAGGTATAAGTAAAATGTTAAAGGTATTGCATTTTTTTAAATGTCATCAAAGTGACATCTTTGCTTTTTAAAACTTTAAAGAGGTCTTTTTCAGCAAATTTGCCAATGTAGTATATCATTTGAAGGTGAGATATAAGTAAAATTTTAAAGATATTGTATTTTCTAGGTGTTGTTCAGTGTCTCCATACTGAAGGATACTCCAATCCAACCCAGGCTCCAGGGAAATGGCCACTAGAGAACGGGAAGTTCTCTGAAATCAGAGAAGACTGTTTGACATAGGAGTGGGCACTGGAAAGGCTGGTTCTCCCACTCACTTACCTGAGGCCACATTAAAAAAAAAATTGCGTGGAGTTGATTCCGACTCATAGCGACCTTATACGACAGAGTAGAATTGCCCCGATAGGGTTTCCAAGGAGTGGCTGGTGGATTCGAACTACTGACCTTTTGGTTAGCAGCCAACCTCTTAACCACTGCACCACCAGGGCTCTGAGGTCACATTAGAGCATCTGAACATCTCATTTTTTGAGAACTATCCCCAACAAAAAAAGGGTTGTGCGACCCCATTGCTTCCACCGGGGCAGAAGTAGCTGTGCTAGAAGCAGTGAGAATGACATCAAGTGGCCAACCATTTGGTCAGAAATGCCAGATGACATACAATGGCCACCATCACTAGTGCCACAGAATGTCAGGCTAAGGGGAGTTGACTGCTCAGAGCTCTCGTTCTCTTCCAGCATTTCTAAAGGGAGTGTGCTGAGGAGAGAGAAAAGTAACCTACCTCCAGGAGCTGGGATTGAATTACAGCCCTGCTGTTCGGAAGATTCTAAAATAATCTTGTGTCCACATTCCTGGTCAAGAAAGTGAAGCCTAAGAAAAGTGATAACCTTCATTGTGAATCTCTGTGTTTTCTTCAGAAAATCATTGTCCATGCTAGACTTTGAGGAAGATGATAGCCTGTTGTTTTCCCTCTCCTCAGAGAACAGGACCAGAGCTACTCAGAGTGGTAAACTGGAGCTGCCTCCCAGTGGTGTAGAACAGACAAGTGTTAAAATTTCAGGAATTCTATGGGCCTGTTGTTAAACTCATCCTTTAAAAAGGAACTTACATCAACAATTACTTTAAAACAAAGATGAGAATGTAAGGGGATGGGGAATCTAGATAAACTAGATTAACCAGAATGGAAACAATGAGAATGTTCACACATTGTGAAGAACGTAACCAATGTCACTGAACAATTTGTGTAGAAATAGTTGAATGGGAACCTAAACTGCTGTGTAACCTTCACCAAAAACACAATAAAATACTATTAAAAACAAACAAACAAACAAAACTTTGAAGCACAGTTCTCCTCTGACACTCATTGGGTCACCATGAATGATAATATTTAGTATAAAAAGCAAAATTTTATTAGAAATTAGATGTCTTAATTAAATAAATGGATTTTTTTCAATGAATTCATGTAACTTTGGATGGCTATTAAATATTGCTAGAATGAGAGATGGATCATCATCAAATAGCTTCCCACTTTTTAAGCACTGAGAAACCATGTTTCCATAAACAAGTAGTTAAGAACAGAAGGACTTGTACTGTAACAGTGTTAGGTTTCTGGATTTCTTGAATTCCTTCTGTGCTATAAATCAAAAATCACATATGATTTATCATTTTAAAATATCTTTAATGATTTATCAAAGGACAACTCAAGCCAAGTTTTTTGAAAGTAAAATATTAAAAACCCGCCTGACTTGTCAAAGCAAAAAAAAAAGAACTTACATGAAATTACAATTAAAAAAAATCTCAAGACTCATGTCTTCCTAATTATTTTACTACATTTTACTGTTATCTACATTCTTAAAATTATTTATGTCTATGGCATTTGTGTGAGGTCCCTGGGTGGTGCACACATTTGCGCTTGGCTGCTAGCCAGAAGGTTGGCAGTTCGAATCCACCCAGCATTGCCATGGAAGAAAGTCCTGGTGAGTTACTTCCGTAAGATCACAGCCATTAAAAACCCTGTGGAGGATATTCCTACTTTGAAACACATGGGTTTGCCATGAGACAAAAAGGAGTCAATGACAACAGGTTAAGGTATCTGTGTAGCACAAATACCAAACACAGGCATGCTGCTGCACATCTCTGCACCTCTTCCCAATCTTTTTTCAGGGACATCACATTTGTAGCTTGAAATAGGTCATGGTGGGAGTATGTATTTACACCATGGAAACTGGCCAACAACACAAATTTTTTTTTTTGTAAGGTGGCTATTCAGTTTAGCAAAATAGAAGAGGGATGCGGGTTAACAACAGGGAGAGATATATATGATTTCTAGAAGGGAATGCTAAATAATGTGTGTAATTTTTCCTTCATTTTCCTCTGGGAAGAATTAGGAGCAATATTAATTCAATTCAGGAAAGTTTTATTTAAGGTGACTTCCTGTGCCTTTGCACTGTAGCAGATACTCAGCACAATTACAATTATTTATGCAAAGGGAGCCTCTTTGTGGAGACTGGATTAAATGATTCTCAGAAGATTCTTCTATTTCAATGAATCTATTCATCTGTAAAGAAATACTTCTTAGATGCCTAAGCAGCCAAGATAATTGTTTTTCTCCAGACTATTGAATTGCCATATCATTTCTTCTATTTACCATTTAAAGCATTAGAGTCATTCAATGTGTCTGTTTGAGCTCCTTCTAAGATATAAACAAATTTTCGAAACGCAGATAATTGATATTTGATATAGTTCTTCTTTATTGCTTTAAAATTACATGTAGAACTCAAATACATTAATCTGGAATAATCTTCTTTCGGGGATGCAAAGCTAGTGTCTCTCGCTAAACCCTGTGCTTGTAAAGCCTGCATAAATCCAGTCTCCTAGTGGGAAGGCCTGCCTCCTCCCATCCTTGCCTGAGCCACTGATGTGTATAGCATAACACAGACAGAAAATCAGAATCATATGGGAGAAAATCCTCTCCTTCATTTTAATCTGTCCTTTTTGTTGAACAATGACATCACTTTAATAGTCTAATCTTGAAAATTGTGCCATATTTATTTTTTATTTTGTTAGAAAGAGTCTGTGTGCACAACTGTGGAAAGGGTTTGGAGATCACAAATTAAAAGTGCTGTTGACGTGAAATGGTCAAAATGTCTTGGTGAGGTTCATAGACTACCAGCAGCGCTAAGAGATCTGGAAAAATACTCAAGGAGCTTCTTCTTCCATCAATATAGAGCCTAAGTAGATGTGAAACTTTTCCCACTCAAACACGGGAATGCTGAATAGAGTAGAACAAAAATGTTTAAATGTGTAGTTGAGTTCACACAAAAAAGAAAGTGCCCCAAACAAAGAACAAATTGAAACCTGAAGTGTTACGTATGTGAGATCTTGCTGCAGCATCCTGAAGAGTGAGTGTGGTATCAGACCAACTTACAGGTCAAACATCCAGGGACTTGGATTTTAATACCCATACAAAGACAAGAGAGGAGGCCTTGAGTCCAAGTGCTTAGACCTCTCCGTAGATGAGGGGTTCTTGCAAGGTTATTCCTCAGTTAAGGGAAGCTAAAAAAATCCAGCTAGGGTAATGACAAAGATGTTTTTTTTCTATCCAAGGATCTGGATAGAGAAACAAAATATCTTTCATTAGAGATTAAAATGCCAAGCCAGAGTCACACGTAAGTCTGGAATTTGTACTATCCTCATACTGTAGGACTTTGCAAGGCAAAAAACTCACAAAATTGTCACAGGACAAGTACTTCTTCAGCAAGGACAAACACACTATGCCTCTGCAGGAACATCTCCATGATACGTGAGATGCAAGATGGCCACAGAAGAACAGACCCCACTGAAAGAAGAATTTTTTTTAAACAGTGAAAAAAAGCACAAGCCATAAACTAAAAGACCAAAAAAATAAACTACATAAAAACTAGGACTGTTTGTGAAAAGACTTAAAATGAAAAAGGAAGCCTTAGGCTGAGAGAAGATGCTTTCATTTGCATGTACAGTGTATGAAAATTAAATAGGTAATGAACCACTACAGATAGAGAAGAAACACACAAAGAACCCAAATGCGAAACCAGGCAAGGAGTTGCTGTAGGAGCCTTGTTAAATTGTCTATCCCAAATCCCTTCTCTCCTCCCTTGCTACCTGGAATCAGATTCAGTTAACAATAACAGTAAACCCTACCCTCTATTGAGCAGCTTGCTTTCCTAACCTTCCTTAGGATGAGACACAAAGAGAAATCTGCTGAAGGGGCTTATAGGAAAGAACTTTCTTTACAGATAGAAAGGGATAGATCTTATTGGTGCCATCCTTCTCTTCCTCCTTCTACCTTAAATGCTAACGTGATGCCTAAAATGATCATTAAGCCAGAAGCAAGAAAGAAAGACCAGCAGATGGTCAGAGGCAGCGGGACTGTCATCAGTGAGTCATTTAAACAGAAATGCTAGGTGGATTTAACATTTGACAATCAATAAATGTAACCCACTATATTCACAGATTAAAAAAGAAAAAATAATGTGATCATGTCAATAAATGCAGGAAAAACATTTGATGATGGAAAAAAAATAAACTTCTAGCCAGATAGACCAAGTTGGGGTGGGGGGGAGACAAATTACCAATATCAGGAGTCAAAGAGGGGACATCATTATAGATTATACAGATACAAAATATATACTAAAGGAATATTATAAAAAACTTTATGCTAATAAATGTGACAATTTAAACTAAATAGTTGATTTCCTTGAAAGACACAAACTACCAAAGCTCACTGTAGAAGAAATAGATAACTTGAAGAGTCCTATATCTATGAAAGAATGGAACATTATGCTCTTTTAAGAACTGTCTATATGGGATCAAGTTGACAACAGCAATTTGAAAGATTAGACAGGAGCGTTAGGAGGAAGTGAGTTTGTGTTAATGGTGAGAAAGAACTCAGAAAAGGGGGGTGAGAATGGTATGATGTAATCAATGTCACTGAATTGTAAAGGAAGAAACGGTTGAATTGGTGTATGTTTTGCCGTGTATCTTCTCAATAACAAATTCAATAAAATTTTTGAAAAAAGAATTTATAATAACACTGAAAAAAGAAAAAAGAATTGCAAGTTGAATTCATGGTTAAAGTCTCCCACAAGGAAAACTCCAGACTCAGATGGTTTCACTAATGAATTCTACCAAGCATTTAAAGAAAAAATACTACCAATTCTATATAAACTCTTTCAGAAAATAAGAAGAGTGGAAAATTCCCAACTCATTTTAAGAGGTTAGCATCTCCCTATAACAAAACCGTACAAAACATTATAAGAAAAGACATTATAAAGCAAACTATGGACCAAATTCCCCCATCACCATAGATGAAAAATACTTTCTAAAAACATAGCAAAATAAATCTATAAATATAAAAACAAGATAATACACTATGACAAAGATATCTGTTATCACCACTTCTATTTAATATTGTACTGGAGGTTCTTGCCAGTGAAATATGGCAAAAAAAATTAAAGACATACAGGTTGGAAGGAAGAAAAGAAAAACAAAGTAATCATGTTAATAAATTCAGAAAAAAAGCATATGATCATACCAAAAAAAAATTAATAAAGCTACAGTCAGACTGACTAAGACTGCCTTATCTGGAAAAAAACATAATCATCTTTCTAGAAAGTCCTAAGAATATAGGGAAAAAAAAGTTTCTAGGGCCAATAAATGATTTTGGAAGATGGCAGTTCTTTCTTTGTGAAGTTAAATGACGTTTAAATGGAACCTGGGAAAATTTGATTGTGTGCAGGCTCAGAGTTCTCCCCCTCACCACTACCCAGTCCTCAGTGGTAACATTTTTAAATACTAGATGTAGAGGGGTAAAAGATTACATATTATGATTCACCTGTGCAAAGCACAAGTGTAACTTAATTTCCTATCACTGATCTCATCTTGTTTCCTCTGATAACGGAGGGAAATTAAATGTCCCATTAGCGCTTACTGCTTCTGGCTAACTCAGTTTGAACCTCCTGTGCTTGTCTTCAGGCTCTTTCAAGCGTAGGCTCGGTCCTTTCGCAGGCACTCCAGCTATCAGAGATGCTCCTGTCTTTAAGCGACAAGCCTCATCCATTTCTTTGTCCCAGATGGCGTCTGGGTGCAGGTAGAAGCTTCCGGTCCTTGTGGTATCGGGGCAGGGGCCTCCGTCTGGGGAACGTCCTCTGAGCTCTGACTCTGCAGCGCTGCTTCTGCTCCACTTTTTGCAGAAGCAAGGCTCAGGGGTCACTTCTGCGGGTCCCTATCCCGACCTTCCAGATCTGTGCGCAACTCCCGCTTGGGCTGGCTGCCCCTCAGCTGCTTGCTCTAAGGCTCCCACGTGCCTATTCCTGGTACTCAACGCAAGCTCTGCAGCCAGCAACCTGGGGCCCTGTCCTTGTCCTGCAGCGTCCTCAGAGAAGAGCGGAGGCCGCTGTCTTAGTCGTCTAGTGTTGCTCTAACAGAAATACCACAAGTGGATGGCTTTAACAAAGAGAAGTTTATTCTCTCACATCCAGTAGGCTACAAGTCCAAATTCAGGGCATCTGCTCCAGGAGAAGGCTTTCTCTATGTCAGCTCTGGAGGAAGGTCCTTGTGATGAATCAGTCTTCCCTTAGTCTGGGAGCATCTCAGTGCAGGAACCTCAGGTCCAAAGGACGTGCTCTGCTCCTGGCACTGCTTTCTTGGTGGTATGAGGTTCCCACGTGTCTCTGCTTGCTTCCCTTTCCTTTTATCTCCTGTAAGATAAAAGGTGGTGCAGGCCACACCCCAGGGAAACTCCCTTTACATTGGATCAGGGAGGTGACCTTAGTAAGGGTGTTACAATCTCACCCTAATCCTCTTTAACATAAAATTACAATCACAAAATGGAGGACAACCACACAATACTGGGAATCATGGCCCAGCCAAAGTGATACACACATTTGTGGGAGGACATAATTCAATCCATGACACTGACCCACAGAAACTGTGAGATCATAAATGTGTGTTGGTTTAAGCCACTAAATGTGTGGTGATTTGTTTACAGTAGCATTAGAAAATGAATCCACTAGGTTTCTGAAATCCAGTGCTCTTCTGACTTCTCTCTCTTTTTTTTTTAAATGGAAATAAAGGGTAAAGACATCCACTAAATGATAATTTGCTTGGCTCCCTGCTTTCCCAGTGTTCTTTTAGGTATAATTGCTGAAATATAAAGAACGGGACCTGGACCCCTAGAGACCCTTACTGCTTCCATGGGGAAAAGCAGGAGATGGGAGTCCCGGGAGGTACAGGGAATATTTCCTTGGCTCAAGTACTCTGCATTGTCCTCTAGTCAGACTGTGGGCTCGAAGAGGAGGAATTAACCTTGGGCACCATCCAGGGACTCCGTTAGTCTCCTAAGCCTACGGTAACAAAATATCACAACTGAGTGTTTTATAAGAACAGAAATTTATTGTCTGACAGTTCTGGAGGCTAGGAGTCTGAATTCAGTTTGTTGGTGGGGCCATATTTTCTCCAAAGGTTCTAGGGGAAGATCCTTTGTTTCTCCCAGCTTCTGGTGGCCCCAAGCAGTCCTTGGCTTGCAGCTACAGCACATCTCCATTGTCACATGGGCACCTTCCATCTGTCTATCTTCTGTGTCTCTTCTCTTCTTTTATAGGACCCCACTCAGATGGGATTAGGAAACATCCTAATCCAGTATGACCTCATGCTAACTGCTAACATCCTCAAAAACCATACTTCCGAAATAAGTTATGTCACAGGTACCAGGAGTTAGGACTTCAATATAAATTTTGGGGATATACTTCAATCCATAACACTTACAGTCCAAGACGTCACTAGTGGAGCACTCTGCTGGTTGAACCAAGGAGTAAAGAGGCTCTTCAGTACTTGGTAACCTCACATGGTTATTGTTATGGATGGAATTGTATCCCCCAAAAATGTGCGTCAACTTGGCTAGGCCTTGATTCCAAGTATTGAGTGATTGTCCACCATTCTGTCATCTGATTTTCCTATGTGCTATAAATCTACCTCTATAATGTTAATGAGGAAGGATGCAATTAACTAGATTAGGTTGTGTCTTAAGTCAATCTCTTTTGAGATATAAAAGACAGAAGTGAGCAGAGAGACATGGGGACCTCATATCACCAAGAAACAAGAGCCAGGAGAATAGTGTGTCCTTTGTCCTTTGGACCCAGGATCCCTGTGCTGAGAAGCTCCTTGACTGGGGAAGATTGACGACAAGGACCTTCTCCCAGAGCCGACAGAGAGAGAAAGCCTTCCCCTGGATCTGGCATGCAGAATTCAGACTTCTAAGCTGTGAGAGAATAAATTTGTTTGTAAAGCCATCCACCTGTGGTATTTCTGCTATAGCAGCATTAGATAACTAAGACAATGCTAAATAAGAGTTTCCTTGTTGTATTTCATCCCCCAGCACCACATCTTGGTCAGAGAGGATGCCAGCATCCACTGGACTGGAAGCAGGACCATAAAGGCAGGTCCAGATTTGGGTGCCATCAGAGCTGGCTTTACATTCCAATGCTACCATTTCTTAGTTTTGTGAATGCATGGATGCTATTTAACCTCTCACCTCAGCTTCTTTGTCTATAAAATGGGGATGATAACAGTACCAATTCCACCTGGCAAGATCCATGTGTATAATCACCATTTATGTTGGTGAAAAAAAGGTATTTGCAATGAAGAAGTCGTTGGTCTTGCAAAATTCAATCATGCGATCTCTGGCATCATTTCTGTCTGTCACCAAGACCATATTTTCCAACTACCAATCCTTCTTCTTTGTTTCCAACTTTCACATTCCAATCACCAGTAATTATCAGTGCATCCTGATTGCGTGTTCGATCAATTTCAGACTGCAGAAGTTGGTAAAAATCTTAAATTTCTTTTTCTGCCTTAGCGGTTGGTGCATAAATTTGAATAATAGTCATATTAACTGGTCTTCCTTGTAGGCATATGGATATTATCCTATGACTGACAGCATTGTACTTCAAAACAGATCTTGAAATGTTCTTTTTGACAAATGCAATGCCATTCCTCTTCAAGTTGTCGTTCCCGGCGTAGTAGACTGTATGATTGTCCAATTCAAAATGGCCAATATCAGTCCTTTTCAGCTCACTAACACCTAGGATATTGATCTTTATGCGTTCCATTTCATTTTTGACAACTTCCAATTTTCCTAAACTCATACTTGGTACATTCCAGGTTCCAATTATTAATGGATGTTTGCAGCTATTCTCATTTTGAGTTGTGCCACATCAGCAAATGAAGGTCCCGAAAGCTTGACTCCAACCACGTCATTAAGGCTGACTCTTGAGTGCCTTCCAACCTGCGAGGCTCTCTTCCAGCAGAATATCAGACAATGTTCCGCTGCTATTCATAAGGTTTTCACTGGCTAATTCTTTTCAGAAGTAGACTGCCAGGTCCGTCTTAGTCTGGAAGCTCAGCTGAAACCTGTCCACCATGGGTGATCCTGCTGGCATTTGAATACCAGTGGCATAGCTTCCAGCATCACAGCAACACAAAAAAGCCCCCATGGTATGACAAACAACAAACACGTTGGGGAATCAAATCAACTATATCTGTGGAAAGAGACGATGCAAAAGCTCAATATCATCAGTCAGAACAAGGTCAGGGGCTGACTGCAGATCAGACCATCAATTACTCATATGTAAGTTCAAGCTGAAACTGAAGAAAATTAGAACAAGTCCATGAGACCACCTTGAATATATCCCATCTGAATTTAGAGACCCTCTCAAGAATAGATTTGATGCATTGGATACTAATGACTGAAGACCAGATGAGTTGTGCAATGACATCAAGCACATCATATGTGAAGAAAGCAAGAGGTCGTTAGAAAGACAAAAGAGAAAGAAAAGACCTAAATAAATGTCAGAAGAGACTCTGAAACTTGCTCTTGAACATCGAATAGCTAAAGCAAAAGGAAGAAATGATGAAGTAAAAGAACTGAACAGAAGATTTCAAAGGGCATATTACGACGACATGTGCAAACACCTGGAGATAGAAAACCAAAAGAGAAGAACATGCTCAGCATTTCTCAAGCTGAAAGAACTGAAGAAAAAATTCAAGCCTCGAGTTGCAATACTGAAGGATTCTATAGGGAAAATATTAAACAACGCAGGAAACATCAAAAGAAGATGGAAGGAATACACAGAGTCATTATATCAAAAAGAATTGGTCAACGTTCAACCATTTTGGGAGGTCACATATGATCAGGAACTGATGATACTGAAGGAAGAAGTCCAAGCTGCACTGAAGGCATTGGCGAAAAACAAGGTTAGAGGAATTAACAGAATACCAATTGAGATGTTTCAACAAACGGAAGCAGTGCTCGAAGTGCTCACCAGTCTATGCCAAGAAATTTGGAAGACAGCTATCTGGCCAACTGACTGAAAGCGATCCGTATTTATGCCTATTCCCACGAAAGGTGACCCAACCAAATACAGAAGTTATCAAACAATATCATTAATATCACATGCAAGCAAAATTTTGCTGAAGATCACTCAAAAGTGGCTGCAGTAATATATTTACAGGAAACTGCCAGAAATTCAAGCTGGATTTAGACGAGGACATGGAACCAGGGATATCATTACTGAAGTCAGATGGATCCTGGCTTAAAGCAGAGAATACCAGAAAGATGTTTACCTGTATTTTATTGACTATGCTAAGACATTCGACTGTATGGATCATAACAAATTATGGATAACATTGCAAAGAATGGGAATTCCAGAACACTTAATTGTTCTCCTGAGGAATCTGTACATGGATCAAGAGGCAGCCATTTGAATAGAACAAAGGGATACTGCATGGTTTAAAGTCAGAAAAGGTGTACATCAGGGTTGTATCCTTTCACTGTATGTATTCAATCTATATGCTAAGCAAATAATCAGAGAAGCTGGACTCTATGAAGAACAGAGCATTAGGATTGGAGGAAGACTTATTAACTACCTGTGTTATATAGATGACACAACCTCGCTTGCTAAAAGTGAAGAGGACTTGAAGCACTTACTGACGAGATCAAAGATCACAGTCTTCAGTATGGATTGCATCTCAACATAAAGAAAACAAAAATCCTCACAACTGGGCCAATAAGCTACATCATGATAAACGGAGAAAAGATTGAGGTTGTGACGGATTTCGTTTTACGTGGATCCGCAATCAACACCCATGGAAGCAGCAGTCAAAAGACTCATTGCATTGGGCAAATCTGCTGCAAAAGACCTCTTTAAAGTGTAAAAAAGCAAAGAATTCACCTTGAGGACTAAGGTGCGCCTGGCCCAAGCCATGGTGTTTTCAATTGCCTCATACGCATGCGAAAGCTGGGTAATGAGCAAGGAAGCCCAAAAGAGAATTGACGCCTTTAAATTGTGGTATTGGCAAAGAATGTTGAATATACCATGGACTGCCAAAAGAATGAACTAATCTTCTTGGAAGAAGTACAACCAGAATGCTCCTTAGAAGCAAGGATGGTGAGACTACATCTCACAAACTTTGGACGTGTTATCTGGAGGGATCAGTCCCTGGAGAAGGACATCATGCTTGGTAAAATAGAGGGTCAGCAAAAAAGAGGAAGATCCTCAACGAGATGGATTGACACAGTGGCTGCAACAATGGACTCAAGCATAGCAACAATTGTGAGGATGGCACAGGACCAGGCAGTGTTTCGTTGTGTTGTACATAGGGTCACTATGTGTTGGAACCGGCTCAACAGTACCTAACAACAACAAGAACTGTACCTATGTCTCATACAGTTGTTACGAAAAAGAAAATTCTGTAAAATACCTAAACCAGTGCCTGATACATAGTGGTTGCTGTTGTTAGGTGCTGTTGAGTTGGTTCTGACTCATAGAGACCCTATAGGACAGAGTAGAAGTGCCCCATAGGGTTTCCAAGGAGGGGCTGGTGAATTTGAACTGCTGACCTTTTGGTTAGCAGCCGAGCTCTTAACCACTGCACCACCAGGGCTCCGTTGATACATAATAAGAACTGAATAATTGTTAGCTACGAGTTCGATGGGTGGTGCAGTTTGCATTCAGCTGCTAACCGAAAGGATGACATTACAAATCCAGGGGCACCGTGGAAGAAAAGCTGAAGATTTGCTTCCATACAGATTACAATCAAGAAAATCTACTCTGTAACAGATGGGGTCACCATGTGTCAGAATAAACTTGACAGCAGTAGACAACAACAACATTTTTATTACTTAAGCAACAAACGTTGATTTCATTGAGGAAAATGCGTCCTTGATGGAAAACAGCCTTGGACGCCTGATCCAAACAGGGAATTTGATACCATTGATGTGTCACTGCTGAACTCAGGGCTGGAGGTAGATGACGTAGGTGGCTGTGCTTGCAGGCAATGATGCAGGTATTGCTGCTACCTTGACAGAGTGGTAGCTTCGGAGACCACTGCATAGTTATCTCAAAGAGTTCAGTAAGCACATCAGCCTCCTAGTGGCAAACCCCAAATGGATCAACCAAAAGCAACTTTTCACTAGATGTGAACCCTCTATAACAATGTTCATCAGGATAAAGATGCACAGTGCTAGTTCCAAAGGCCAACAGGAAGTGCTCACAGCTTCTGTTTTCTGCAGATGAATTTTAGCAGTGTCTGGACTGGGGGCAGGAGCAAACTCCTGTAGAACGTGGAGCACCTCCAGACATGGGACAGTAACCCACAAAGCAGGCTTTGATGAGATCTGCTTTAGCCAAAGCTTCTCAGATGATCCTCCTACTCCATATCAGCTGCCTCATCTCCGCACACCAGATCCTAACATGTCATTCTCGTCTTTGGAGCGAATCATAGCTTACGGAACACTCTGGAAGTGTTGCCAGAGCATGATGAAAGATGCTAATTTGACGCTGAAAACTCAATAAAAGGGCCTCCTTGTGAACAAAGAGCAATTCCAGACAAGAAAGAAGCTAAAACACTACCCCATAAACTCTGCTCTAGAAGGCATCCAATTACAGTCTTTTAAAGGGAGCCATATTGCTCTCGCAGAATTAACACTAAACCCAACAACAGCCAGCTAAATGTATTACTTTCTCAAACTACACACAGTAGCTCCTAGGGTACCAAGTTCTTTGGGGGCAGGGCTGTAGGTTCATTACTTCTCACTTCTGCTCTCCCTCTCCCCAAAAACAAACCAGCTGCCATCCAGGCCATTACCACTCATGGCACCCCCATATGTGTCAGAGTCGAATTGTGCGCCATAGGGTTTCAAAGACTGGTTTTTTCAGAAGTAGATTGCCAAGCATTTCTTCTCAGTTGACTCTGAGTGGACTCAAACCACCAACTTTTCTATTAGCAGCTGAGTGCATTAACCGTGTACACCACCCAGTACCCCCAGTGCCCGATAAGAAGCTTTCCCCTCCCACACTTTGGTTTTTACACCCCTCATTCTCCCTTTCAGATTAGTGTTGAACACAGGTCTGGCATGGACCGGTTAGGTTCAAACCCTCCCTTTGCTCTATCCCAGCTTGAGTGACTGGGCAATTTGCTCACCAGCTCTGAGCCTCAGACTTTCCCCTAAAACATGAAAATGATGTAAGTATTCATGGGCTGCTGGGAAGAGTCAATGAGATTATTCAAGTAAAGAACTAGCACCTATGTGAAACCCTTAGTACAGTGATTGGCAAACACTATTTTTGACAAATGCTAGCTGTTGTTGTTTATTATTATTATTATCATTAGTTAAATCATTCAATCATCTTTCTGGCCTACGTAACTCTGGCGAGAGGGCTTGAGAACACGCAGAAGAAACCGATCACATTCTGCTCCTTGGGCCAGTCCCAACAGGAGACTGTTTTCATTTGTTCATTGAAATGTTTATTAAGAGCCATGAACAGCATGGAATTTTTAGATTAGCCTCCCTGTTAGTGTAAATCTTAACATTAAAAAAAAAAAACTTTTAAATTGTATTTTCTCACTGGAAACCTTGATTAAACAACTGTCTTACTGATGGCTTTGCACATCAGTCTCATTACATATGTAATGTTGTTAGCTGCCATTGAGTGGATGCCGACTCATGGCGACCTCATGTGTGCAGAGTAGGGGTGAGTGCTCCATAGGGTTTTCAAGGCTGTGATCTTTCAGAAGCAGATCGCCAACCTTACTTCCAAGGTGCCTCTGGGTAGGTTCCAACCACCAACCTAATAGCCCTGGAAAATAGGCACATCATAGAGGCGGATGGATAAATGTCTCTTATATGGGTATTCCTCTGTCAACCAAACTTCACACGCAGGGTTTCCATGAGTTCTACTTGACTCAACAGCATCTGGTTTAGGAGTTCCTGTGTGTCGCCAACAGTTAAGCTCTCAGCTACTAACTGCAAGGTTGGCTGATGGAATTCACCCAGCGCCAACTCAGAAAAAAGTCTTGGTGATCTACTTCTGAAATATCAGCCGTTTAAAACTCCTAACAGAGCACAGTTTTACTTTGACAAACATGAGGTCACCATGAGTTGGCGTAGACTCAATGGAAACTGGTTTTCTTGTTGTTTTTGTTTGTGTGGATATTTCCCTGCCAACCAAACTTTAGTAGAATGATGGGCTCCTAGGTGTGATACTAACATAGAGGGAAGTTTAGTGTAGTGACTTCTTGGTTGCTTGAAAAGGGGGAAATCCATTTTTCTTCATTTCTGAAGACCTCAGTCTAAATCACACCATTCGTTTCAGGAAGCTGTAGAGCCTGCTTAGTGAAGTCTGCAGACGGCAGGAGCAGAGAATGCTGAAGGAGACTCTGGAACACCTTTAAAAATGCAGTTATGATATTTTTTGAGAATTTGAGCTTCTAAACTCACAATAAAATGTCCATGTTTGTGCTGTCCTCTCACCTGACCAATACATCTGCCGAGATAAAGACAAAATCACACATTTTCAAAGGTAGGAAACATTTGCCCCAGTTTTTGACTCGGCCTTCCTGCCTTCTTATCTTTCCTCAGTTCATTCAATTGCTTTCCCCTTTCACAAGTTTTTCAGGATCTAGCCCAGGGGCTCCCCTCTTCCTTCGTTGTTGCTGTGGTTTGTTGCTATCCAGTCAGTTCTAACTCATGGTGACCCCATGTGTGCCGAGTAGAACTGCTTCATAGGATTTTCAAGGCTATAACCTTTCAGAAGCAGATCACCAGACCTGTCTTCTGAGGTGTCTCTGGGTGGGTTCTAACCACCAATCTTTCCACTAGTAGTTGAGCGTTTAATTGTTTGCGCCTCCCTGGGACTCCAAACCTCCTTCAGGACAGGGAATAACCTCTTTTTTTTTTTTTTTTTTTTTAATAATAGTGTTTAGGGTGAAAGCATACACAGCAAATTAGGCTTCCTTGTAACTATTTCTACACAAATTATTCAGTGATATTGGTTCCATTTTTCACAATGCGTCTCATTCATTCCGTTCTGGTTGTATCATTTCTAGTACTGTAGTTTCCCTGCCCCCTTACCTTCCCGTCTTTGCTTTAAAGTAGTTTTTGACCATTTGGTCTCACATAGATGATTTTTTTTAAAGGAACTCATTACTCACAGGTGATATTCTTAATTTTATGAGCCAATTTGTTACTTAGCTAAAAGGGGACCTCAAGGAATAATTTAGGTTTAAGGTTTAAAGGGTATCTCAGGGCTATAGTTTCAACCAGTCCGATAAGTCTGGACTTTTTAAGAATTTGAGGTTCTATTCCACATTTTTCTCCCATTATATCAGGACCCATTTACTGTGGCCCTGATGAGATCATTGGTGGTGGTAGCTGGGAACCACCTAGTTCTTCTGGTCTCAGGGTAGATGAGGCCGGTGGTGCCTGTAGACTACTTTCTTCTCTGAATCTTTGGTTTCCTTCTTTCTCTTTTGTTCCAGACAAGTAGAGACCAATAGTTGTATCTTAGACGGCCGCTTGCAAGTTTTTAAGACCCCAGACACTACTCTCCACATTGGGATGTAGAACATAAGTTTATGAACTATATTATGCCAATTACCTAAGTTGTCCTACCAGATTATGGTCCTAAATCTTCAAACACAGAAAACCAATCTCGTGAGGTGTTTGGTTATCTCTAAGAAGTATCCATAACTCTATCCCCTATGTGGTTGATTATATATATGAACATCCCTGCATGCTCACACATACCTGTATGTACATACGCCTATAGATACATCTATCTGTGCATGTATATGTGCCCACATATTCATACCTATACATGTACATGCCTATATACATATTTGTGTAACCACCACATATTTTTTGGTTTTTGTTGGTGTTGAAAAATTGTATTTCTCATATTCTTTACCAAAAATGTCCTTTTCTCTTGTGCTGTTCTTAGTGACATCATTTTCCTTGGTCAAGCTGTGTTCACTTCACCCACATTCAGTACTACCTTTCCCATCACCAATAATAACAAGCGTCTACTATCTCAAAAGTGCTTCCCAGTGACACACACCCCCCAATCCCTGGTAACCACCGATGAACATTGGTCTCTGTAATATATGTATATCTATTCTTGTCTTCTTATAAAAGTGCAATCATACAATATTTGTCTTTTTGTGATTGGCTTATTTACTCAGCTTAATGTACTCTAGATTCATCCACATTATAAGATGTGTCAAGGACTCGTCATTATTCTTTATGGCTGTTCAGTGTTCCATTGTATGTATGTACCACATTTTTTTTATCCATTCATCTGTTGTTGGGCACTTAGATTGTTTCCATCTGTTGTGGATTGAATTGTGTCCCCCAAAAATGTGTGTTCACTTAGCTAGCCCATTATTCCCAGTATTGTGTGGTTGTCCACCATTTTGTGACCGGATGTGATTATCCTGTGTGTTGTAAATCCCGACCTCTATGATGTTAATGAGGCAGGATTAGAGCCAGTTATGTTAATGAGGCAGGACTCAATCTACAGGATTAGGCTGTATCTTGAATCAATCTTTTATGAGATATAGAAGAGAGAATCCAGGAGAGAAGAGAGGGACCTCATTACCACCAAGCAAGAAGAGCCAGGAGTGTAGCTTGTCCTTTGGACTCAGGGTCTGTAAGCTGAGAAGCTCCTAGACCAGGGGAAGATTGATGACAAGGAACTTCCCCCCAGAGCTGACAGAGAGAGAAAGCCTTTCCCTGGAGCTAGTGCCCTGAATTCGGACCTCCAGCCTCCTAGACGGTGAGAGAGTAAATCTCTGTTTGTTAAAGCCTTCCATTTGTGGTATTTCTGTTATAACAGCACTAGATAACTAAGAAACCATCTTTCTGCTATTGTGAATAATACTGCAGTGAACATAGGTGTGCATATGTCTGTTCATGTCTCTTTTATTACATCTCTAGGGTATACACCTTGGCGTGGGATTGCTGGATCATAAAGTATTTCTATTTCTAGCTTTTCGAGGAAGTGTCTTACTGTTTTCCATAGTGGTTGTACCATTTTACAATCCCATCCTCAGCAGCTAAGGGTGGCGATTTCCCCCCATCCTTGACAGCGTTTGTTGTTTCCTTGTTTTCCATTTTTTTTTTTAATCAATGCCTTTTTTCAGGGGTGAAATGATATCTCGTTGTAGTTTTGATTTGCCTCTAATGCTATAGTGTCACTCTCAGTCAGAATCGACTCAGTGGCAGTGGGTTTGGTTTTGGGTTTTAATGGCTACTGATTATGGGCATCTTTTCATGTATTTGTTGGCTGCTTGGATGTCCTCTTCAGTGAAATGTCTGTTCATGTCTTTTGCCCATTTTTTTAATTGGATTGTTTGTCTTTTTGTTATTGAGTTGTTGAAGTTTTCTATATATTTTAGACTTTAGACCCATATCAGATATGTCATTCCTGAAGATTTTTTCCCAGTCTGTAGGCTGGCTTTTTAGTCTTTTGATAAAGTCTTTCGATGAGCATAAACATTTAATTTTTAGGAGGTCCCAGTTATCTAATTTGTCTTCTGTTTTTTTGTGCATTTGTAGGTATACGGCTAGCCTTTTGAAAGCCTGATGAAAGGAATGAATTCTTTCCCCAGAAAAATGAGCGAACACACTTGGTGTCTGCTGAAATCCGTAAATTCTATTTTACTATTTTCCTCCTTTCCAATACTAACTGTCCAGTCAGTAGTCTCTCATCTCTACTGGCAATCCACCAGGGTTAGGGGTGGCTGAGGAGGGATCGCTGAAGGTCAACACCCGACTGGGGAGGAGGGAGTGGCTGGGATCAGAGACTCAGGAACCAGGCATTGTGAGTTAAGCTTCCTGATAGCTATTTTCTTTCCCTGCCCCTCATTTCTTACCCTGTCTTGCATTTCACTTGCTTATTAACTTATTTTCCCCTGATGGTTCTCTCTCCCATGTGAATTAGGAGGTTTGCTAACAGAAAGTTTCCTCTGATCAGGACTACAGCAGCTTTAGGCAAACAAGTGGGGTACTGACATACGTTTTTGCAAATAAGTGCAGGCCCAGCTAGGTGTCAGAGGTGGTGGGCCACCTGGCCCCCAACCCGCCGCGGGTTTGCCAAAGCAGGAAAGCCCATTATCGGAGCCCGGGTCTCTTCTGCACGCCTGGGACTAGACGTGGGACGATCAGCCTGACCCAGGGCGCTGCTGCGGCGTGTGAAGGAGGTGGGCCTTGAAGCAGGGAACCTCCAGGGCCAGTGGTGAGCATGCTCGTTTCTAGTCATCACATGG
>NW_004444137.1:2286486-2291290 GCF_000243295.1 Trichechus manatus latirostris | reverse complement strand
AGGCCGGCTGTGACTTATTACCCAGCCCAGTAGGAGCTGAATTCCATTCAGATACAATTAAACTGAGATCTTGTTGACTTTTCTATACTCAAATTCTGTGTACATCTCTGTGTCCGCTTCAAATGGAAATCACAGCAAAATAAAGCAAACAATATACCCCCCTTTCCAAAGACGTATTTTGGGGAGATGTTGACCTGACTTCTAAAATATCCTAGGTCTTACCCACCCATAGAGGACTACTAATCAAAAGCCTGGCGGTTCGAACCCACCCAGCTCTAAGTACCATGGGAGAAAGGCCTGGCGGTAAAGATCGCAGCCAGGCACAAACTGGAACTCAGTTCTGCTCTGTGACACATGGGGTTGCCGTGACAATCGACTCCATGGCAACAGGTTTGGGGTTATTTTTTCTTTGTTTGTTTTCCCTACCCCTTACTTGTAACATGCACCTTTTGGTCTATAAAGTGCACATGCAATACTCAGCTTCCAGACTTATTGGTTTAACCAGTCACAGCCAACAACCTAGACTGGGTGTTAACTGGTTGGGAGCTAGGTGAAGATTTTTTTTTTTTAATCCTTTCTTATTTGCACTCTCTCTTCCCCAATGCCTGCAGAAGATCTCTTGATTTCCCCAGAAAAGGTGTCGGGCCAGAACTTGGCAGAGATTTGGAAGCAAGAGTGGAAAAGTATAACCCTCTGGAATGAGTATCTTAGCAAATGCTGTGAGGCTTAAGGAAAGCTGTAAGCTTCACACATCTGGATGCTCTGAGGTTTAGTCCAAGAGTAATAACCGTAAAACAACAGAAGGGAAAAGCAGGCCTCAGCCTGTGTTCTGGGATTCCCCTCTGCCTCCTGTCCAGGCAAGCTTCCCACCCTGTGGTGGGAACATTCATCCTACTACCCTTGGCCCTGTGTGTGTGTGTGTGTGTGTGTGTGTGTGTGTGTGTGTGTTTCTTCTGGCCACTTACATCACACAAACACTTCTCTGTATTCCATTGTGCAATACCCTCAAAGCCCCCATCCTCTTTCTCACTCCCCCAAAAGATGAGGGCAGAGTATAGACTTGTATCTACTCTCAACTAATGAGGAATAAATGAGCCTTGGTAGTGCAGTAGTTAAGCACTCAGCTGCTAACCAAGAGGTTCAGTGGTTGGAACCCACCAACCACCCTTGGGAGAACGAGGTGGGAGTCTGCTTCCCTGAAGATTACAGCCTTGGAAACACCGCGAGGCAGTGAGTTCTACTCTGTCCTATCGGGTTGCTATGAGTCGGAATCGACTTGATGGCAGTGAGTGTGGTTTTGATTTAATGGGGAATATTCTTACAGTCCCAAAGTATGACGTTCTGAATTCTTCTTATCCCCAAACCATTTTATAATCACAGAGCTTCCTGTGGCTCAGAGGACTATGAACACAGCTTAAACCCCACCTGGTCTTGGCAACGCTCTACAGTCCTGATGCCCGGGTGAAGGACAGAAGATTTGAGATGACTTAGGGCAGCGGTTCTCAAAGTCTGCTCCCCGGACCAGCAGCATTAGCATCACTGGGAACTTGTCAGAAATGTACATGCTCGGCTGACCCCAGACCTCCTGAGTCTGAATCTCTGTGCTCTCCCAGCACCCCCCAGATTCTGAAGTTGGCTCTGTTAGAGTCTCATCTTAGGGATGAGGTTCAGGATTCCTGCCTCAGAGCTTTAGCTGCTAGAACTTTCACTGAGGCTGGACCTCAGAAAGGGCTACACACACCAGCCAGCAGTTTGTTTTCTGTTTTGTTGTTTGTTTGTTTCTATCCCAAAAAGAAATAGGGACCCACGAGACCTAGGTCTCCCCGACCCTTCACACACACAGGCCTGCATCAGTGTGAGGGCCAGCCTCACCCCCAGGATTACAAGTTATTTGCCACACTCATTCTTATTTACTCATATACTCTCTTGTTTAAGGGACCCTATTTTAGTTTCTCTGTCATTCATATGCTAATTGATCTTGTTTATTTCTTCTAGACAGTTCTCTGCTATTATGAAGCCTTTCTTAAGTTCTTTATTACTATGCCTCATAATAACTACTAAGGCCTGAAAAAATAATATTTTTGTCAAATTAATTCAATCAGTAACAAACACCTCTTCTTACTCTTAGATTAACGCCACTGGAAAAGTAAAAAACGACATTTGGAAAATACAACAAGTAGTTTAACTTCACTCCATCCCTCCTATGACTGTACCTTCTTTTTCTAATTTATTCAGTTAGTTACTACAAAGAATAGGGTCATAACTGAGAATGTTATTACAAACTAGACTAGTTATTCTAATACTAATTGTAATTGTAATTAGAGCTGTCAAAAGCATTATAAGAAATATGTCCAATTTGGGAAAACTTCTACCTCAAAAGCAACTCATATATATTGATTCCACTCACTTCTGTAACACAGTAGATAGGTCCTGTACCCTGCATTAGTTTCCCATGAAAGGGCCAACTTATGCCTCTAATTTGGCCTAAGTCTCCAAATAAATATCTCAGTTGTTCAATAAATAATGTATAATATAATAAAAATTATTTCAACAGGGCATAGTGAAGAACTAGATAGTATCCATCTGAAAGAAAAAAATAAATGAATATCAAAACTGTGAGTTTAAGGGCCCAAAAGCAAATAGGCCCTCATCTAGGAGATAAAGTCCATACTAAAGATGACTTAAGTCCCTACAGAAGAATAATAGTAAAGTGATCAAAGGATGTTCAATTGTAATCCTTGATCAAAAAGAGGGAATAATATGGAGACCCCAAAATCATATGAGGTGACTGGAGAGAGTAAGGAGGGCTAAGATAAGGTGCCTGGAATCCATTTTGCATAGAAAACCTGTAGAACCAGAAAACTGAGATGCTTAATAATTATAAAGGATAAGGGAAGTTCTGCAGCATTATCTAATATCTAAAAGAATGTTTTCTTAGTAACCAAGTTAAAAATGAAAATTGTCAGGATGTTTCCAAGGAGCCTTTATGTAACCTCTACATCTTCATAAATGTATGTCTGGCAAATGTCCTGTAAACCCCCCTCCTGTAAATCCCCTAAAGCCAGCCATTAGGCAGTAACTAATCAGTAAAGTACATATCACCAAGTGGTAACTAGTCAACAAAACCTCTTTAAACCAATCATTGTAAAAATCACACTTTACTTTGTCCCACCTTTGACTGAACTCAGTCACTGTAAATCAAAATATTGAAGCCCCTGTTCTTTATTTCAGCCCTATAAAAATATCATTGTAATTGCTGTGCCTCAGACTTCTTGGTTCCATTTTTATGGGCTACAGAGATCCCTAGTTTAAAAGCTTTAATCAATCTCTTAATTTTAATTCAATTTAAATTATGAGTTTTTCACACTACAACATATCAAACATATCATAGCAATGAATTTCAGTCACTTGGGCATTTTCCATATGTATTTCTGGATAGGAATCTTGGATGCAGAAGACGTAGAATAAGGACAGAAAGCCTGGCAGAGAGCATGACATTCACTATGCACTCCATTAATGTTTATTGAGTAAATACCTGTTAAATAGATTGTCACTGGAAAGTTACTTTCATACTCATCATTCCCCGAGGGTAAGTTTCTCAGTGACATTAGCACTCTTCCAACACCACTATAATAAATAACTTTTTATCACAACAGGAAGTCCTAGTGCATTAAGATCAAGAGTCAGCACATTTTTCTTGCGTTGTCTTAGTCATAATAATGAAGAGTGCTGACCCATTACACAGACATACAGTGATAGTAATCACATTTAGTTCTTTAACTTCTTTTTTATCTGAAAAATCTCCAAATGCAAGAGATAGGTTACATACATCCTCCTTGTGTTTCCATTTTTTAGAAGCTTTTAGGAGTAGGGACAGGTAGTAAAAGTAAATTATATCATTTAACAATTTTCCATGATTTGACTGCTACTGGAGTCTTCAAATTCTACATGGTCTCTTCGTTGTTGCTGCAATGTCTCATTGAACAATAGCCACCATTTCATGAACACCATGCACGTCAACACACTTCACGTAAATCAGCTCTAATCTTCACATCCACTGTCAACACAGGTTTTAATTATGCCCCACTTCACAGATGTGAACATTGATGGTCAGAGAAATTAAATAACTTGTCCACAGTCTCTCAGCAAATAAGTTTCTGTCTGACTCCTCATACCTGTACTTTCTGGCTGGCTTTCTCTGCTGTTTAGATTTTGTCTTTGCCTTTTTGTTCCTGCCATTTCCTTAGTTTGGATGGTCTTTCTTCCTCCTCCTTCAAACTTCTTACAAACTTAATCCTACCTTTGGCACAAGTCCTTCTCTGACAGTTCAGTTCTCCTCTTCCTAGCACACCTTGTCAGTTCTTTTCACTTGTCTGGGAGGAGGAAGAAAGGGATAGATGGATATAGAAAGAAGGAGGTGGAGATGGGAAGAGGGAGATGGGGGGAGAAATGGAGATAAAGGGAGAGATGGAGACAGCAGAAGGGAGAAATGAAGATGGAAAATGGAGAGATGAAGATGGGAGAAGGGAGAGATGGAGATGAGAGGGACAGATGGAGGTAAGAGAAGGCAGACATGGAGACGGGAGAAGGGAGATGGAGATGGGACGAGGGATAGATGGAGACAGGTGGAGGGGGAGATAGAGACCAGAGGGAGAGAGGGGGGCAGGAGGAAAGATATGGAGACAGGAGGAGGGAGAGATGGAGATGGAAAGATTGAGATGGATGTGGGAGGAGGGAGATGGAGATGGAAGGAAGGAGAGATGGAGACGGGAGGAGGGAGAGATGGGGATGGAAGGAGGGAGAT
>NW_004444137.1:2284827-2285338 GCF_000243295.1 Trichechus manatus latirostris | reverse complement strand
GATAGGAGGAAGGAGATGGAGATGGAAGGAGGGAGAAATGGAAATGGGAGGAGGGAGAGATGAGATGGGAGGAGGGAGAGATGGAGATGGGAGGAGGAAGACGGAGATGGAAGAAGGGAGAGATGGAGATAGGAGGAAGGAGATGGAGATGGAAGGAGGGAGAGATGGAAATGGGAGGAGGGAGAGGTGGAGATGGGAGGAGGGAGAGATGGAGATGAGAGGAAGGAGATGGAGATGGGAGGAGGGAGAAATGGAGATGGGAGGCGGGAGATGGAGATGGGATGAGGGAGAGATGGAGATAGGATGAGGGAGAGATGGAGATGGGAGGAGGGAGATGGAGGTGGGAGGAGGAAGAGATGGAGAAAGGAGGAAGGAGATGGAGATGGAAGGAGGGAGAGATGGAAATGGGAGGAGGGAGAGGTGGAGATGGGAGGAGGGAGAGATGGAGATGGGAGGAGGGAGATGGAGATGGGAGGAGGGAGATGGAGGTGGGAGGAGGGAGAGATGGAGA
>NW_004444137.1:2271141-2284017 GCF_000243295.1 Trichechus manatus latirostris | reverse complement strand
AGGAGGGAGAGATGAAATGGGACGAGGGAGATGAGATGGAACGAGGGAGAGATGGAGATGGGAGGAGGGAGATGGAGGTGTGAGGAGGGAGAGATAAAATGGGAGGGAGAGATGGAGATGGGAGGAGGGAGAAATGGAAATGGGAGGAGGGAGATGGAGATGGGAGGAGGGAGATGGAGATGGGAGGAGGGAGAGATGGAGATGGGAGGAGGGAGATAGAGGTGGGAGGAGGGAGAGATGTAGATGGGAGGAGTGAGATGGCGGTGTGAGGAGGGAGAGATGAAATGGGAGGAGGGAGATATGGAGGTGGTAGGAGGGAGAGATGGAGATGGGAGGAGGAAGTGATGGAAATGGGGGGAGGGAGAGATGGAGATGGGTGGAGGGAGAGATGCAGATGGAAGGAGTGAGATGGAGATGGAAAGGTGAGATGGAGGTGGGAGGAGGGAGATGGAGATAAGAGGAGGGATAGGAGAAGGGGATCAGTGGTAAAGCCATGAGAAAAACTAGGAACAGAGGGAGAGGGATGAAGAGGCAAGCTTGAGAAAAAGAAACTGCAATTCTCTTCCTTCTGACTTACAAAATTATGCACCCTCCCCTAATTCAGGTTTCAAAAACTAGAATCTCAACAGAGACCCTGTGGACCAGAAACTGGGAGAAAAAGTATATACGCCTATTGCTCCATTTAGATAGTAAACCACTTGGGGAAAGGAATTGCCTTGAAAATCTTTTCACTTCCTAGTCTGCAAAAGAAGTTAAGAGAACTTTCTGGGGGTGATGGTAATGACCTATATCTTGACCGAGATGGTGTTTACACAGAGTAAACAGCATAGTCATCAAATTGTGCCCTTAAGATCTGGACATTTTATTGCAGGTAAATTCTACATCAGTACTTTTGATGGAGGGGAAGGAGGGGGGAGGGAGGAAAGAAGGAAGAAAAGAGAAGGGAGGGAAGAAAAATAAGAGAAAAGGAAAGGAAAGGAGTAAGAAAGGAAAGAAAAAGGGAAAAGTTCCCTGCATCCTATAAATTCAGGCTCTGCTGGATCAGAGATCCGAAATCTTGGTGCTGCATTAAGCGGTGTTTCCATCAGGAAGCCAAGTAAGGATTTCACTGCACTTGTAGCTACAAATACCATCTGGACACTTTGGGTTGCTTTTGCCTTTGGACCAGGAGGCGAGGAAAAGAGTTGCTACTTGATGGGGTCCTTGGGGTAATTGAGCCTGACTGTCAGGAGAAAATGGGGTTGCTGCTACAAAGTGGGGCTGGGAGGAGGGGATCTAGGATGCAGGGATTCAGCGGGCCTCTCTTGGTGCTTCTCTGCTCAGAGCTAATGGCAAACAAGAAATTGCAGCCAGTCTGGCCTCCAGAGAAAAAGAGAGGAAAGGATGCTGTGCCCAGTGGTGGAATGCTGAGATGTCCATTGGAGGGTTGGTGGAAAGGCTTCTTGTCAGGTATGAGCTATAGCTCAGAAGCTGCTTCCTTTTCAGTGGACACAGTGATGAGATGAGAGACCTATTCTGGAAGTGGGCAATGAGCAGTTAGCCTACATTCATCATGGTGCCCGCACACCTTCTCCACGTCAGTGCTGTGCCCTCTTCTTTCATCTGATACACACTCATGGTCATCTGGTCTATATCTGCAGAACATGTTTCCTCTAACAAGTGGAGAGTTTCATTGAGGTAGAGTCCTTCTTTTAAACTATCCACAAGGACTAGACCGTATCACAGGGTACTCATGCATTCACAACTTCTCTGGAAGTTCTTTCTCTCCTATGAAGAGTTTAGAGTAGAAATAAAGGCTGAGGTGGAGGACTGTTTCTACAATTTTTTCTGCTTCTCTTTTCTAGCTTCGCCTAACTCTGCTCTGTGCTGTCCAGTCTAACCGGTCGTGGTAATCATGGGTTGGCTCAGTCCTCTCACATCTGTTGTTCTAATTGTGTTTACTCTCAACTAGAGTGACATCTGAGGGTTGATTTCTTCTAAGGCATGGTCTGGATTCCTTCAAGATCTTTCCTTGTCCCTCTTACCCAGTAATAAGAATGGCAAGAGTGACTTTACTATATGCATTTATTGTGTAGTTTTTTAAAGAGAAGTTTCTGATGCTGTTTTAGGGAGTTCCTTGACTGCTAACCAAAAGGTTGGTGGTTAGAGGCCATCCAGAGGAGCCTCAGAAGAAAGGTCTGGTGATCTGCTTCCAAAAAATTAGCCGTTGAAAATCCTATGGAGCACAGCTCTACTCTGACACACACGGGATCACCATGAGTCAGGGTCAACTCAATGGCAACTGGTTTCTCCAATGCCGTTTTTAAGTTTTATCTTTCAAATTGCCATTTTAAATGGCAGTAAGGCATAGCCTACTAATAACTATTAGCATCGGCCAATGTTTCCAAACTACATCACACTCTTCACAGGACAGTCCACAACAGAGAGACCATGACTGTTTATTTCCTGATGGCTGTAGGAGTATCTTCTAGGGCTCTCCTCTCTTTCAGATTTTGTAATTCTGGAATATTCACGTATATTTCCCTCCATCAACATATTAAAGGCAAACTTTGCAACAGGCTTCCAAGCGAGACAAACCTGAGCAAGCGTCTGTACAGCCAGGCAGGCTCAATGCAAAAAAAATTACCCAGATGGAAACTGTAGGCAACAAAATGCTAACACCTAAAGTTGCAGTAAAGTGATTCTCTCTTAAGGGGCATTTAATCATTTGATGACGATTTCCTGAGGGCATTTGGTAAAATGTTCAACAGCTAGTCTGCTGAGTGAGATAAAAGCCTGGGTTTGAGCAACAAAAGTGCATTATGAAGTCACTTGAAATGAAAATGCAGAGAAATTATTGGAAAGAGAGAGGGAGGAGAGGAGAGAAGAAAGGGAAAGAATGAAGGAAAGAATGAAGGAGGGAAAGAAGGGAAGAAGGAAGGAAGGAAGGGCAGGAGAAAGGAAGGAAGGAAGGAAGAGACTGTACAGCTGGCAAAGTGTAAGCCATAAAGGTAAACCACAGAGTGTTTCTTACTTTAAAACTATCCTAATGAAGGCATAAGGAATAATTGATATGGCCACACTAAATAGTTATGGCCTCCTTAAACCCAGAACTTGTTATCAATATAAGATACTGCCTACAAGATAGGCTCCAGAAGGCTAATGTGACATTTTCATGATAGTTTCTGATTTTTTTTTAAAGGAACCTGATAAACTAGAAAACAAAAGTTTGATTTCCCTAAGGCCATCTCTCAATGTTTGTTTACAGCATCTAAAAAAATACACGTATAAATTATTTATCCATCCTGGAATTGACATGGCTGATACCCTGATTTGGACTCTCAGCCTCCAGAACTGTGAGACAATAAGTTTCTGCTTTTATAAGCCACTCACTTTGTGGTCTTTAGTTACAGCAGCCCTAAGATACTAAGACAAATAGGTAGACTGTGCAGATAGACTTCAAGGTGGCCCTCATGACCCCCACCTCCTGATGTTCATGAACTTGGGTGGTCTCCTCCTCTTGAGTGTGATCTGGACCTGTGACTGGTGTCTAATCCATAGAATATGGCAAAGGTGATGGCTGTCACTCCCATGATTGAGTTAAGCTATGTAAAATAATGTTAAGTTTTGTAAGTTATATAAGACTCCATTTCACTAAAAATCTGTCTCTCCTTTGCTGGCTTTGAAGAATCGTGAGACCCTAAACAGAGGACCAGGTAAGCCATGCCCACTTTCAAACCCACAGAAACTGGAAATAATAAATGTGTGTTGTTTTAAACTGCTAAATTTGTAAAAAAATTTTTATGCAACATAGAAAACTAATACATAGACTTATGCATTACACACCTTGACAGGGTCCTTTCCAACGCCTTCCCCATCTTATTGATAAGGAACGTGACACCAGGTGGGATGTGGCACTGGCCCAAAGACACCCAGAGGAGTTGTCACCCCGGGATGTCCTTCACTGCTCTTCTCACTTGAACCTTCTTCGCTGGATCTTAGATCTTGCTATTTCTTTCTTATGAAACTCTCTCATTTTGCTAAAGTGCTTTTCCAAATAAGGGGAAAGATGAGATATAATTTCTGAATCCTTGCTGTAGAAAATTATCTGAATTCTTCCCTCACAGTTGATTGAAATTTGATTGGGAATAGAATTCTAGGTTAACAAATTGTTTTATCTTAAAACATTGAAGACATTGCTTTATTTTCTTCTAGCACACAGTGTAGCTGAGAAGTCTGATGCCAATCTGAATCTCATTCCTTTGAAGAAGACCTTTTTTTGTTTTGTTTTGTTTTTTAACCTCTCTCTGGGGTTTTTTAGAAACTTCTCTTTGGTGTCTTGAAATTTCTTGAGGATGTATTTCCATAGGGGTCTTTTCTCAGTAACTCAACTCAAGAGTTACCTGCTTTTTCAATCTATTTTTTTTTTAAATATAATTTTGTTCTCTTAACTTTCTCTGTTCACTCTTTCTGAAAGTTCTATTGACTTGATCATCTACATCTCTTTTTGCTAATATTCTCCTTCTTTTTGCTTTTAGTTTTGGAAGATTATTTGATTTTTCCAGGCCTTCTATTGATTGAAATTTTTCAAAAATCATATTTTTACTTTATTAAAGGTCTTTCACAGCATCTTGTACTTGTTGTCTAGATATAATGTCTTCTAAATTCCTTTAAATTTATTAGTTAAAGGGATTTTTAATGTTTTCTTCTGATTCCTTAATTATTTGTTTCTTTCATGGTCAATTTTTCTGTTGCTTATTCTTGATTTTATCTCTTTTATGATTTTTGATCTGTTTGCTTTTTATATTTTTTTTAAGTTTTTCATATGCCAGTTGATTTGAAGTCTGAAGTCTATGTGGCTCGTACGGGTTTCTTCCGCTGTTGTGTACGTTAGCCTGCTGTTTTCTACCAGTTTCATCGCTGAATGGGAGTTCTCATTGAATACTATATGCAGAGTGGGGCATGACAGGGCAAATAGGCAGTCAACTTTTGCTTTGGGTGAGCAGAAAAAGACTTGGCATCCCAGTGGACACAAACTCTCAGACTAGAAGATATAGTTTTTCCAAGGTGCTTCAACATCATTTCTTTAAAAGACAGCCCCCTGTGCTTTGCTGGGGATTGGACCCCAGATGCCTCTGCCCTATCCAACTCTTCCCTCTGCTCCTTGCCACTTCTGCTATCTGGACCCAGGCCTGTCTTGGGGTCTGAAAGGAAGGTTGGCTCTCATCACCTGAGCCTCTCATGGTGGGATACAAGCTTATGTCTTGCTCTACCTGCCTCCCTGCTATCCATCAACATGATTCCGCCTTGTTACCATCCTCTTCACTATTATCAGTTTGTTTCCACTTGTGTTTCTGTATTTTTTACTTCGGTGGTGTCTGAGGAAGGGAAGAGGAAACACATGTGCTTTGTTCACCATCTTGAGCAAAACACACCAATGTCATTCTTGCCACAAAAAAGTAGTTGCTGTGATTTCAATTTAAAGGTAGCACAGTATAATGGAAGTAAACTATTTTACAAGTAATCGAAGAAAATTATTAAAGGAAATGTGATCAATTCAGCATATAAAAGGAAAGGGAGAAAATTTTTAAATAAAGCAAAATAAGCAGAAAACACAAAATAAGATTGCAGCAATAGACTACAGTCATCATAATAACTATAAATGGGATAAAACAATTTTAGGGGCCTCCATCTTGGGCTGAAACTGGAGTTTGGCTACAAAGTTGTTTACTTCAACCTGTTGTACACACCTGCTAAGCTATTGTCTCCTTGCTTCAAACCCACCCTTCTGCATTCAGGTACATGTCACTGGGGCAGGGACTCTGCAAACCACATTCATGTTCTATCAGTAGAAGGTACGAAAGGGAGACCTGAAGACTGAAAGAGGAAGCAAAAGGCTCTGCATCTTCACCCTGGCAGTACAAATTTGTTCCACTGAAATGAGTTAGTTCCTGATTAAAGTTTTTCCAACACACTTAAGCCAGCCTCCCCCTTTCCCCTCCCTCACAGTGTAGACACATCAGCACAGCTAGGCAGTGACCCCTCCTAGAGGTCTAGGTCCCAAATCCCTGTGGCTCCTCCTCTGAGCTTCTAAGTTTTAATAAGTCCAGCCTCTTGCCTTTGTTCCCCCACTTCTATGGGTGGTAAGCACTTCCTGCAGTTGACATCTATGTGATATTTAAACAGCAAAAAAAAAAAAAAGAAGTTACCATCAAGTCAACTCCAACTCATAGGGACCCCATGTGTGTCGAGTAGAACTCTGATTTACAGGGTTTTCAATGGCTGAATTTTTGGAAGTAGATCACCCACCGTTCTTCCAAGGTTCCCCTGGGCGAACTCTAACTTCCAACCTTTTAGTTAGCAGCCAAGCGCATTAACCATCTACATCACCCAGGGACTCTCGTGATATTTTGAGTTCTCTTGTTATCCTTTCTTCTACCTGATCAACAACTTTATTTCTAGTTAACAAGACAGGTATGTAATCTTTTAAACGCCACTTTAGGGACCCAATGTGGGAGATCACAATAATTTTTAGCTTTCTACACTTGGGAGTGGAGAAGGTGAACAGATAGGCCAATCAAGAGATATGAATTTGCAAGCTGGGGCAAGAATGGATCGTAAACATTTAAAATGATAAAGAATATTGATATGATGGGTTATATGGCCTGAATAGGATAGAAAGGAAGTCAAGCAAAACTAGGAGTCAGCTGATACACAGAAAGAAACTTCAGGAGTTCCAAGGAAATAAAATTCTGGGAGTAAAGAAGGGGAAGAGCAAAGGAGCAAGGGGATTGCAGCATGTGAGTGGAAGAGTTCAGGGTTGAAGCAGTCCCAGACAATGACAAGGTTGAAGATGTGGAATCATTGTTGAGATGGAGGCGAAGATCTTTAAAGACACAGAGACTGTCCTAGTTACCCACTGTTGTGTAATAACCCTTCAAAAAAAACTTGGTGGCTTAAAACAACAACCATTTTTATTACATCTCTAAATTTTGTTGTCAGAAATTCAAATAGGATTTAAAAAGAAAACCCAAACCCACTGCCACTGAGTCGATTCCGACTCATAGTGACCTTATAGGACAAAGTAGAACTGTCCCATAGAGTTTCCAAGGAGTGGCTGGTGGATTTGAACTGCTGACCTTTTGGTTAGCAGCCACTCCCAAACAGGATTAGGCTAGGTAATTTTTTTTTTTAATTGAACTGTAGATGAATGTTTACAGAACAAACTAGCTTCTCATTAAACAGCTAGTACATATATTGTTTTATGGCGTTGGTTAACAACCCCACGACTTGTCAGTACTCTCCCTTCTCAACCTTGGGTTCCCTATTACCAGCTTTCCTGTCCCCTCCTGCTTGCTAGTCCTTGCCCCTGGGCTGGTGTGCCCCTTTAGTCTCATTTTGTCCTATAGGTCTGTCTTATCTTTGGCTAAAAGGTGAACCTGCAGTGTGACTTCATTACTGGGTTAAAAGGGTGTCTGGGGGCCTACTCTCAGGATTTCTCCAGTCTCTCTCAGGCCAGTAAGTCTGGTCTTTTCTTTTTTTTTAGTTCGAATTTTGTTCTACATTTTTCTCCTGCTGTGTCCAGGACCCGCTACTGTGATCCCTGTCAGAGCAGTCAGTGTTGGTAGCCAGGCACCATGTAGTTGTACTGGACTCAGTCTGGTTGAGGCCATAGTAGTTGTGGTCTATTAGTCCTTTGGACTAATCTTTCCCTTGTGTCTTTAGTTTTCTTCATTTTTCCTTGCTCCTGAAGGGGTGAGAGCAGTGGAGTATCTTAGGTGGCCTCTCACAGACTTTTAAGACCCCAGACACTACTCATCAAAATAGAATGCAGAATATTTTCTTTATAAACTATGTTATACCAATTGAGCTAGATGTTCCCTGAGACCATGGTCCCCATAGCCCTCAGTACGCTGGGCAATTCTTCTGCTCCAAGTGGCAGTCACTTAGTCATCTTCAGCTTGTCATTGTTCTGGTCTGGGGGCTCATGACAGCTTCTCTCACATGCCTGGTGCCTTGGTGGGGATGGGGACTGCTCAACTGGACTCTTTTTCATTCCACATTGTGTGAGAAACTCTCCATATATTCTCTCTAGCAAATTGGTCATACACAGTAATTCAGGAGACCAAGGTAGAACCTTCTGGTCCTCTTAAAGATCAGGCCTGGAATTGGCATAGCATCATTTCTGCCATACTTAGTTGGTCGAAGCAGTCACAGATCAGTCCAGATTCAAGGAGAGGGAAAAGAGATCCCACTTTTCAATGGAGGAATGTCAAAGAAAGTGTTGTTACTGGGTGAAGTTGAGTCATTTTTTAATCATAGCAATGCCATGTAACAGAGTAGAACTGCCCTATAGGGTTTTCTTGGCTATAATCTTTATAGAAGCAGATTGCCAGGTCTTTCTCTACAGGGAAAGCTGTAGCAAAAGTTTCCAGATTCCAGTCGCCTGTTCTCCAGATTGCAGCATCTATGGCAGTGTGTTCTTCAAGTCATCATTTACAGTAGTGGGCTCTATAGTCCCACATGCATAATTATTTATTATTATTATAGCATTTCTCACTAGCAGGTCAATTCTGAGATATTCCGAAAAGGCCCAGCCTAGGGACTACTCCTCCAGCCCTTCAAACAATTTTGTAAGACTTTAATTCCCTATATTAAATGCCAGTGTGTTACAAATGGTTAATGCAGTGAGCTGCTAATCAAAAAGTTGGCAATTGGTGTCCACCTGGAGGCACCTCAGAAGAAAGCCCTGGTGATCTACTTCTGAAAAATCAGCCATTGAAAAATCTATTGAGCATAGTTCTACTGCAACACACATATGGTTGCCAAAAGTTGGAACCGACTCAACAGGAACTGTTTTTGTTTTAATTAAATGTCTTGTGACTTAAAAATCCTACATTTCCTGAATAACACCTGCTGAAAAGCCACTGGGTCATAGAAGAAATCAAAAATGGAATAAAAAAATTCCTAGAATCAAATGAGAATGAAAACACATCATACCAAAACCTTTGGGACATGGCAAAGGCAGTGCTCACAGGTCAATTTACAGAAATAGATGCACACATCAAAAAAGAAGAGACAAAATCAAAACATTAGGTACACAACTCGAACAAATAGAAAGAAAACAACAAAAGAAGCCCACAGCCACCAGAAGAAAAGAAATAATAAAGATCAGAGCAGAAATAAACAAAATAGAGAATAGAAAGAACCAACAAAACCAAAAGTTGTTTCTTTGAAAGGATCAACAAAAGTGACAAACCACTGGCCAAACTGACAAAAGAAAAACAGAATAAGAAATGAGATGGGGGACATCATAACAAACCCAACTGAAATAAAATGGTTCATAACGCAGTACTATGAAAAACTATACTCCAACAAATTTGAAAACCTAGAGGAAGTGGACAAATTTCTAGAAACACACTACCTACCCAAACTAACACAAATTGATGTTGAAAATCTGAACAGACCTATAACAAGAGAAACGATTGAAAAGGATTCCTATACACCAATAAAGAGAACAATGAAAAGGAAATCAGGAAAACAATACCATTTATAATAGCCACTAAAAAAATAAAATACTTAGGAATAAATCTAACCAGGGATGTAAAAGAGCTACACAAAGAAAACTACAAAACACTACTACAAGAAATCAAAAAAGATCTACACAAATGGAAAAACATACTATGCTCATGGATAGGTAGACTCAATATTGTGAAAATGTCAATTTTACCCAAAGCAGTCTACAAATACAAAGCAATTCTGATCCAAATACCAACAACGTTCTTTAAAGAGATGGAAAAACTAATCATTAACTTTATATGGGAAGGGAAGAGGCCCTGGATAAGTAAAGCACCATTGAAGAAGAAGAATAAAGTAGGAGGACTCGCACTACCTGATCTCAGAACCTACTTTACAGCTACGGTCGTCAAAACAGCCTGGAACTAGTACAACGACAGACACATTGACCTATGGAGCAGAATTGAGAATCCAGTTGTAAATCCATCCACCTACAGTCACTTGATCTTCGACAGGGGCCCAAAGTCCATGAAATGGGGAAAAGACAGTCTTTTTAACAAATGGTGCTGGCAAAATTGGATGTCCATCTGCAAAAAAAAAGAAACAGGATCCATACCTAACACCATGCACAAAAACAATTCAAAATGGATGAAAGACCTAAATATAAAATCAAAAACTTGAAAGATCAAAGAGAAAAAGATAGGAGCAATGCTAGAGGACCTAATACATGGCATTAATAAGATAGGAACCATAACTAACAACACACAAACTCCAGAAGATAAGGTAGATAACTGAGATCTTCTAAAAATCAAACAATTATGCTCATCAAAAGACTTCACCAAAAGAATAAAAACTGAAACTACAGATTGGGGAAAAAATTTTGTCTATGACAAACCCAACAGAGGTCTAATCTCTAAAATCTACAGGAAAATCCAACAACTCTACAACAAAAAGACAAATAATCCAGTTGAAAAATGGGCAAAGGAAATGAACAGACACTTCACCAAAGAAGATATTCAAGTAGCTAACAGACACATGAGGAAATGTTCACGATCACTAGCCATTAGATACATGCAAATCAAAACCACAATGAGATATCATCTCACCCCAGCACTACCGGCATGAATCAAAAAAAAAAAAAACAGAAAATAACAAATATTGGAGAGGTTGTGGGAAGATTGGAACTCTTATGCACTGCTGGTGGGAATGCAAAATGGTACAATCATTTTTGGTAAACAATATGACGCTTCCTTAGAAAGCTAGAAATAGAAATACCATAAGATCCAGCAATCCCACTCTCAGGAAGATATCCTAGAAAAATAAGAGCCATTACACAAATGGACATATGCACACCCATGTTCATTGCAGCATTGTTCACAATAGCAAGAAGACGGAAACAACCTAGATGCCCATCAATAGATAAATGGATAAACAAACTGTGGTACATACACACAATGGGGTACTATGCAACGAGAAAGAACAATGATGAATCTGCGAAGTATCTCACAACATGGATGAATCTGGAGGACATTATGCTGAGTGAAATAAGTCAGTCACAAAAGGACAAATATTGTATGAGACCACTAGTATAAAAACTCATGAAAAGGTGTACACACAAAAAGAAGCAATCTTTGATGATTGCGAGGGAGAGATGGAGTGGGAATGGAAAAACACTAAATAGACAATAGAAAAGTGATAACTTTGGTAAAGGGTAAGACAGTACACAATACTGGGGAAGCCAGCGCAACTTGTCCAAGGCAAGGTCATGGAAGCTCCATAGACACATCCAAACTCCCTGAGGGACTGAATTACTGGGCAGGGAGTTGTGGGGACCATGGTCTCAAAAATATCTAGCTCATTTTGAACAACATAGTTTATAAAGAACATGTTCTACATGCTACTTTGGTGAGTAGTGGCTGGGGTCTTAAAAGCCTGTGAGCAGCCATCTAAGATACTCCAGTGGTCTCACCTCATCAGAAGCAGGGGAGAATGAAGAAAACTAAAGACAAAAGGGAAAGATTAGTCCAAAGGACTAATGGACCACAACTACCATGGCCTCCACCAGAGTGAGTCCAGTACAACCAGATGGTGCCCGGCTACCACCACTGACTGCTCTGACACGGATCACAATAGAGGGTCCTGGACGGAGCTGGAGGAAAATATAGAACAAAATTCTAACTCACAGAAAACCAGATTTACTGGCCCGAGACTGGAGAAACCCCTAGAGTATGGCCCCTGGATGCCCTTTTAGCTCAGTAAGGAAGTCACTCTTGAAGTTCACCCTTCATTCAAAGATTAGATGGGCCCATAAAACAAAACAAGACTAGAAGGGCACACCAGCCCAGGGGCAAACACTACAAGGCAGCAGAGGACAGGAAAGCTGGTAACAGTGAACCCAAGGTCCAGAAGAGGGAGTGTTGACATGTCTTGGGGTTGGTAACCAATGTCACACAACAATATGTGTACTAACTGTTTAATGAGAAGTTAGCTTGTTCCATAAACCTACATCTAAAGTACAAGAATAAAAAAGTTGAAAAAAATAACTTACATGTAATCTTCAGAAATGTCAAGGTCATAAAAATCAAGAAAAGAGGAATTATTCCAAATTAGAGTAAAGAGCTATGACTAACTAAATGCCATACATGACCCTGGATTTGATCCTTTCACTATAAAGCACATTATCTGGAAAATAGGTGAAATTTGGAGCCGAAATTTAAATAGGCTAGTAGATTAGATAATTGTAATGTATCAATGTTAATTTCCTGATTTTGGAAAATGTCCTTGCTTATAGGAAATACATACTAAAATTTGGTAATGGACATCCGGTCAGCAATTTACTCTCAAATAGTTCAGAAAAATAAAATAATTTATTTGTATTATTCTTACAACTTCTCTTTATGTTTGGGATTGTTTTAAAAACCTTTGAAAATGAAATTAAAAAAAAACCCTGATCTTCTTTACCCAGTGTAGCAAATGGAATCTACCTATTCTTAACATCTGTCAAAGTCCAGTCGAGAGACAAATCTTAGCAACTATTTTAACAGAAAATTTTCATGTAAAGAAGTGTTAAGTAGAAAGTTATTAACTAGGTAACTAAAATAACAAAAAGAGAGCTCTAAGTGTCATGGATTGAATTGTGTCCCCCCAAAAATACGTGTATCAATTTGGCTCGGTCATGATTCCCAGTATTGTATGATTGCATACCATTTTGTAATCTGATGTGATTTCCTTATGTGTTGTAAACTCTATCACTATGATGTAATAAGATGGATTAGTGGCAGTTATACTGATGAGGTATACAAAATTGGACAGTGTCTTAAGCCAATCTCTTTTTTTTAAAATTTTTTTATTGTACTTAGATGAAGGTTTACAGAATGAATA
>NW_004444137.1:2253058-2269728 GCF_000243295.1 Trichechus manatus latirostris | reverse complement strand
GGTACCAAAAAGGTTTCAACTAAAGCAGGAGCTACCACCACTAGGGCCAGGAGAATATAAGAAAAAGGTGGGGGTTAAGAAAGGTCCCCTTGGGCTTGAGCCTCAGACCTCTGAGGAATCTGAGCTCAGGAAGGAAGGTCAGGGATATTAGCATACAGAGAGTAAGTATTTCAGTTATCTATTGCTGCATAACAAATTACCCCAAAACTTAGTGGCTTAAAAAACTTTTATTATGCTCATGGATTCTGTGCACTTCAGAAAGAACACAGTTAAGAAGGCTTTCTTAGTGCTATCTGGAGACTTGACTGGGAGAGCCAGAAAGCTGGGGGCAACTCCATGGCGGGGGTCAGAAATCACGTAGAGATAAAATCACTGACATGTCTCACAGTTGATGTTGGCAATCAGCTGTCAGCCAGAATAACTGCACATGGCTTCTCCATGTGACCTGGGCTTCCTCACAGCATGGCCACCTGACCACCTTGGACTTCCTACATGGCAGCTCAGAGCTCCCAGAGAACCAGGTGGAAATTGTATCAGCTTTTATGATCGAACCTCAGAAGTCACAGAGATTCATTTCTGTCATAGTCACTAGCCTGGATACAAGAAGAGGGAATGGAGACCCCATCCCTCAGTGGGGGAGTGTCATGGTTACATTGTAAGAAGAGCATATGGGATAGGGGATAATGTGGCAGTCATCTGTGGAAAATACAACCTGGCCCAGTAAGTAAACTTACCAAACACATCATGGAAAAGAGACACTGCAGATGACAAACTGCTGTAACAAGAGGTGAAAAGCAAAACATGAAGACGTAATAGATATAAAATCACAAAATTAGGAACCAGACACAAATCCAGATTTTCAAAAGAGGCGGTTCAGAACCAGTTTTGCAATTCTTGAGTCCTGCTCCATCAACGAGGAAGGAGCATTGGAGAAAAGAGAATTTTATGGCTAGAACTTTAGAGAGAGCTTTGCAGTGTTTGAGTCCTAATGCCCCCTTCCTGGGGAAGGGGTTGGCCTTACGCCTTTACTTCAGTAAGGCGGGATGTGAGTTTGAGATGCTTGGGAAACAACAGTGGAATGGAGTTTGACCCCTGCCCAGGAAAATCGGGATGGCGGGAGAGACGGGCTGTGTAGCTGCTTTGGTGGTGATAGAAAGGCAAGTTCCCACCCCGGCTAGGAAGAAATACCCTACCCTCAGCCAGGGATGGTGGCAGGGGCATCAAGAGCACAAGATTCCCCCAGCACAGAGGGGAATCCAAAATTAGAATATTGGCTGAGGCCATAGTCTGAACCTGAAACCAAATCCATTGCCGTGGAGTCGATTCTGACTCATAGCAACCCTAAAGAACAGAGGAGAACTACCCTATAGTGTTTCTAAGGAGCACCTGGTGGATTTGAACTGCTGATGTTTTGGTTAGCAGCTGAACTCTTAACCACTGTGCTACCAGGGCCATAGTCAGTCCTGACAAAAAGAACCTTTTTGGAAGGAGTCATGGACTTCCAAGACTCAGAAGCTGTGGGAGGTGAACCAGTGCTCAGCAGACTGTTATCTTTGGAGAAGTCAAAAAAGGGAGCCTCTGAAGCTCGTCAGTGGTTTCCCACAAGAGAAAGAACCAGAGGCTAAGCAACTCACCCAAAGACACAAGAAGGTAAACACCTGCCAGGCCTGGAGGGTGCAAAACCAGGTTAAGACCCACCAAGTCAAGTAATATTTTTCTCACCCCTTCCTGTCCTCTCTGCCTGTATTGCCAGCCTGCAGAAGGCAACAAGAGTGAATGGCATGGTCTCAGGGAACATCTAGCTCAATTGGCATAACACAGTTTATAAAGAAAATGTTCTACTTTCTACCTTGGTGGGTAGCGTCTGGGGTCTTAAAAGCCTGTGAACAGCCATTTAAGATACTCCACTGGTCTCACCCCTTCGGGAGCAAGGGAGAATGAAGAAAACAAGACACAAGGGAGAGATTAGTCCAAAGGACTTATGGGTCACAACTACCATGGCCTCCACCAGACTGAGTTCAGTACAACTAGATGGTGCCCAGCTACCACCACTGACTGTTCTGACAGGGATCACAACAGAGGGTCCCGGACAGAGCTGGAGAAAAATGTAGAACAAAAGTCTAACTCACAAAAAAAGATCAGACTTATTGGCCTGACAGAGACTGGAGAAACCCCAAGAGTATGGCCTCTGGACACCCTTTTAGCTCAGAAATGAAGTCACTCCTGCGGTTCACCGTTCAGCCAAAGATTAGACAGCCCCATAAAACAAAACGAGACTAAAAGGCCACAACAGTCCAAGGACAAGGAGTAGAAGGCAGGAGGGGACAGGAAAGCTGGTAATAGGGAACCCAAGGCTGAGAAGGGAGAGTGTTGACATGTCATGGGGTTGTTAACCATTGTCATAAAACAATATTTATACTGTTTAATGAGAAACTGTTCTGTAAACCTTCATCTAAAGTACAATAAAAGAAGGTTAAAAAAATAAAAATAAAGAGTGAATGGCAAGGGGTATGGGTTGAGGGAGAAAGAGAGAAAGATGATACCCTCCCCACTATCCCCTCCAGCCCTCCAGCGAAAGATCTAACATTACTTAGAGGTCTGGATTATATCATCGTCTGGAAATGGACATTTTGATTTCCAAGTTGAGGCAAGGGTGGGCAGGAAAGTCATGGGACCATCCCACATGTTGCAGGGCCGATTACCTCATGTGCAGCCACCGCCCCTCTGTCAGTGGAGGCTTGCGTGTTCCTCTGATGCTGAACAGGTTTCAGCAGAGCTTCCAGTCTAAGAGGGACTGGGAAGAAAAGCCTAGCAATCTATTTCCACAAATTGGCCAGTGAAAACCCTGTGGATCAAAACAATCTGATCTACATCTGACCACAGGAATGGTGGGGAACTTGGCAGCATTTTGTCCCATTGTTCATGGGGTCTCCATGAGGCAGGCGGAAGCCGACTCAATAGCATCTAACAGGAACAAGGAACTCACAGAGGAGTGATGGAAAATAAAAGTCAGGCTGGCTCATGTTTGTAATAGGCACAGCCTCAGGGATTTTCACATATGGGTCATCTGGTAAGCAGCCTAGAGGGGCACAGGGAGCTCCAATAGCTAACTGTGTAGGTGCCCTACTGAGAAAAAAGTCAAAGGACCCTTTCTGGGAAGAAAAAGTAAGCAGAGAAGAAGTGATATCAATTAAGGAGGAGAGGTTAACCAGGTCTAAGCTTCTCAGACTTGAGCAAGCTTCAGGTTCTGAGAAGCTCAGCGGGTCTCTGTAGGTTCACAAAATGACATGCAGACCCTCAGTTTCCACCACCCAAGCACCAAAGCAGGATTAGCTGAAGTGATGACTGACTGCTTGTTAAAACCCAGATCTCTGCAGCCTTCCCTACTCCCAGAGTTTCTGACTCAGCAGGTCTGAGGTGGACTGAAAAATTTGCATTCTAACAAGTCGTCACTTTGAGGACTCAGGTGCGCCTGACTCAAGCCATGATATTTTCAATTGCCCCATACGCATGCGAAAGCTGGGCAATGAATAAGAAAGACTGAAGAAGAATTGATGCCTTTGAATTAGGGAGTTGGCAAAGAATATTGAATATGCCATTGACTGCCAGAAGAACGAACAGATCTGTCTTGGAAGAAGTACAGCCAGAATGCTCCTCAGAAATGAGGATGGTGAGACTTCATCTTGCGTACTGTGGACACGTCGGAGAAGGACATCATGCTTGGCTGAGAGTCAATGAAAGAGAGGAAGACCTTCAACTGGATGGATTGACACAGTGGCTGCAACGATGGGCTCAAGCATGGCAACGATTGTAAGGATGGCGCAGAACCAGGCATTGTTTCATTCTGTTGTACATAGGGTAGCTATGAATTGGAACTGACTCCACAACACCTAACAACAAAAGCAACAAATTCCCAGATGATGCTGACGCTGTTGGACTATGGAGCACACTTTAAGAACTGCTAGAATGAAAGAACAGATTATGGTGTAGCTTAGTGGCCAGGTGCCCATCTTGTGCTTAGGTATCTAATTTTATACTTTAAACATTGCCCTAATTTGTAGTGTACATTGTTGTAAGTGGAAATTAGAGATTAATTAAAATACTGCAGAAAAAAACACAAACAAATATAGCATGTGCGATAGAACAATCGTAGCCCCACAAGCCCATTAACCCACATCAGTGCTCCTCGGTAATGGCACACAGGGGCAGGACTAGGGCTCTGAGAAGCTTGGCAGGCCTGGGAAGGAGCAGATGCCAGCACGGAGCTCATTGGCATCCTCCATCTGGGTGCAGAGCCAAGCCAGTATTAGCTGAAGTAATGACTGGCTGCTGAAGTGAGAATTCTTTCATTTGGTAAATCAATAATTACAAGCACACCAGGGAAATTAAGCAGAGAAAATTGCATCACTTCTGTGTGGCTGCTGGAATCATACATGCCTACAAATAACAAATCAGGAATCCCCCCAGTGGTCATAAATAAGCCACACACACAGCATGTTTGCAAAGGGATGCTAAAATGCAAAGCATTCACTCTTCATCAGCTGTAACCTACATGTGAGCTGGTAATAAGATGCGACAGTTATAAGACCTACGGGAATCAATGCTTACAGCTTTTAGTAGTGTGTGTGTGTGTGTGTGCGCGCGCGCGCGTGGGCATGCGTGTCTGTGTGTGTGTGTGTGTGTCTGTGTGTGTGTGTGTGTGGTGGTCACCAGGGAAGGCACTGTCTTTCTCTCCAGTGTGACTGAATAGACAAAAAATGCAAGGAAAGACTTTGGAGATCTAAACACCGACTTTTTTTTTCACGATATTTGTAAAATGAAGATATTCTGGATGGAAACAAAAAGATAGGATCTGTGACAATTTGGACTGAAATAGTTACACGTTTTAACACAAAAGGAATAGAATTCATACTAACCTCTAGTTTCAGAATCGCTCTGAGCTTACCAGATACTCAGCACCTGTGATAAACACTAACGTTGAGACCCAGCTCTTTCAAGGGGAGAGGAAGCACCAGCCCACAGACCCCATCTATTCCCTTTTCTCATATTCATGCTTGTCTTTCACAAACTCTGAGCCTTTCAGACTTCAGCCATCTTCACCTATCCAGATCCTTGCACCCTAACGATCCATTTTGAGGTCTCTTCCATTTTAGAACATTTCGAGTACCAAGAAATAGTCTTTCTAATTGTTATATCTTCATTCCAAAAGTCGTGTCTATTTTTAAACCACCATATCCTAATGTTATTCCCAATGTTAATATCCTCCTTTAGCAACAACACAAAAAAAGACAAAACTTTAAGAGGTGAGTGACGTTCATAGGTTGACACAGTTGTGAGTGGTGGGACTGAGGTAGATTCCTGTGACTTCAGTCCACCTTTGCTCTTCTGCCCACGTTGCCTGTCCCTGGGCAGACCCATCTCTCCTTCCCGTGTGCCCATGCAGATGGATCTGTTCTCTCACACCTTCTTTAGGTTCACTGATGGCATGGAAGTTTGGCTAGTGTTTCTCCGGCCACATTCCCACAAGCTTCTAAAGTGCTGTGCACTTGTGTGCTCAACCTTTTGAAGCATGTTGGGTCCTGACAGTGGAAATCACACACACAGTATTGTTGGGAGTGGAGGGAGGTAGAGGACTATAATACGACATTTTACAAATGCTGTCTTTGCCCAGTTTTGAGGCCATCGCTAAAGGCTGATCAGTTCTTCCCCCTGATCAAATGATGAAGTTCACACTCTGGTCACTTTGGAGACCAGGAGTGGTGCAGTTGTTAACACACTTGGCTGCTAATCGAAAGGTTGGAGGTTTGAATTCGCCCAGAGGTGCCTCGGAAGAAGGGCCTGGTGATCTTCTTCTGAAAAATCAGCACTGAAAAGAGAACCCTATGGAGCAGTTCTACTGTGACACACATGGCATTGGCATAACTTGGAATCAACTCCGTGGCAATGGGTTTTTTGGTTTCCAGCCACTTCCCTACCAGCTTTCACACGTCAGGGCCACTATGCACCGACCCTAATCACTCCTGGACCAAGCACCCAACACCTAGTGACAGCCTGTATGTCCCAGAGCCTGCAGAATTATTCAAAACACCCAATTCCCAGGAAGCCCATAAAATACAGCTAACCCCATCCTGCTGGCCATACATAAGTCTCCTACAATTCCAGCTTTTTGTCACCCTGTCTGTGGGCACAACCCTGTGTGGCCCTGCCTAATAGCCTTCTGTTCTCTGGAGTTGTCAGCAACTAAGGGTTTTGCCTTTCATTTATCTGAGTGTCTGTGTTGTGTCCCACCATTCACAAGAACCTATAATCATACTTAATATCATATGATTATAAAACAAGAACTAAAGAGTGCAGGAGAAGAGATGGGAATGAGGCCATGGAAGGCTCAGAGTGTCTGCCTGGAGTTCTTTCTATCAAATACTCTCTCTCTCCTTCACTTGGCCATCTGATGAACTTTAAGCCACCGTACTGGCAAAACCAGATCAAAGGACAGGCCAGCCAGGTATGTGGCCAGGGTTCCACCCTATACAATATGCAAAAGCATCACTGGGGATCTAGGACATCTCTGGAAGAGTAAGATGAAGAAAAATACATTTCCCAGAACTTCTCCTAGTGATGTGGTTGGAAGGAAAATATTAGGAAGCCTCCCGGGGCAAGGAATGAGACCCCAAAGGGCAGAGCTTGGGAGCAATAACTGCTAATTAAATTGCCTTCAAAGACATTTTCTTTGAGCTGGTTATGTAAATTTGGGGACAGAAATTAACTACTCTGGTGAGCAGAGATTCATGAGGCAGAGATGTCACCAAGAACCTTTTTGACACTGCCCCAAATACAGGTCGAACGGTTATTTAAAGACTCCCAGTTGGAGGGCACCAAATTTGTTCTTGCCTTGTCTCTCTCAAGGTTCAAGTCTGGTCATAAATGCAAACATACAGGTCAGTCTCAAAGGAGGAAGACAGCACACCTGCTCGCCCCACTGCGTCAGCAGAAGAGAGGCAGCATCTGAGAGGCAGCAGCCACAGAGCCTTGGAATCTTCCCCAAACAAGCCCACTTACCATGTAATGCCTGCAGGTTTAACCCAGGCAATTATGTACCCCTCTCTGCCTCCACCCCTACCATGCACAAACACCTTTTTGATTTTCTCTTCAACAATTTAAGGCTATCTTTTCTTAAAAAAGGGTTCCCATTCTACTGATCCTCCCAAATTCTAAGACTCCTAAAATCTTTCCAGATTAACCCGACCTCCCACTGACCCCTCTCCTGGTATTCTCAAAATTCATCAGCTAGTTGTTCTAATTTTCCTCCCTCTGCAAGTTGATTTCTTCCTTTCCTTCACAGCTCACCTCCAATCCTCTTGGATTTATCCCCAAGATAGATCCTAAATATGGCTACCTCTTCACTTTCACCATACAGTTCCACCAATGCAGAAGCACCACACCCTTTCAGAGGAATGAGCTGCATGGATTCCACTGCAGCCACATTTACCAAATGCTAGTTCCCAGGAGAAACACGTAAGGCCTCTCCAGACTCCAGGAAGCAAAGGTTAGCAGCCCCACAATTCACACCTCTGGTCTTTCTTTCACTCCTGCCTTGTCTACAGAGTCCAATTGCCTTTTTTTTTTAAGCTTTTTGTGCTTACAAAGATGGCTGCGCTCCCTGCTGTGTAGGCATTGTGGGAAAGGCCAGAACGTTTGAAAAGAAGCTGAGCTAGTGTGTTTGAGCCAGCTGCCACAGGGAGCAATCTTCCGAAGGGCTTGAGTGTTGGCACTTCAATAGAGGGGGAGGTTCAATGAGGAACAAAGAGAAAAGAGTTATGGCACAAGCTAAGTAGAGTGCAATATATGAAGCCTAAATCAGCCCAGCAAAAGTCTGAAAACATCGTGTTTGGAGTCCCCCTCAACTTCATGAAATGAACAATGGGTGACCACAAAGCAAAGGAGGAAGGAAGAAAAAGAAAAAGAAACGAGCATGTACATTTCATTGTACAAGGTACTTAATATATATTTTGACCTTTAATTATCACAAAAAAAACCCACTTCTGTGATAAAGGTATTATTAAAATAATTTTACAAATGAGGAAACTAAAGCTCAAAGAGATTAAATAACGTACTCGAGATGCTACAATTAGTAATTGATGGAGACAGGGTTTGAAGGCAGGTCATTCTGGCTTCAGAAGGACATTGGTTCTAGAATTCTAATTAATCTAGCCAAGAAATATTATGCTTCAACCTTGAGCCCCGAACTGCCACACATATGGGACAGGGAAGACATGTTATATATTCCCACATGGAGCTTATGATTTAGTTAAGACCAACAAACATGAATTCATCAGCCAGAACTATAAGTTGGTGTGTAATTAAGGACTTTTAGAATTCAGGAAAGAGGAGCATCAGTGAAAACTGGTGTACCCTTGGGCTCTAGGTGAAAGTCAAAGTGAGTTAACATTTCTACCTACAAAGTGAAAGGGAAGAGTGTCCAGTTCCAGATAAGATGGAGTAAGCACATTCCACCCTATTTTTTTCTGCTAATTACAACCAAACATAAAGCAACTATTACAAGATTCTGAAAGGACCTAGTGGTGAGTTTCTTGGAATATTTTTGCTTCTTATACTTCCTGGCCTGGGTCCTACATCAGTCTGCCACCCACAGTAACCAATGGGCACAAACCAAAATATATAAATAAATAAAACCCCCAAGGGTCATGGTTTCATCAGCCTCTCCAGTCAATTGGCCTAATATTGTTTTTAGAATTTCTACTGTACCTCCTAGTTCAGTAATACCTGGGGTCTTAAAAGCTGTGAGTGGCCACCCAAAATGCAACAATTGGTCTCCAGTGGCCTGAAGCAACAGAGGAAGGAGACCTAGGAATCGGAGAAGGAAATGGACCGCAGATCTAATTGCCTCCGTGAGCTACTACCTCCTTTGCCATGAAACCAGAAGAAATGGATGGTGCCCGGCTATGATTACTGAATGTTTTGATCAAGGACCCAATAGGTGGATCTTGATCAAAAGAAGGAAAAAATGTGGAACAGAACTTCAAATTCTCATTGGAAACCAGACTTATTGGATACACCGAAACTGAAGGAATTTCCCAATCTATTGCCTAGAAACAACTTTTAAGCCTTGAACGGAAACTATCCCATGAGGTCATCTTTAAACTAAACAACCATTTAGCTCATTTAATAAAGAATGTTCTCCTTGAGTATTGTCCTCTTTTAAAGAATTATCTTTAAAAGAATTATGTTTTAAAGAATTAAAAGGACAACAGTAACTCTGAAACACAGATGAGAACTTTAAGGGGCAGAGAGTCAAACTTAACAGTGATGAAACAACATGGGCAAAGACAGGGAAAACGGTGACACAAGTGAAGCATGTAACTATTGTCTGTGAACTGTACATGTAAAAATTGTTGAATGCATGTATGTTTTGTTGTGTATATTTTCATCAAAAATAAAAATGATTAAATAAAAAATAAAATCCCCAAGGAAAACCCTCTACCTCTAGTCAAACACTAGAAAGAGGGTAGCGCTGCAGGATGACGTCTTTTACACTATATCCACTCTACTCCAGGCAAAACACCACTAAAGAAGTCTCTCCCCTCTATCTCAGGCTTATAGAGACGGGGTGAAATGCTGTCAACTACTTCCACCCTATAGAGACTGTGGGATGGAGTATTGTCAATCATCTCTGACCCTCATTAAGAAAACATCAGTAAAGGGATGGTGCACCTCCCTGCCATTTGATGCAGCTACCACAGAGACTGTGGAGAGGAACTATGTACACAATCCCCTCCCTTCACTAAGGAAGCACAAGCAGAGGGGCTGCTCTTCAACTGTATATCTATTATAATGGCTAAAACAAAATACTAACAACACCAAGTGCTGGCAAGGATGCAGGGCAACTGGATCTCTCATTCATTGCTGGTAGGAAAGCAAAACAGTACGGCCACTTTGGAAAACGGTTTAGTAGTTCTTTATATGATCCAGCTGTCCTACTCTTGAGTGTTTACTGTAAAAAAAATGAAAAGTTATGTTCACACAAAACCTTTTACGTAAATGTTCATAAGAGCTGTATTTGTTATAACCAAAAATTGAAACAATCTAAGTATCCTTCAGTGGGTGAATGGATAAACAAACTGTGGTATGTCTATACAATAGAATACTACTCAGCAATAAACAGGAATAAGTTCTTGATACATGCAACAACTTGGATGGATCTCAAAAAGTCTTACGTTGAGTGGGGAAAGAAAGCCAGTTGAAAAGGTTACATACAGTGTGGTCCCATTTATGTAACAGTCTCTAATGACAAAATTATAGTTCTGTAAAACAAAACAGCAGTCACCAGAGGTTAGGGTTGGTGAGAGGGTATGTCTATAAAGTGGTAGTATGTGGGAGTTTCTTTGGGGTTATGGAAGAGTTTTGTATCCTGATTGAGGTGGTGGCTTTACAAATCTACAAATGTGATAAAATTTCATAGAATTATACACATAATAATAATAAACGAGTACATGTAAAAAATTATGAAATCCAAATAAGATCTACAGTTCAGTTAATAGTATTCTACCAGTGTCATGTTTCTATTTGTGGCCCTTGATGGTTGTTCCATGATTATGTACGATGTTAGTATTCGGGAAAACTAGGTGACGAGTACACAAAAACTCTTGTAGGATTTTTACAACCTCTTGTGAATCTAAAATTATTTCAAAATAAGTTAAAAAAAAGTCAAAGGAAGGCTTACTAGATGAGGTGAGTGGCAAGAACAAAGCCATTATTTGTCATCAAATAATCTGTGAAGTTCCAGACATCATTCTAGAGAGTGGAGATACAGCAGCTCAGTGAGCTCGCATTCTGTGGACAAAATAGACAAATAAATAAAGAATGGATATACTTTTATCATGATCACTGACACAAAGGAATAAGCAGGAAATGTTGTTAATGTGACAGAAGGAGCTGGGAGATGTGGAAGCACTAACTTAGCTACTAGGGCTCCAGGGAAGCCCTCCAAGAGGTGAGTTGAAGTGAGAATGAGGCAGCTGTTTGAAGAGCTAAGAGAAGAACAACAGGACCAAGGAAAGACAAAAGGCTCAGAGATGGGAAGGGCTTTGCATGTTTGAGGAAGAGAAAAGGCCGATGCGAGTGCAGCCTGATGAGGAAGGACACTAGGTCCCTGAGATAAAGTCAGAGGATCAGCGCCAGATGAAGGGCTGGCTCCAGGGGCACTAAGCTTAATGGGGTGCCAAATTCCATGTGTCAAAAAATTAATTTGACTAAAATATTATCAAAACAAAATAAACATCAAGTTCAAAGGGAAATGGAATAGAAATAAACCTGAAGGTCGGTACTTAGATCCAAGAAATTAATAGCACAGTACAAAATTGAATATGTCAAGAAAGACTGGGAGGTGAGGCTTAGTTAAGAGTATACTCAAAGTCAATGACTTCTCAATAAAGCCAATGTGGTCGTAAGTATATTAGTAAAGTTACCATACCTAGAATAAAGATGATCATAGTTCCTCCATCAATGAGCTTTTCAGCTCTCACTCCCTGGGATAACCCTGCCCGTAGGGTTCCATGAATCCAAGAGCTGCTCATCCAAGGAGATGAATGTGATGTCCAAACCCATATACCAAACTGAGTGAAGAGGAAAGCCCAAATCTAAGAGAGGGCCAAAGGGGAGTGACAGGATTTGATTTGCATTTTGAAAAGATAATTCTTTTAAGGAGAATGGATTAGAGAATGAATGGAATGGAGTCGGGGAAATCCATCAGGAGGCTCTTGTGGTTAGGCAGGTGAGAGGTGAGGATGACTTGGAGCACGGTGGTGGTATCAGTGGTGGGGAGAAGTAAATGGATTCAAGTTTTATTTTGGACATAAAACCTAAGGACTAGGTGATGAGTTTTATGTGGACGGAGTGGGGATTGAGGGTCCTAGAGAGTTCACATCCAAGCTTTGGTGTTTAAGATGGAAATACAGAGAATAGTGGTATGGGGATGGGAATGATCAAGGGAGAGATGGAGGATTTCAGAAAGAGAGAAATATACAAGGGCCAGAGTCCTTGGGAAGGGGAGAGGAAATGGCAGCCAAACTCATGTGAAGGAATTGGCCACAGACAAGCATGGAGAAGGGAGACAGCAGAGACTCAGGCAGGGCAAGGATTTGACAGTTGGAAGGTGAAGGAGTTTCACTCCAAGTACATCCATTTCTCAATGAAAGGCAACGTCATCAGACTTAAGGGGGAGATGAGCTAGAAGGAGTTTTAGGTTACAAAAAATATATAAAATAAAATGCTCTCAGAGTTTGAGAAAGCGAACTCACAAGAGAACACTGGTAATATGCAGAGCAGCGATAAGTACAGATATGGAGAAGGAAGATTATTGGCCTCAAGAGTTACGACCTCCCAAAATTAGGGATAGCTCTCCCTTCTGGACTAGGCCTCCTTTTCTTGTAATTGCAGGGAGATGGAAATTTCAGGATGGCACAAATCAAAAGTTAATCAAGGAGCTTCACTGGTCCTTTATTACCTATCCAACCTGATATCCTAAGTGGTATTAAGATAGTACCCTCTGCTTATCAACCTTGTTTGGCTATGGGCTTTATCGCTAGTCCAAGCCATGCTGGCATGACTCACTTTGATGGAGGGACAAACACTGAGGGGTTGGTCATGGTCAGCTGCCTGCAGCCAAATACCCTTAGAGGGACATGAAAATTGTTTGTTTGTTTGTTTGTTTTTTGGGGGGGTGGGTAAGGCAAGTGCTTTTGACCTTTCCAACATTAATTTCCCCAATCCCAACATCAATTTCCCTTTCCCAGTATCTATTTCCCTATCAATTTCTCCTTATTATCAGTAATTTTGACCTCCCAGCATCAATTTTTCCTGTCTCCTTCCTAACAGAGACTCCATCTTGTGCAGGAGTATTTTCCTCCTCCACGTTCATACTCTGCAGGCAGCATGGCCCTGTCCTCCACCCAAGCCCATCTGGTCTTGGAGCTGAGGATGCCTGGCCCATTACATGCATCTAGAAGCACTTCACCCTATTACTGTGACCTTCTGTCAAGGTGCCCAGCCAGACACCAAAATAACTTCCATATCTCACCCCAGTAGCATGGGACTTCCTGGGTACCTTCCACTGGCATTGGCTGTTCTCATCCTCAGCCCTCTACCATCCTCCCTCACTTGGACTGATGCAGAGTGGGACCTGGAGGACACCCCAAATTGGCAGCTTCTGACTTTCTTCTTAGCCTCTCAATCCAACTGTCCTCTGAAATTTTTGTCCCTGTGTCCCCTTCCTTCCTCCATCTCTCTCACCATAATACTTGGACACTGAAAAGAGTGGGTTTTTCTCTTTTCCATGATAATCCTTTAAGCTTTAGCTGATAGCGGCCTGCATGTGTCTTCACGGTGAGGGTGGTATAGTGGATCCATGCACTTCAAAGCAGATCTACCTGAGTTTGGATCTCGCTTACCACTTACTGTGCAACTTTGGGAAGATCTCTTAATCTCTTTTCTCATTGGTAAATTGCAGAAGATAATAATCCCAACGTTCCTTTGAGAACTAAGTGAATTAATGTACTACGTCTCTGTATCTGGCAGCTAAAAGTCAGCAGTTCACTAATTTAGTTCCCTTACCCACCACTTTTAACAGAGGATCTTCAAGATATAAAATTCCACCACCCAAAGGAGGGAAGTAATGCTAGAATTTCAGAAACTGCTACATATTTGCTGATGGGAGGGTAGTCTTTTGGTTTCCCTTTATGTTGTACCATGTAAACACTCACCTACTCAAATCCACTCAGAAGACTGCCTATTAGTAGGATAATCATATGATGTGGTATTCAAACTACGACATCTTTGAGAGTGGAAGTGAGTATTGTTAATTATTACTCTGAAATGACGGATGTAAACCAGCACCATCTGGTCAACCGGAGCTCTAGCTGTTAGGAATTGGCTGAATAAACTCTATCCTGTTAACGTCATCATTCTATTCATCTTTGCAAACCACCTTCCAGCTGCAGGACACTTGAACTAAGCTCTCCTCACATAAGAAACTCATCTCTGTGCAGCCGGGACCTTCAGCACCTGTGGAAAGCAAAGTAGTTTCCAAATCCACCAACTCAATAAACAAACGACACATACTAGATGTGAAAACAACGTGAGATCGCAAAGTCAACAAGTTATATCACACCGGACTCCACATAGTGCGTCCTGTGACATCTTGTGGTAGAAAGGGCTCCCACTCACTCCGTCGTCACAGCAGCTTGAGCCTAATGAGCGTTATGGAATAATTAGCAGATTACACACCACCCCCCAGGGAGGATGGGATAATAGCCTAACAACAAAGGGCAGGAGAATTTCAAAACTTCAGTGGCTTTATAAGCTTCACAAGACACACAAGCTGTTCCAAAGTCAACCTGCTGGGCTTCTGCCCAGACATGTGCCGGTGCTATGATCCCAGTGCCAACGGTGTGAGAGCAGCATGGCTTAGGGAGGGCAGATATTTATCTCTTCTTTCAACAAGCAGTGTAGCTGGTGCTGGATTGGGAGGAAAATTAATTAGCAATAGCGAGAAGAGTCCGCAGGTAATTAGAGGGCCCTTTCCTCCTCCCTGCTTCATTTGTTTTGTCATGGCAATCCACTAATAAGACAGCACCCCACTCCACCTACGCTCAGAATTGTTCCCTTCATCTCTCCATCCCCCTCCTTCTCATTCTCAGACAGCCTTGTAAGGACCATTTCCCAGAGGGTCTCTCATACAGAAATTCCCCAACTATGGCCCAATCGCCATTGGTAGGAAATAAGGATATACTAAAAATACGTAACTTGAACGTAATCAGTGTCACTACAACGTACATCTAAAAAATGTCGACTTGGCAAATGTTTTGTTATATATATTTGTACCACAATAAAACCATTTTACAAGCTGTAACTAGCTCCTCATGCCTATGAATTCACAGAGAGTGTTGCCTAAGATGAAGATCCCCAGGTGGCGCAAATGGTTTTCACTCCGCTACTGACTTAAAGGGTGGCGATTCAAACTCACCCAGCAGTGCCTCAGAAGAAAGGCCTGGCAATCTGCTTCCATAAAGATTACAGCCAAGAAAACCCTATGGAGAAGTCCTACTCTGTAGCACATGGGGTCACCATGAGTCAGAATTGACTCGATGTCAATGAGTTTGGTTTTCTTTGGTTTATTGTCTAAAATGTGACTAAGATGTGTAACTCATCTTATGTAGACATCCTTGTATTTCCACTCAGCTGCAAAAATCATGTGAGAGGCATTTTGGCAAACACTAAGACACACCAAAGTAGAATGAGCAGGGTACTTCCTGTAGGATGTGCCCTGTCAAGAAAAGCTGAGGTGCTCAGAGAAGACTTTCCCACTCAAAGCTTTCTAACACTTTGCTCCTCTGTTAATAGGAAAACCACCATATCATTGTTCCAGTCACCAAACCTCTGGGAATGAAGGTGTGAAGAGGAGCAGAGTTATAGAAGAGAAGGAGAGAGAGCAAGGGTTGTTCCTTAGGTGGGTGAGTGGGTGACCAGAGACCACAAGGAAATACCACCACCTTCTCCGCCTTCACCATGCGCTGTCCTGAAGCCTGAGGGGGCATACAGATGCCCAGCCGTGCCTGCCTTCATGCTAGGAATACTTAATAGTTTGACTGAATTTCCCAGTGGTTCATTAAAAAGTTTATTGTATTATTTAGATGGAAGTTTCTTCTCGGACATTCCAAATAAACAAGAAGTGACTGGCGTAGCAGTAAGTCCCTCATGGAGTAACAGATGCCTTTACAATTTAATTCCTGTGCATTCGATGAATATTCATATGCATCAGATGAGAATTGTTGGGCTCAAGTAAGACTATGCAATGTCTCTTGTCAACAAACAGAAAGAGGTGTGCAATTCTGCCAAATGTTTATGTACTCTTCATTAACGCATGCTAGCCACAGCCCTCCCTCAACTGCTAGGTTACAGTGCAATGGCTTTGTTATAACTTAGAAAGTAGCCAAGGCATACCTGTCTATCACAATCAGGGGGCAGAGATGAAGGCCGGGCATGCACTGATGACTCTACACAAAATAAACAACCCAATGTCTTATGCCATCGTGTGGCACAAAGCCTGCATGATACCACACACTACTCTACCCTGGAACTTTAAAGCAAAGACTCGGCCAAAGAGGAAAGCATAGCAAATCAAATGGGTCTGAGAAACACACTGAGTGAGAAATCTCCATACATCTGTTCAACACCTTTGGATTTTTATACCATATTCCTCCAAATTTGCTTTTGACTGCTGTAGACCACAAAGCTGTTTCTCCATATGGGCCACAAAAAGTCAGATCCACTGATATCATGCAAATGTGTGTATTCTCTGAATGGTTCAGGGAATCAATCAACCCCAATTTGAACCATTGTCCTTGATGCAGACCAGCCTTAGTTACCCCATCTGTTCAAGATTTCTTTGGAAAACAGCACAAAACTCTACTAGAATTTTGTTCGTTAGTTGCTGTGTCCATCATTATTTTTGTAGAACAGTTTCTGTACATTCTAACCAGCCCCAATAGGACAATTTTCAGATGTTCCAACACGTCGAACTCTTGTTAAAGAACTACCTTGATGGTTTAATTGTACAAACCACTAAATACCTTATCCCAAACTTTAGACAAGTATAA
>NW_004444137.1:2222397-2252517 GCF_000243295.1 Trichechus manatus latirostris | reverse complement strand
GTTTGCTTCCTTCCTGGTGGGAGCTGCTGTTCCAGTCTCAAGTTCCAAACATGCTACAAGCAGAATTTATACATACATTGATTCCTTGATTGGGTTTCTCAGTAACTCAAAAGATATGTGCTTTGCTAAATCCCACACGTAGCATCCTTGACATTTTAATGGAAACTTTTCATTTTTACATCTTTTCCACAGTATTTCTGATGGCATGATATGGAACAGCCTTCCTTGATTTTGAGTTGCGTTTTCACATGATGGAGTCACAAGTGCTTTCCGAATCCTCTAAGATTTCCTACAGGATCGTACTTTCCTTGGGGGTTTGTGAGCCATTAGTGGTCTGCAAAGGGACCTCATAACCATCACCTAATAGTGAGATTTCCTGGTGAAGCTTTACCAGGACTAGTTATTCCTGGTTTTCCTTCAACATTGACTCTTGTATCCCCAAGTGAAGAAACTTTGAGTCTGTGTGTGTGTTTGTGTACATGTAAGAGAAGTGGGATGTCTACATAGATGTGTTCATGATTGTGTGAGTAAGGAGAGAAAAAGGAGAAAAGTTTTCAAAAGTGAAGAAGAAGCAAGAACTATGGGAAATTTTTTAAAATTAAGCTTGATGGATGATTAGAAGCTTTGGAAAAAAGTAAGCACTATGAGTGACAGATCTGGAGTCCAAAAATACCTTCAACTACAGGATGAAGGGTAGATATTACAAAGGGAAATAGAATAAGAGTAAATCTGAATGTCGCTACTCAGATCCAAGAAATTAATAGTACAGTACAACACTGAGTATGTGGAAAAAGACTGGAAGGTGGGGTTTAGTTGACTGTATACACAGTCAATAGCTCCTCAATAAAGCTAATGTGGTCATAAGTATGTTAGTAAAGTTACCATACCATACCTAGAACAAAGATGATCATAGTTTGTCCACCTGTGAGTTTTCCGGCTCTCACTCCCCAGGATAATCCTGCCTGCAGGGTTCCATGGATCCAGGAGCTGCTCATCCAAGGAGATGATGGTGATGTCCAAACCCATGTACCAAGCGGAGTGAAAAGGGAAGTCCAAATCTAAGAGAGGGTCAAAGAATAGAGGGGGGATTGAAGGTAGAGAGAAAAACAAGAAGAAAGAGGAAGTGCGCTCAGGGGTGACTGTTCACATTAGCTGCTGTTGGTCAGGGTTTCTGTTTTTTGGCCTTCCAGGGCTTCAGACCTGAGTGACCAAGGGGCAAACGCACGTTCTACTGTGAAGGTTAAGACCATACTAGAGCAGCAGGGTTATTGGCAGAAAGCAATTTAAAAGGACTCACTAGGAGATGAGGAGTCTAAAACCCTTGTCATATGGGGGAAAGGGGTAGACAACAAATGGAACTGGGGGCGTGACCTGGAAAAGAGGCTACAAAGGAAGGGAGGCAGGTGGAGTATATGAGCATTGTCTTTAAATACGTGAACAGCTGTCTTGTGGAAGAGATATTTGGATCTGCTTTAGGAGTTACCAACACAAATTACACAAACATAGGTTTCAAATAAAAAGTTATCATCAATAGATATGAAATGAATGGGAACCATTCCAACACAAGGAGAGATCTGTTATGTGTTATAACATGTGGCGTGTTGGTGTTCCATCTCCAGGATGGTTGAGTAGACCCTAGAAAGTCATCTGAACCCTTCTCCTGCATCTTCTCTGAATAGCTGCATGGTCTTAAGCAAGTCATTTACAACTCCTGTCCTGATGCGTGTTCAGGGTAATTGGGAATATGTATCTCAACACGTTTTACAATCCACAAAACGTTATAATGTCAGCTCTTATTATGTGGTTCTGGGTGATGGGTGGTTGAGCTAGATTAACATTAAGGTCTCTTTCAACCGCAAGATTCTAATGTGATATTCATGAGAGAGTGCAAAGATAAACTTGAGTCCAGCACTTATCAGAATTATCAGAAATACTAAACCATGGACTCTAAATTAATCAGTCTCTTTTCTGCCTCCCAATGCTGGCACCTCAAAGTTGGTGAGACATGTCGGTGTGATGCCTCATAGTATAAAGAGGATATACTGCAGTAAATAATTGACACCTCCTAGACTTACCAAAAGTCAGGTGAGGAGAACTCAAGAGTTTTTTAGCTGCCTCATTGACTCCTCTCCACGATCCCTCACAAGGCTTTAGTAGGTCCTAGAGACTTGCTGTACACACTCTCTTTGCTTAGTACACTCTCCACACTCCTCTGCTTATCCTCACGTTCTTAGTCCTTCTATGCACTTCTCGGCATCCCCTCAGCCCACCACAAAGACGTCAAGGGTTGGTATATTCTGGAAAGTCCTGACCAAGTCCAAAAACTGATTGATGCCTTCATTTCCTCGTCTCTAAGAGAGCTACGCTGTTAACCAAAAGGTTGGCAGTTCGAATCCACCAGATGCTCCTTGGAAACCCTATGAGGCAGTTCTACTCTGTCCTTTAGGGTCACTATGAGTCAGAATCAACTCGACGGCAATGGGTACGGGTAAGACGAGGTGAATACTCTTGCCCCACCCCCTCATCAGGTTGTTGTAGGGATGAAATGACTCAATGTAAGTAAATCTGTTTCAAAAAGTATAACACTTTTTTATATTAGCAATTTATTAAGAGCTTTTTAAGTCCCATATGGAGTCGCGGTGGCACAGTGGTTAAGAGCTTGGCTGCTAGCCAAAAGGTCGGCAGTTGGAATCCACTAGCCGCTCCTTGGAAATCCTATGGGGGCAGTTCTACTCTGTCCTATGGGGTCGTTATGAGTCAGAATCTACTGGACGGCAATGGGTTTGTTTTAAGTCCCATATGTTCATGCCCCCATTCTACAACACTTCCTAAACATTGCCTTCTAATTCTTAAAAGTATCCTATTAAACTATGTCCATTTTATGCAAGAGGAAACTGAGATTCCATCACAGAACTTGAAACAGCAGAGGCAGGATTTAAATAGGGCTCTGTTTAATTCCAAAACTTACTTTCTCCACCACTTCATATACTGCCTACATGATTCTTATTATCACCTTTGGGCAAAGTGGAGAGGAATCTCTGGAGAAAGAAGAATGAGTATGCTAACCCATGGGTACCTCAGTGTCTTAGTCATCTAGTGCTGCCATAACAGAAATACCACAAGTGGATGGTTTTAACGAAGAGAAGTTTATTTCCTCACAGTCAAAGTAGGCTACAAGTCCAAATTCAGGGTGTCAGCTCCAGGGGAAGGATTTTTCTCTCTGTCGGCCTTCTTCTCTTCAGTGTTCCCCCGGACTAGGAGCTTCTTTGCGCAGGGACCCTGGTCCAAAGGACGCGCTCTGCTCCGGGCACTGCTTTCTTGATGGTAATGAGGTCCCCCTGTCTCTCTGCTCACTTCTGTCTTTTATATCTCAAGATATTGCCTCAGGATACAATCCAATCTTGTAGACTGAGTCCTGCCTTACTAACACAACTGCCACCCATCCTCCCTCATTAACATCATAGAGGCAGGATTTACAACATATAGGAAACCCATACAATACCAGGAATCATGGCCTGGCCAAACTGATACACACGTTTTTTGGGGGACATAATTCAATCCATGACACCCAGAAACAGGAGAACCCACCAGAGTAACTGGAGGAGAGGAAAGGGTTGTAAAGACACCACAAGAACTGCTGCGGAAGACAAACGCACGCGCGCGTGCACACACACACATACACACAGACACACACACAGACATACACACAGAGCTTCAAGTTGAAGCCAGGCTGGCTGTCAGAACGGTAAAACATCATCCTGACAGTTGTGAAATGCTGGAAGAATTTAATTACACTGATGTGCGTCTGCTGGAAGGTTTCCCAGAGATTCACGCACCCGATCAGCATTCTGCAGCCAAATTAATCAACAGATTGTTATCAAGACACAAATCTGCTTGCAAAGATATTTTTGCAGAGTTTAATATAAAAGAAAGACATGCTTGTTAATATAAAAAGAAAGTCTGCAATGCTAAGGGAAATCACGTGCTTGGCAGTTCCCAGTATCATTTGAAAAGAAGATGGATAATTGGAAGTAGCCATAAATTCTTTCATGAGCATTTTGTTCTCTTCAGCATAGAAGTCTTATATCTGTTTTGTTAGCTTGACACCTAAGTCTTTTATCTTTATTTTTTTTGAGTGATTGTAAATGGTATAGTACTTTTAATTTTGGTTTTCTTGTGCTCACTGCTAGTGTTGCTATTGTTGTGAGTTACCATTGAGGCCACTCTCTCTCGTGGTGCCCTTATGTATAGCAGAACCAAACACTGCCCGGTCCTGTGCCGTCTTCATAGTCTCTGATATGCTTGAAGATATTATTGTGGCTATTCTGTCAATCCATTTCACTAAGGTTTGCCCTCATTTGGTTCGTATCTAGAAAGACAATTGAGTTTTGTACAGTAAAACTTTAGAAAGCCGGAATCTGCATAAAGTGGAAACCCGTCTGTCAGACAAGGAAAACTCAAATATTTTCCACTAAAACGAGTAATAGAAAAGTGGTTAGACTGCACCCCGTCAAAGGCAGAAAACTTGCAAGACCCGGAAAAACAAGGCAGTCCTGATGCGTTCCGGCTCTGCCAGGTTTCACTGCATAACGATCTTCCAGCCTGTGATCTTGTTCCATTCACTTACGAGTTCTAGGAGGGTTGCTTGGTTGTTTCTTCTTTTAAGATTCCTCAGAATTTTCCAAGTAGACCACCACGTCATCCACAGACAAGGAAAGCTTTATTTCTTCCTTTCTGATTGATACGACTCTTATTTCCCTTTCTTGCCTTATTGTACTGCCGAGAACTTCCAGTACCGTGTTGAATTGCAGTGATGAGAATGGCATCCTTGCCTTACTCCCGAGTTTAGGAGAAGACATTCTGTCTTTCACCATTATGTATGATGAAAAGTTTTTTCAGACATGCTATTTATCAAGTTGAGAACGTTTTCTTCTATTCCCAGTTTTCTAAGAACTTTTATCACAAATGGGAGGTGGATTTCATCAAATGCTTTATCTACATCAACTGATGTGGTCTTGTGATTTTTCTTCCTTAGCTTATTAATATGGTGGATTACATTCAGTGATTTTCCAGTATTGAACCAGCCTTGCATATCGGGAATAAATTACACTTCTTCACTGTGTATAGTTCTTTTGCATATTGTTGAATTCTATTTAGTAATATTTTATTACAATTTTTTGCATTTATATTAATGAATGATGTTGATTTATAGTTTTATTTTTTGTACTGACTTTGGTTTTGGTTTTAGGGTAATACTGGTTTCATATAATGATTTGGGAACTGTTTGCTCCTCTTTTATTTTCTGTAAGAGATTGTGTAGAATTGGTGATAATTCTTCTTTAAACATTTGGTATAATTCTCCAGTGAAACCAACAGGCCTGAAAATTTCTTTTTGGGGAGTTTTTATTATGAACTCAATTTATTTCACAGTTATAAGTCTATTGAAATTACCTATTTCATATTAGATAAATTGTGATATTTGATTTTTCAAGGTGTCCATTTCCTCTAAGCTGTCAAATTTATTTTTGTAGAGCTGCTTGTAGTATTCCCATATTATCCTCTGACATCTGCAGGGTCTGTAGTGATAGCCCCAGTTTCATTCCTGATTTTGTGATCTGTATCTTTTCTTCTTTCTTTATCAGTCTTGCTAGAGGTCTGTCAATTTTATTGATCTTTTCAAAGAACTAGTTTCTCGTTTCATTGATATTCTCTAATTTTTTTGTTTTGAATTTCCTTCGCTTCTGCTATTATCTTTATCATGTCCTTCTTTCCCTTTGCTTTGTTTTTATTTTGCTCTTCTTCTAATTTTTTGTAGTAGGAGCTTAGAGTATATATTTCAGTCTTTTCCTGTTTTGTAATCTAAGGATTTTAGTGCTATAAATTTCCCTCTCAGCACTGCTTTAGCTGTGCCCCACAATATTTTTAATTTTATTTTGATTATATATATATATAATTTTAGCCATTTTAGCCATTTTTACATGTACAATTCAGTAACATTAATTACATTTACCATGTTGTTCAGCCATCTCCACTATCTATTTCCAAAACTTTTTCATCACTCCAAACAGAAACTCAATACCCCTTGTTATGGATTGAATTGTGTCCCCCCAAATATGTGTCAACTTGGCTAGACGGTGATTCCCATATTGTGTGAAAGTCCACCATTTTATGATCTGATGTGATTTTCCTATGTGTTGTAAATCCTTACCTCTATGATGTTAATGAGGCAGGATTAGAGGCAGTTATGTTAATGAGGCAGGACTCAATCTACAAGATTGTGTCTTGATTCAAATCTCTTTTGAGATATAAAAGAGAGAAGCAAGCAGAGAGACAGGGGGACTTCATACCACCAAGAAACAAGAGCTAGGAGAATAGTGTGTCCTTTGGACCTGGGGTCCCTGGGCTGAGAAGCTCTTAGTCCAGGAGAAGATTGATGACAAGGACCTTCCTCCAGAGCCACAGAGAGAGAAAGCCATCTCGTGGAGCTGATGCCCAGAATTTGGACTTTTAGCCTCCTAAGTTGTGAGAGAATAAATTTCTCTTTGTTAAAGCCATCCACTTGTGGTATTTCTGTTATAACAGCACTAGATAACTAACATACCCTTTAAGCAGTAACTCTCCATTCCCTCTTCCACCCAGCCCCCGCTAACCACTAACAAACATTTGTCTTTATACATTTGCTTATTCCAGTTATTTCATATAAGTGGGATCATACAATATTTGTCCTTTTGTGTCTGACTTATTCCACTTAGCATAATGTTTTCAAGGTTCATTCATGTCATAACATATATCAGAACTTTAATGCTCTTTATGGCTGAATAATATGCTATTGTATACATATATCACAGTTTGTTTATTCATTCATCTGTTAATGAACAGTTGTGTTGTTTCTACTTTTTGGCTATTGTGAATAAGGCTGCAGTGAACATTGGTGTACAAGTAACTGCCTGAGCCTCTGCTTTCAAGTCATTTGGGTATACACTTGTGAGTGGAATTGCTGATGTATATGGCAATTCTATGTTTAACTTTTCGAGGAATCACCAAACTGTTTTCTATAGCAGCTGCACCATTTTACAATCCTACCAGCAATGCACAATTTTTCCACATCCTCACCAATACTTCTTATTTTCTGTTTTTCTTAATAATAGCCTTCTTAGTGGATTTGAAGTGGTATTTCATTGTGATTTTGATTTTCATTTTCTTAATGACTAATGACGTTGAGCATCTTTTCATGTGATTATTGGCCGTTTGTATACCTTCTCTGGAGAAATGTCTATTCAAGTCATTTGCCCATTTTTTAATTGGGTTGTTTGCCTGTTTGTTGTTAACTTGTAGAATTAAATCCTTACCTGATATATGGTTTCCAAATATTTTCCCCTATCTGGAAGGTCATCTTTCACTTTCTTGATATTGTCCTTTGATGTACAAAAATTTTTAATTTTGATGAAGTCCAATGTATTTATTTTTTACTTTGTTTTTCATGCTTTTGGTGTCATATCTAAGAATCCATTGCCATAAACAAGGTCTTGAAGCTTTATCTTTATATTTTCTTAGAAGAGATTTATGGTTCTAGTTCTTATATTTAGATCACTGATCCATTCTGAGCCAATGTTTGTATATCGTGTGAGGTATAGATCTAATTTCATTTTTTTGCATGTGAAGATCAGTTTTTCCAGCACCATTTGTTGAAGAGACTATCTTTTCTTCATTGAAAGGAGTTGGCACCCTTGTAAAAACTCAATTTGCTAGAGATGTATGGGTTTATTTGTGAGTTCACAATTCTATTCCATTGGTCTATATGTCTATCTTTGTACCAGTACTACATTGTTTTGATTACTGTAAACTTATAGTACATTTTGAAGTTGGCAAGTGAGAGGCCTTCCACTTTGTTCTTCTTTTTCAAAATTGTTTTGGCTATTCAGGGCTTCTTGTGATTCCATATGAATTTGAAAATCAGCTTTGCCATTTCTGAAAAAAAGTCTGTTGGAATTTTGAAAGAGATAGAGTTAAATTTGTAGATCACTTTTGGTGTATTGTCAACAATAGTCTTCCAATCTATGCACACAGGATGTCTTTCCATTTATTTAGGTCCTCATTAATTTCTTTCAGCAATGTTTAATAGTTTTTAGTGTACAAGTCTTTCACCTCTCTGGTTAAATTTATTTCTAGATATTTTATTCTTTTAGATGCTATTTTAAGTGGAATTGTTTTCTTAATTTCCTTTTCAGCTTGTTCATTGCAGGTGTAAAGAAACACAATGGATTGTTGTGTGCTGATCTCGTACCCTGCAACTCTACGGAACTCATTTATTAGCTCTAGTAACTTTCTCATGGAGTCTTTGCAATTTTCTATATATAGGATCATGCCTTCTGCAATAAAGATAGTTTCACTACTTCCTTTCTGATTTGAATGACCTTTATTTCTTTCTCTTGCCTAATTTCTCTGGCTAAAACTTCCAGTACAATTTTGAATAGTAATGGTGAAAGTGAGCATCCTTATCTTGTTTCAGGTCGTAGAGAGGAAGGTTTCAGCCTTTCATCATTGAGTAAGATGTTAACTATGGGTTTGTCATAAATGTCTGTTATCATGTTGAGGAATTTCCCCTCTATTCCTAGTTTGCTGAGTGTTTTTATGATAAAACGGTATTGGATTTTGTCAAATGTCTTTTCTGCATCAATTGAGATTATCATGTGTTTCTTTTACTTTGTTCTAACTATGTGGTATATTACATTGATTGATTTACTCATGTTGAACCACGCTTGCATTCCTAGGATAAATCCTATTTGGTCATGGTGTACTACCGATTTTTATATGTTGTATTTTCATTCACCTCAGTGTATTTTTTTTTTTCTTGAGAGTCCCTCTCTGATCCATGGATTATTTAGAAGTGTATTATTTAGGTTCCAAGTGTTTGGATATTTTTCAATAGTCTTTCTGTTATTCATTTTCAGGTTAATTCTATTGTGATCAGAGAACATACTCTGTATGATTTCAATTATTTTTAAAATGCTGCGGTTTATTTTATGTCCTGGGATGTGGTTTATCTTGGTGTAAGTTTTGTAGGTGTTTGAAAAGAATGTGTAATCTGCTGTTGTTGGATGAAGGGTTCTCTAAATGTCAATTAGATCCTGTTAGTTGATGATTTTGTTGAGTTCTTCTTTACTCTTGCTGTATTTCTGTATTTTTTTTTCCCCTTTATCAATTACTGAGAGAAGAGTTTGAAGTCTCTAACTATAATTGTGGATCTGCCTTTTTCTGTCTTCAGTTCTATTTTTGCTTCATCTATTTTGTAGGTCTATTGTTTGCGGGGGAGCCCTGGTGGCATAGTGGTTAACTGCTTGGCTGCTAACCAAAAGGTCAGCAGTTCAAACCCACCAGCAGCTCCTTAGAAACCCTATGGGGTAGTTCTACTCTGTCCTATAGGGTCACTATGAGTCGGAATTGACTCAACAGCACACAACAACATTGTTTGGGGCATACACATTAAGAATTGCTGTATTTTCTTCATGGATTAACCCTATAATTATAAGTAACATCTCTCTCTGACCCTAGTAATTTTCTTTGCTTTGAAGTCCACTTTATCTGATATTATTATAGCCACTCCTGTTTTCTTTTGATTAAAGTTTGCATAATATATATTCTTAGATCAGTTTACATTCAGCTTATGTATATCATTATGTTTGAAGTAAGTTTCTTGTAAATAGCATATAGTTGGAACATTTATTTTCACCTACTCTGCAAATCTCTGTCTTTTAATTGGTGAATTTAGACTATTTACATTTAATGTAATTATTGACATGTTAAGCCTTAATCTGTCCTTTTACTTTTCTGTTTCTTCTTTCCTTTAATTCTTTCTGTTTCCTTTCTCTTATCTTCCTGTCAGTTACTTGACCTTTTTCTTATTTCAATTTTTATTTATCTATAGTGTTTTTGAGTGTATCTCCTTGTATGGTTTTTTAGTGGTTTCTCTAGGCATTGCGTTATATATACATAACTTATCAAATCTACTGGTGTTGACATTTTACCAGTTCAAGCGAAGTGTAGAAAACTTAACTTTCTTTATCCTCCACCAATTATAATTGTCTTAAATATTTCCTCTACGCACATTGAGAATCACCTTAGACAGTGATTCACAATTTAGAACACTTAGGTGGAAAACTTGGTGGCATAGTGGTTAAGAGTTATGGCTGCTAACCAAAAGGTTGGCAGTTCGAATCCACAAGGTGTGCCTTGGAGACTCTATAGGGCAGTTCTACTCTGTCCTATAGGGTCGTTATGAGTTGGAATCAACTCGACGGCAACAGGTTTGGTTTGGTTTTGGTTTAGGAGATGGAAAGGGTACTGTATTTGTCCATATTTTTGCCTTTACTATGTTCTTTCTTTCTTCTCGATGCTTCAAGAGTCCTTATTTAATTATTTTCTGTTTAGAGAAATTCCTTTAGTCATTCTTTTTTGATATGTCTTCTGGAAACAAATTCTTTTAGTTTTTCTTCATATGAGATTATCTTCATGTCACATTCATTCCTGAAGGATATTTTTGCTGGATATAGAATTCTGGGTTGATAAATATTTTTATTCTAACTCTTGAAAAATGTTATTCCACTTCCTTCTAGCCTCCATAGTTTCTGATGAGAACTCCACTATCATTAAAAATGCATTTCCCTTATAGGCAATATGTCATTCTCTCAGATTACTTGCAAGACTTTTTCTATGTCTGTAGTTCTCCAAAGTTTGACTATAATGCATCCTGGTATGCATTTCTTTAGGTTTATCATGTTTGTGGTTTGTCAATTTTCTTGAATCTGTAGATTCGTGTTTTATTGCCAAATTCAGGAAATTTTAAATCATTATTTTTTTAATGCTTTCTTCAGTCCCACTGTCTTTCTCCTTTCCTTCTGTGACTCAATGACACAAAATGTTAAATCTTTTGTTATTGTCCCACATGTCCCTGAGACTCTGTTCATTTTTCCTTCAGTGTCTTTTACTCTCATGACTTTTCTCTCTGTCTAAATAGTCTGTCTTGCTAGGCTGCCCCTTTGGCTAGTGAGAGTAGAATTTTCTTGGCACTTTTTTGGTTTGTGCCCATTGGCATTTTCCAATTGCTGGCTTCTTCAGTATCCAATCTGGGATATATGAGGCAAAAAGAAAACCCAGGCAACTCACACTGTCCCAAGGTCCCTAAACAGTCTACCTTTTTCTCTCCCCCTTTCAAGGTTTTCTTATGTTTGTTTTATTTATAATTTCCAATTATTTTAGTTGTACGCAGTGGAGGAATATGGAAAACTATGTTTACTCCATCTTCCTGGAGGTAGAAGTCTCTGTAGTGTTTTGATTCTGGTAAGGAAGAGCTCTCTCCATTTTTCAAAATTATATTGTCTATTTTTTTTTTCTCTTTCACAGAATGTTTTAGATAAACTTGTGGAGTTCTCTCCCCAAAACCCCATTTGGATCACATTAAATGTAAGGTTACTCTATGACTCAGTCATATAGAATATTCATTAACCAAGTTGTTAATAATCCATGGTGTCATATCAGAGTAGTTAAAAGTAGTAGGAAAACATATCAGCCCCAGATATTTAATGAAGATTTCAAGATTAGAAGACTTCTTTGTACATAACAATTTAATTATAAAGTTCTTCTGCCTCAATATGTATCTCTTCATCAGTGATTTGTTTTCTATCATACCATACCACTCTATGCAAACCAATGTAAAAAATTCAATATTTCCCAATTTTCTACCATAGTGGTAGGGCTATGAACTCCTGAAAGTACAGGCATACCTCGAAGAAATTGCAGGTTTGATTCCAAACCACCACAATAAAGCAAGTATCACAATAAAGCAAGTCACTTCTAATTCTAGTTCTCTTGCTATTTTCACCACATATGCAATTATTTCCTCCGTTGAAGTCTTGAACCCTTCAAAGTAATCCATGAGGTTGGAATCAACTTCTTCCAAACTCCTGTTAATTTTGATATTTTGACCTTTTCCCATGAATCACAAATGTTCTTAATGGCATCTAGAATGGTGAATTCTTTCCAGAAGTTTTTCAATTTACTTTGCCCAGATCCATCAGAGGAATCACTATACGTGGCAGCTGTAGCCTTAAGAAATGTATTTCTTAAATAATTAGACTTGAAAGTCAAAATTACTCCTTTATCCATGGACTGCAGAATGGATATTGTGTTAGCAGGCATTAATCTCCTTATACACCCCCATCAGAGCTCTTGGGTGACCAGGTGCATTGTCAATGAGCAATAATATTTTGAAAGGAATCTTTTTATTCTGAGCAGTAGGTATCAACAGTGGGCTTAAAGTATTCAGTAAACCATGTTGTAAACACATGTGCTGTCACGCAGGCTTTATTGTTCCATTTATAAAGCACAGGTAGAGTAGATTTAGCATAATTCTTAAGAGATGTAGGATTTTTGGAATAGTAAATGAGTATTGGTTTCAACTTAAAATCACCAGTGGCATTAGCCCCTAACAAGAGAGTCAGCCTGTCCTATGAAGCTTTGAAGCATTGACTTCTCCTCTCTAGCTATGAAAGTCCTAGATGACATCTTCTTCCAATATAAAGCTGTTTTGTCTACACTGAAAATCCGTTGTTCAGTCTAGCCACCTTCATCAATTACCTTAGCTAGATCTTCTGGATTACTTGCTGCAGATTCTACATCATCACTTACTGCTTCACCTTGCACTTTCATGTTATGGAGACAGCTTCTTTCCTTAAACCTCATAAACCAACCTCTGCTAGCTTCAAACTTTTCTTCTGCAGCTTCTTCATCTCTCTCAGCCTTCAGAGAACTGAAGAGAGTTAGGACCTTGCTCTGGATCTGGCTTTGGCTTAAGGGAACTTCGTGGCTGGTTTGATATTCTATCCAGACCACTAAAGCTTTCTTCATATCAGCAATAAGACTGTTTCACTTTCTTATCAATATGTTACTGGAGTAGCACTTTTAATTTCCTCCAAGAACTTTTCCTTTGCATTCACAACTTGGTGAACTCTTTGGTACAAGAGGCCTAGCTTTAGGGCTATCTCAGCTTTCAATGTGCCTTCCTCTCTAAGCTTAATCTTTTCTAGATTTTGATTTAAAGAGAGAGACACGTGATTCTTCCTTTCACTCGAACACTTAGAGGTCACTGTAGGGTTATTAACTGGCCTAATTTCAATATTGTCATGTCTCAGGGAATAGGGCAGCCCGAGGAGAGGGAGACAGGGAAACAGCCAGTCAGTGGAACAGTCACAATATTTATTGATTAAGTTTGCTGTCTCATATGGGCGTGGCCGTGGTGCCCCAAAATAATTACAATAGTAACATCAAAGATCGCTGATCACAGATCACCATGACAGATATAATAACGATGGTAAAGTTTGAAGTATTGCAAGAATTACCGAAGTGTGATACAGAGACATGAAGTGAGTGCATACTGTTGGAAAAATGGCGCCGATAGATCTGATCGATACAGGGCTACCACAAAACTTCAATTTGTGAAAAACACAGTATCTGCAAAGCACAGTAAAACGAGGTATGCCTGTCTGTACCAGGCTCCTGGGGCATAGTCTAACCTTTCTCATCTAACGCTTTCCTAAATGGTAAGGCTTCAGGCCACTCACTTCATAGGATGTTACTGTTGAAAAAGAATCTACCAACTCTGCAGACCAAGGTTTTTAAAAATAAAGCAAACTGGAGTTCCTTGGTTGTAGTGCATTTCCGTGTTTATTTTCTATTGGTTACATAAATAGAGTGAATCACTCAGCAGTATATATATATATATATATATATATATATGCATTTCCTGGGCATCCAGGAAGAATGTTTTCTTTTCACTTGCCTTTTCTGCAAGAAAGTGACAGCAGGAAGAAGGAGGTAGTGGTATTAAAAACAAGTAGTTATGACTGCAAGTTATAGAAGGAAACATTTTTGGACAGATGTCAAAAAGCAGAATTTCTGGTCTGGAGAGTAATTTTATATAAGAGAAAAAAACCTCATTGCCGTCAAGTCAATTCTGACTCATAGCATGATGTAAAACACAGTGAAATTGGAAAAAAGAAAAGTATTTAAAGCAAAGTGGAATTTTTTTTTAGTTCAAAAAAAGCATTAAAGGCTTTTTTAAATAACGATGTTCTTGTCTTCATATATATTATAACAATGGTGCCTGAGTAACTCATTTTCTCTCTCCATTTCAGTACACTGAGAACCTGGGAACCCATGTGCAAGCAAGTGTACAACACTAACCAGAGAAAGCTTGGCCAGAGAAATGTTTTCATTTCTCATTGACATGTAACATGGGCTGACTTTACAATTTCCTATTCCATTTCTTTTTGTTTCAAAGTAAAACGTGAACACACCCCGAAAGTTCTTTTTTTCATTCTTTCTCTCTTTTTCTTTCTTTTCTTCCTTCCTTCCTTTTCTTCTCTTTCCCTTCCTTCCTTGCTCTCTTTCTTTCTTTCTTTTCCCTTACTGGAAATGGATAAGAGGACTTGATGGGGAGAAAAAGACATCTTTGGGGACCTAATTGCGTAGATTCAATGACAATCAGTTTTCCTCTAGATAAGGAATTTGTATACAGAGGCACTTACTAGTAAGTGAATTTAATTAAATTTGATTGGTTGAGCACCCAAAGTTTCAAGAGAAAATTTCTTGACTCTTTTGCTTCAAAATTCCTTTGCAGTAACATTTGGGAAAAGCATTTTCCTCAAGTGGAACTCTATCACTGTAGTGATGATGCTGCACCTTTTTTTCTATGAATTTAAGGTAGAGACAAAAACAAGACAAAGAACAAAATGTAAGGAGAGTCACTTGGGCAGCCTAAAATAAGCCAGACCTACAAAGTGATGGTGGCACTTTTCTGGGTGATTTCATCTAGAATATTGTCATGGATTGAATTATGTCCCCCAAAAATATCTGTCAACTTGGCTGGGTCATGATTCCCAGTATCGTATAATTATAGAGCATTTTGTAATCTGATGTGATTTCCTTATGTGTTTTAAACTCTATCACTATGATCTAATAAGATGGATTGGCGGCACTTGTACTGATGAGGTCTACAAAATTAGATAGTGTCTTAAGCCAAGCTTTTTTGGGATATAAAAGAGAGAAGTGAGCAGAGACACACGGGAACCTCATACCACCAAGAAAGCAGTGCCGGGAGCAGAGCACATTCTTTGGACCTGAGGTTCCTGCGCTGAGATGCTCCCAGACCAAGGGAAGACTGATGCATCACAAGGACCTTCCTTTAGAGCTAACAGAGAGAGGAAGCCTTCTCCTGGAGCTGGCACCCTGAATTTGGACTTGTAGCCTACTAGACTGGGAGAGAATAAGCTTCTTGTGGTATTTCTGTTACAGCAGCACTAGATGACTGAGACAAATATATTCACTAATAACCTCCTGACTCATCCTGGTACAAGTCTGACCATGTCTTCCCTGTGCTTACAACACCTTAATGATTCCTCTCATTACTCGAGAGTAAAATCCAACTTTTGGCGCTGCTCTGAAGGCCATCTGAGTCTCCCTGCCTCCTTCTCCAGGTCTCTTTGGGTACCACATTCTGGCCTACCACCCTCTTAGGTGCCAGTCCCCTTGCACCTTAGAATCCTTACCTGGACCTGCCCTGAGACCTACGGCAGGCCTTTCCCACTCTTTGTCCGTATTACCCCCACCACTTTCTCTTTAGGGAGCCCCCATCTAACTCCAGACTGCTGGTCTACCTCTCGCTGCCCCCATAAAACCCCAGGCACCCTCTGTCACTAACATTCCTCCTCTTTGTGCTTATTTAATCGACTGTCCTCCTGCGAAGCTGTACGCTCTAGAGAATAGTGTCTCCACATTTGGTTGTCCACTGCCTTCTCAGCATCTAGCCTGGCTCATAAATCACGACACACCTACACAATGTTGGATGAGTAATAAAAAACAGCTGACAAGCCTCTGGTGCTTCCAGAAAGTTAAGGAATGAAGAGTTTTAAAGAGTCTACTATATTTGTTCTGCCCCACTTCTGATTTTTAAAAAGTCTTTACCTCTTATACCATAATACGCGTATGGGAAAAGTCTCATGAGGCATAGGAATGGAAAGAAATGGGGTCTAGTTATCCTTTGGTCTACACTATAGAACTTGTTTCACATTATAATCCATTAGTATCACTTGAGCACTTTGTAAATATGAATGGAACACTGCTAACACAGTTTTCACCTTCCAAATGCTAGAGGAATTGATGAGTATGAGATCTCCTGTCATGTGTTGTTGAGAAGACAACATCTGGATAGGCTTCACGAGAAAGGAGGGAGAAGGCATCAGTTCTGGGAAAGAAGTGGTTACAAGTCTGTAAGTGCAGAATATGCAAAGTTAACAAGAGTTCTGGGTAAGTTACCCAGTTTAAAAAAGGGTTTAAATTTACCTCAACAAAGTCAATAAGAATATGCAGTAACGAAGTTATAAATAACCCATGGTCTCATATGAGACTGATTAAAAATCTTAGGGAAACATGTCAGCCCCAGATAGTTGATTCTTTCACTTCATTCTTGACAAATTAATCACAAAGTTCTTCTGCCTTAATAAATATTTCCTCATCATGAAAATGACAACATGTGGTTTTATTACAACTAAAATTAGTGTAATTCGATTCGTAGTGTTTGTTCCGTTATTTATTATGACTTTCATTAGCTTCTGGCAAGCATATGGATTTAATGAAAAAGAGACTCTATTTCCTGGTAAATGTCTAAATTTACTAAAAGAGACTAATTTAGATTACTTGATGCCAAAAGAGGGAGTGTCAGACGTTCATCTTCCCAGCAGCCCAGGCTTACTAAACTGGATGAATAAGGAAAGGCAGTCGGCTATCCCCTTAGCTTGGCAGAAATTGTCGTTGGCTCCCCGCCCCCAACCCCTGTTACTATCCCTTTGTCATGGAGACCTACACAAACCAAAGAAGCTCACTTCTCAAATATTGCTGATTTATCATGTTACTTGGATTACATTTTGTGTAATATTTTCCGATGGTGGGCTCCTTCAAATGGCATAAAAATTATTTACAACAGTATGGGCCTCTGTGCCACCCTCCCCAGACCCTCCCCTCCACCTAGACCTCAACACACACTGGGTCCACCAAAGTCACCAGTGTCCACCCTCAGACTGTTGATGGTGACTGTCCCACCCCTCAGCCACCCCACCTTCCTCCCACAACAGGTTCCCTCCACAGGAGACAGGACTAAGGGTGTGGTCGCATCTGTGGCAAGGGGAATCACAGGCCACATGGCTCCCTAGGATGCACGTGGGCAAAGCGTTGACTTTCCAACATGAGGTGTGAGCTCATCTCGACAGCTTTGCTGTCTGTTCTGGCTGATAGTGAAAAGGAAACAAGCAATCACACCAATAGTCCTCCAAGGAAGTCTTTGCTCTCTTCTGTCCTTTCAGCTCTTGATTTGGTCTAAGAGTCTGGTGGGAGCAGGCTCTGGTGTTGAATCTAAATCAAGAGTTGCCCAAAATCCTTACCTTCCTTTAGGCTATTTTTACTCTCTGGGCCTATTTTCTCATCTTTAAGGGCAACATAATGTTGTTGTTGTTGGTTGCCATTGAGTCGGCGGCCCCTGACTCATGGTGACCCCATGCACAAACAGAGTTATTATGATCCACAGGGGTTTCACTGGCTGATTTTTGGAAGTAGAGCACCAGGCCTTTCTTCCTAGCCTCCACTGAGAGAGGCTTCATTGACTGGGAATTGAACCTGGGCCTCCCACATGGAAGGTGAAAATTCTGTGACAGAACCACCCCTGCTGCCATAACAATAGTGCGTCCCTTATAAGGATGTAGTGAGGAGTAGGGGTAAAGGAAGTATTTAAACCCATGCCCAACACTGACTGAGGACCCAACAAATGAGAATTCCCTTCCTTGTTTACCTTTGCTTATCAGGGAAGTGTTAGATTTGTAAAAAGCTTTCCAGCTATTCATAGTTCTCTCCCGGTAGTTAGCACAGAGGTTTCTAAATCGTTACTAGAAATTAAGCATGTGCAAGCACTTCTCTTCACACTTAATAATTCAACAGATGAAGAATCAGCCATAATAGGACCACCCATCTGTCTTAATCATGAGGAAAGAAGCTCTCTAGAGCGCTAAGGATGCTGGGAGTAAATTCAGACGTTTCTAAGGAACAGAGAAAAATCCAACAGTGACAAGAACTTAAGCGCCACCTACAGCCCTTGGAGATACTCACAGGGAAACAGGAGAAGCCGGAAATGCACAGACCTCAGGTCGGGCTAAACTTTAAACCCTGGAATCCTTTTAGAGGGAAGTGATCAGTGTAGATAGAAAAATATTTGTCTTTTTCCTAAAAATATGTTGTGTGTGCGTGTGTGCGTATTCCTGTGAATGCATGTGTGTGTGTACGTGTATAAATGTGCATGCATGTGCGTGCATATCTATATCTGTATCTATCTATATCTAAATCTATAGCTATAAAGAGAAGACCTGACCCACAGCATTGCCACTTAATCCTGTTTGATCTTGAGAGATCACTAAACTGAACCTCAGCGTCCCCGCTTGTAAAATGAGACTGATACTATGTCCCTAACAAGGCTGTTTTAGTGACTCAATAAGATGCTGTATATAAAATGCCCACCACAAGACTGAGACAGAGAATTATTATAACAATAATAAGATTATGATGACAGCTATTGAGTCCCGGGGTGGTGCAAACGGTTACCGCACTTGGCGGCTAACCAAAAGGTTGGAAGTTCCAGTTCACCCAGAGGTGCCTTGGAAGAAAGGCTTAGTGTTCAACTTCAGAAAAATTAGCCACTGAAAACCCTATGGAGCACAATTCTCTGAAGTACATAGGTTCACCATGAGTCACAACTGACTTGACAGCAACTGGTTTTTATTGGTTCATCTGCTGATTTATTCAACAAATATTTCCTGACAGCCTACTATGTGTTAGGCTTTCCCTCAATGCTGAAGATACAACAGTGAACTAGAAAGACGCGGTCCCTTCCCACCTCATAGGCATTCAAAATGGATTAAAAACCTAGATGTGAAAAGCAAACTTTAAAACTTCTAGGAGAAAATACAGGTGGCTACTTACGGGACGTCAGGATAGGGAAGAAATCATTGAATAAGTCACAAAGCATAATGGGAAAAGCTGATTACTTCTATTATGTTAAAAACAAAAGCTTTTTAATGACAGATATTATAAACAAAGTTAAAAGTCAAGCAATATATGGGAGAAGACATTTTTAATTCATCTGACTAAATAAAGATTAATATCCAGAATATATAAAGAGCTACTAGAGAGCAATAAGAAAAAGACAAACCTCTTAATAGAAACAGACAAAAGATATGAAGACTTGACTCACAGAAAAGGAAACGAGGCGGTCAGGAACTGTGAGAAAGTGTTCACCTCTCTAGAAATCAGGGAAGTGAAAATTTAAAATCCAAATTAAAAAATTTAATGAAATATCATTTCACACACACCCGGTTGGCAAAAATTAAGTTTCACAGTATCAGAGCAAAATGACAATATCTGTGTTAAGGAATTGATTTCACTTGATACTGAAATAGTACAGTGTTTTCGTTTAAAGCACAAAAAAGGGGCGCCACCTTCTTTCCACTTCATCTTCACGTAACGACACACCTCAGAGAAGGTCAATGTCCGGGACTGATGTCCCCCTGTATTTTGTCCTTGCGTTTCACCAGGTATGGAAAAGTAAGTCTTGGAACACATGAATGAGGCTAGGGCAATAGGGTCAGGCTATACCACACTGGATTGGGAAGAAAGAATGGAAACCTCCCCCCTTTATTTTCCTTACGTTCCTCCTCTAATTCTCCCACACATCCTTCTCCTTTCTTCCTTTACATCCTCTTTTTCCTCATCTACCCCCACCAGGGACTGTTATGGATTGAATTATGCTCCCCCAAAATGTGTGTTGGAGTCCTGACCCCTTTACCTGAGGATGAAATCGTATTTGGAAATAGGTTTTCTTTGTTACGTAAATGAAGTCATACCAGTGTAGGGTGTGTCGTAACCCTAATCATTTCTAAGTTACTAGGAGTAGCATAGACACAGAGACAAGTAAGCACATATGAGAGGGAAATAGATGCCACATGAATATCACCAAGGAACAGAGGAACGAGGGGGCTGCAGAAGCTGAGACAAGGCTCTTCCCCCAGAGTCAACAGAGAGCGAGACTCTCCCTGGAGTCAGTGCCCTGGATTCAGACTTCCAGCCTCTGAAAATATAATGTCTGTTCTTTAAAGTCATCCACTTGTGGTATTTCTGTTGCAACAGTACTGGGAAATTAAGACAGGAACCGCAGGTGTTTCAAACAGCAACATATGTTTATTGCTCAACCCCAGTAGAAACCTTGGAAACGGAAATTAACAGTAAGATAACTTGGGTCAGTTTAACAGAAGTGGGATGGTCAGAACAAGGAGCTCCCCTTTATACATTAGAATTTGTGTGCTTGTTTAAAGCAGGTTTATTGAGGGATAACTTATACATACTAAAATTCACTCCTTTCATGCCTGTGGTTTGGTGAGTCTTGAAGAAATAAATACAATTATGTACAGTTACATATAATGCTGGAAGCTGTGCCACCAAGATTTCAAATATCAGCAGGTTCACCCATAGTGGACAGATTTCAGCAGAGCTTCCAGACTAAGACAGACCAGGATGAATGGTCAATGAATTAGCCAATGAAAACCCAATGGATCACAGCAGAACATTGTCCAACTTGCTTGCTTTGGACATGTCATCAGGAGGGATCAATTGCTGGAGGAGGGCATCATGTTTGGTGAAGTAGAGGGCCAGACCGGGTGAGAGAGACCTTCAGTAAGACAAACTGGCACAATAGCCGCAACGATGAACTTGAACTTGCTGGTGATTGTGAGGATAATGCAGGACTGGGCAACGTTTTGTTTTCTTGTACATAAGGTTGTCATGAGTCAGAGTTGACTCGATGGCAGCTCTCTCTCTATCTCTCTATCATCTATCTATCTAACCACGACCATCATTGAGATACAGAAAATTTCTGACACCTCAGAAAGTTCCCTCATGCCCCTATGCAGCCACATCCTCCCTGATCCCCAGCCCCTGGCCAACTCCAGAATGTCAAATAAATGAGATTTTACAGTATGTGGAATCCCTGGGTGGTGCAAACAGTTGACATACTCAGCTGTTAACTGAAAGACTGGAGGTCCAAGTCCACCCAGAGGTGCCTCCGAAGAGAGGCCTGGTGATCTACTACTGAAAAAATCAGCCAATGAAAACGCTATGGAGCACAGAGTTAACTCGACTGCAATTGGTTTTCTGGTCTGTACATACTTGTGATGGTTAAAATTGTGTCTGCTTGGCTGGGCCACGATTCTCAGTGTTTGTATATGATCACCCCCATGATGGTATCTGCTATGAGTAGCCAATCAGTTGAAAGGGAGTTTCCTCGGGCGTGTGGCCTGCATCTGAATATAAGTAGACATTCTGGCTTTAGCCTGTTCTGGATCCTGCAGCTGCCTCCTGTTTGTCTGACTCTGGTTCTTGGGACCTGAGCTATCAGCTTATCTGCCGATCTTGGTATTCATTGATCTTCAAAGCCTATGAGCAAGAGCCCTGCTCTCTGACCTGCCACTTGGGTTCACCAGCCACTGTGGCTACGTGAATCAGGAGAAGCCTTGTGGTCTTGCCTGCCAATCTTGGGATTTGTCGATCTTCACAGCCTGTGAGCAAGAGCCCTGCTGTCCAACCTACTGATCTTGGGTTTGCCCACTCCTGCAGCTACATGAATCAGGAGAAACCTCCATCCTGATCCATAGACTTGGGACGTTCCAGCCTCTACAACTGTGTGAGCCGTTTCCTTGATATAAATCTCTCTATGTATATATTTATACACTTCACTGGTTTTGCTTCTCTAGAGAACTCAGCCCAAGAAAATACTCTACAATACACTTCAGTCTTTGTAAGCTGGTTTTTTCACTTGAGTCAACAGGCTTTAACCCATTAATTTCCACAGGCTGAGGGTCAGACCTGAAGCCAGGCCAGGTGTGTACAAGAAGAAGCCTCCCCGTATGATCTCATTATTTTGTCCAGCAGCTCCTGGGGCTCCATGTTTTGTTGATTACATCCAAGAGGAGGGATGAGAGAGAGAGTCTGTTCTGGCATTTCTGGCAAGCCCTTAGACTGATGGACATTGATTTCACTGTGACCATCCTCCCCTGTACACATGTTGCCTGTGTGCATTTGCTGAGCAGATCCCCGGTGTCCTGCACCTCCACAGCAACAGGACAGCTCCATTGCAGGACCCCGGGGCACCTAGTGTGGCCATGAGGTGACATGCTGTCACGTGGGCCTGAGTGAGGCCTGACTCTGCACCTGGGCAGACCCCACACAGAGAGGTCCTCACGCCATGGCTGGGGAAGAGCAAATGTTCTGGGGTGCCCCAGAGAACTGAAGCGGTGCATGTGGACCAATATAGCAACTTACACCTGAGCTCTTCCCCATCTCAGTGAACTGAAACCCATCCCTTCAGTTGCTAGAGCCAAAAATCTCATCTAGTTATTCCAATTATCTTATCCTGTCTAACGACCCACTCCAAAACAGTGGCTTAAAACAGCAGCAATCATTTATTTTTTCATGAGTCTGGGGGCCGACTGAGCTCAGGGTCTCTTATGCAGTTGCAGTCTTGGGGTATTGATGCTGATATCACCTCATGTGTCCAGTGGCCTGCCAAACTTCCATGATCTGACCACCTCATAGACCGCCCCCTTTCCAAGCTTGAAGAAGAAATTTCCTTTTCATCCGCATAACTGTGTCAAGATTTTTAAGAAATACATTTGAATGCAAATACATGGGTCTTCAGAAATTTTGTGATTGGCAAGTGTTATACCCATTGTCATAGATTCAATTCTGACCCACAGCAACCCTATAGGACAGAGTAGAACTGCCCCATAAGGTTTCCAAAGAGCAGCTGGTGAATTTGAACTGCTGACTTTTTGGTTAGCAGACGTATCACTTAACCACTGAGCCACCAGGGCTCCTGGCAAGTATTAACGCCTGTGTTTTTCTCAAACATTAGATAGATAGATTGGATGGATGCATGGATGGATGGATGGATTGAAGGGTGGATGGGTGGGTGGCTGGGTGGGTGGGTGGATGAGTGGATGGATTGATGGATCGATGGATCGATCAATGGATCGATGGATCAATCGATGGATTGATGGGTGGGTGGATGGATCGATGGATCGATGGATGGATGGATGGATGGATGGGTGGGTGGGTGGGAGGGCGGATAGGCGGGCAGACAGACAGATAGACAGATAGATAGTTGCTGTCAAGTCAACTCCAACTCTCGGTGATGTTATGTACAACAGAATGAAGCGTTGCCTGGTCCTGCGTCATCTTCATGATCGCAGGCATGTTCAAGTCCTTCGTTGTAGCTATTGTTCCAACCCATTTCACAGTCTCCACACCTTCAAAGGCCCTCTACTTCACCACACATGATGTCCTCCTCCAGTGATTGATCCCTCTTGATGACGTATCCAAAGGAAGCGAGCCAGACAATGTTCTGGTGTGATCCATAGGCTTTCATTGGTTATTTTTCAGAAGGAGATCGCCAGGCCTTTCTTCCTAGTCTGAAAGCTCCATTGAAACTTGGCAAACCATAGGTGACCCTGCTTGTATTTGAAATACTGGTGGCACAGCTTCCAGAATCCTAGTAACACACAACCCACAACAGTATGACAAATTGACAGACAAATGGTTGCTCAAACATTACAAGAGTTCTTTTTATTTAAAAAAGAAAGCTTTATTGAGATACAACTTTAACTATATAATTTGCATCCATTTAAAGTGTATAGTTTAAGTTTATTAAGAAAACATTCTGCATCCCACTTTGGTGAGTAGCAGCTGGGGTCTTAAAAGCTAGCAAGTGGCCCTCTAAGATACGTCAATTGGTCCCAACCCACCTGGAGCAGAGGAGAATGAAGAACACCAAAGACACGAAAGGAAAATATTAGCCAAAAAGACAGAAAGGGCCACATCAACCAGAGACTCCATCAGCCTGAGACTGGAAGAACTAGATGGTGCCCGGTTACCACCAATGACCGCCCTGACAGGCAGTACAACAGAGAGTCCCTGAAGGAGCAAGAGAAAAGTGGGGTGCAGAACTCAAATTCTAGTAAAAAGGCCAGACTTAATGGTTTGACTGAGACTGGAGGGACCTCAGAAGACATGGCCCCTGGACTCTGTTAGCCCAAAACTAAAATCATTCCTGAGGCCAGCTCTTCAGACAAAGATTAGACTGGATTATAAGACATAAAATGATACTTCTGAAGTGTGTACTTCTTGGCTCGAGTAGATGCATGAGACTAAACGGGCAGCTCCTGTCCGGAGGTGAGATGAGAAGGCAGAGAGGGTCAGGAGCTGGTTGAATGGACACAGAAAATCCAGGGTGGAAAGGAGGAGTGTGCTGTCACAGTATAGGTAGAGCAACTAGGGTCACATAACAATGTACATGTAGGTTTCTTATGAGAGACTGACTTGAATTGTAAACTTTCACATAAAGCACAATAAAAAGAAAAAAGCATATAGTTTGGAGAATTTTGACAAACGAATGTACCCATGTAACGATCGTCACACTGAAGCTACAGAGCGCGTCTATCACTCCTAAAAGTTTCCACCTGCATCCCAACGCCTGGCTCCAGACAACCACAATCTGCTTCCTATCACTATCGGTTACTATTTCCTGTTCTAGAACTTCATATACATAAAGTCAGACAATGTGCACTGTTTTGTGTCTGGCCTCTTTTGCTCAACATAAGGCTTTTGAGATCTACCCGTGTGTGTGTGTGTGTGTGTCTGTGTGTGTGTCTGTGTGTGTGTGTGTGTGTGTGTGTGTGTGTGTGTGTGTATAGTTTGCCGAGTAATATTCTATTGTATAGCTGTACCATCACCTGTTCTTCCTTTCACCTACTGATGGACATTTGGTTGGAACATCAGGAGTACAGCTGCTATGAACATTCATGTACAAGTCTTTGTGAGGGCATATGCTTTCATTTCTCCTGAGAAAACAGCTAGAATGGAACTGCTGGGTCATATTGTAGCTGTGTTAATTTTATAAGAAACTGTCAGACAGTTTTCCAAAATGATTGTAACACCAGCAGTATATAAAAGTCCCATTTCTAACTTGCCCTAACTGAACACAGTCCTACCTTAACTCCACCGTCTAACAGGTTTGTGTGATCCTCTCTGAGTTCCACCAGCACAAGAACAAGTCTTGTATCTCTGAGTATCTTCCTCCTAGCCAGCCTGTCCCTAGCTTTTGGGGAACTCTCAGTAAACCGTTGAATCCACCTTGAATGCTAACTCTTCCTCCAGCACCGTCTGGCACCCCAGAGGAACAGTCAGTACCTACTGACCTATCTTACTTGCCTCAACTCCTTTTTAGAAAACAGAACATACAAACAAATATTAACTGGTTCTTGGGCAAAGGGTGGTTGTTGTTAACTGCCACGGAGCCAGCCCCTGACTCATGCCTACGCCACGCACAGCAAAACGAGACGCTGCCCAGTCCTGAGTCATCTGCATAACTGGTTGTGGATCAGGTTTCTGGCTGATTTTTAGGCGGCGATCACCAGGTCTTTCTTCCTAGTCTTAGTCTGGAAGCACCACGGACACCTGTTCAGCATCATAGCAACATGCAAGCTTCCACTGACAGATGGGTGGTGGCTGCATATGAGGTGCATTGGCTGGGAGTTGACCCCATGTCTCCCTCATGGAAGGAGAGAATTTGGCCACTGAATCACCAATGTCCCTCTCAGCAAGGGGTACTCCTGCTGATTTCCTCCTTTATTATTTTCATTTTATACACGTCTCTCCTTGTCCTGCTCAGGCAATAGTAACTTTTGAAGACTTTCCCTCCAGAGGTAGCTTTTAAAAATTGGGGAGGTTAAACTATCTTAAGTGAGCACTTTAAAGTTTTATTATTATTATTTTAAAAAACTTGGTACTGTTGAGTCGATTTGACTTATGGCAACCCCATGTGTTACGGAGTAGAACTTCCTCATAGGGTTTTCTTGGCCATTATCTTCACGACAGCAGATCACCCATCCTTTCTTCTGTGGCACTGCTGGATGAGTTCAAACCACCAGCCTTTAGGAGAGTAGTCAGGTGTTACCCAGGGACCTATTTTTCAATAGGGGAAGGGGAGTAATTTGATTATTTTAAGTACCTAATGTTTTTGATATTTAAGAATTTTATCTGAGATTTTCAGCAAACTGCTAGATGGCAATTTAACTCTCACGTCTTCTGTCTTTTTTTCCTTCTTTATCACACTGTGTTTTGCTAGTTCTCTCTTGAAAAATTGATTGCCTTGCTACAAGATGTGTTTCTTCCGCTTGGGAATTCTGTGCCTAATGGGATCTCTATTGCTTAGAGCTTATAAATACACAGTTATAAAGAACGATAATAAATGACATAAAAAGCTGACGGTGCATGATATATGCCATTTTAATAAGATAAGCTTTCCGTCTGGACATTTAAAAAACGATTTTACAGTATTTTTTTTAAAAGCAGAAAACGAGCTTCCCTGTTTTGGATGTAACAAAATCGTAAAATTCTATTTTCGGCAAGTGTGTGGGTTTCTAATTAAATTAATATCAAGTAATTGATGCAGAAGGAGCCCCGGTGGCACAGTTGTTAAGCGCTGGGCTGCTAACCACAAGGTCTGCAGTTTGAACCCCCCCAGGGAGAAAGATGTGGCAGTCTGCTTCCTTAAAGATTTAAGGGAACCCTATGCGGCAGTTCTACTCTGTCCTATAGGGTCGCTATGAGTCGCAATCGACTGGACGGCAATGGGTTCTGGGAGAATTGATGGAGAGAGAATAAATGGGCCAAAATCTCAGGAAATATCAAGCCAAACCAGCAGATCCCATCATGCTGTGGGCCAGCTGGGGCTTGTTCCTGGGGTCCGCCCTACACATTGCCCCCCACCCCACTTCTGACCACTGTGTTTGTCCATGAGGCCCTGGGACAAACCCAGCTGCATTGCACTGATCATTCCAGGGCCTGACCTGGAAACCTCGCCCCCACTCTCGACCTTGCTCCTCCCCCTCCCACTACCGTAGCCCGATGCCCTCCTCAGCCTCTTGTTACCCCCCTCCCGGGCGTCCAGTTCCACAGCCATGAGCAGAGTGGAAGGGACCAATGATGATTTCGGTCATTCAGCCATCACCTAGGTGTTGAAACCTGGGTGTGGGCATCCCGCACTCCTGTTACCACATGTAAACACTTGTCACGGGCTTTTGAGTCACACGGTTCTGGTTCTAATTTCCGCTTCTTACTAAACCATGCTTCTGGTTGTTTGATTCCCTTGAACTTCAGTTTCCCCATCTGAAAAATGGGAACAGCACCACCTCCCTGTCAAGATTTGGTAAGGGTGAGATGAGATAAAGTAATTCTAGCAAAGTACCTGGAATGTCCTAGGTTTATCTTTTGCTATGAATCACCATCCCTTCTCCTTTCCAGCCTCTTCCATTCCACCCCAACTTCAACAGTTACCTAGTTGTCTTAGGCTGGGTTCTCTAGAGAAACAAAACCAGTAAAGCATATAAATGTATATATAGAGAGATTTATATCAAGGAAACAGCTCATGCAATTGTACAGGCTAGAATGTCCCATGTCCGTGGATCAGGGTAGAGGCCCCTCCCACGTCACGCAGCCACAGAAGCTGGTGAGCCCAAGATCGGCAGGTCGGACAGCAAGGCTCCCACTCACAGGCTGTGAAGGTCGACAAATTCCAAGATCAGCAGGCAAGACCACAAGGTTTCTCCTGATTCACGCAGCTGCAGAGGCTGGCGAACCCAAGATTGGCAGGTCAGAGAGCAGGGCTCTGCTCACAGGCTGTGAAGATGGATGAATTCTAAGTTTGGCAGGTAAGCTGACAGCTCAAATCCCAAGAACCGGAGGTCAGACGAACAGGAGGCAGACGCAGGATGCAGAATGAGCAAAAAGCCAGAACATCTGCTTATATTCGGATGCAGGCCACACTCCCAAGGAAAATCCTTTTCATCTGATTGGCTACTCACAGTATATTCAATCATGGGAGTGATCACATATAAACACTGAGAATCATGGCCCAGCCAAGTTGACACACAATCTTAACCATCACACTAGTAAAAATGTTATAGACACCCGGAGTCATTTGATCCCAGGCCAGAACCATATCTGGGGGTGGAGGGAGGAAAGAAAGAGACAGAAAGGGAAAGAGAGAGAGAAAAATAAAAAAAAAAAAAGGAAAGAAAGACTCAATTGAACCTAAGTGTAATTTACTTTCTCAATGAGAAAATATTAACGACCAAAGCAACCCACACTATAGGCTTAACAAAACACCCAACACAAAAAAAACACATTAAAATGTTGTTACAAAAAGAAATTAAATGACACATATGTGATTTCTAGATGTCACATATAAACATCACTAGGGCAATACTTACTTGATCCTTTCACTCTGAAGAGTAATCCTTCCTGGGAATTTTCAGTGTTTCTGCAGGAAAGGAGGGGGAGGAGAATGTACAGCCCATTGCCGGGAAGTCGATTTTGACTCATAGCAACCCTGTAGGACAGAGTTTCCATAGGGTTTCCAAGGAGTGGCTGGTGGATTCGAACTGCCGACGTTTTGGTTAGCAGCTGAGCTCTTAATCACTGTGCCACCACCCCTCTAATTCACTGAGACCCCAAACTTGTGTTTTTAAAGGTCTCCCCGGTTTTTCCAAGTCCCTCTTCTTGATCGTTTCAATGATAGAGACCCAGAGAAGTTAAAAGCTATCTCTGGGGTCATGGATTGGTTCAAAACGTAAACCAAGATGATGATAAGCCAGTCCCACCCACCTATTGCTCCGTTACAGGGTCTTCTTGTTGTTAGCTGCTGTCAAATCAGCTCCAACTCATGACGACCCCACGCACAAGGGAAGGAAATGCTTCTCGGTCCTGCGCCAATTTCATGATTGCTGATATGCTCAAGTCCATTGTTGCAGCCACTGTGTATTTTGAGTGCCTTCCAACCTAGGAAAGTCATTTTCTAGCACTATATCAGACAATATTCTTTTGTGATCCATAAGGTTCTCATTGACTGATTTTAGAAGTAGCTCACCAGGTCTTTTTTCCTAGTCTGTCTTAGTCTGGAAGCTCTGCTGAAACCTGTCCACCATCGGTGACCCTGCTGGTATTTAAAATACCAGTGGCATAGCTTCCAGCATCATAGCAACATGCAAGCCACCACAGTACGACAAACTGACAGACAGGTGGTGTGCACGTGATAAGCACTAGAAAATTGATTTGCACTTGGGTGCGTCCTTCGGGGATTCTGTTATTTGTCCTATGTTCACTGAAACTCAAACAAAATTGCAATCTTGTTGTTGTTAGGTGCCATCGAGTTGGTTCCAACTCATAGTGACCCTATGAGACCCTCTACTTTACCAAGCATCATATCCTTCTCCACGGACTGATAACATGTCCAAAGTCTGTGAGACAAAGTTTCGCCATCCTTGCTTCTAACGAGCATTCTGGCTGTACTTCTTCCAAGACAGATGTGTTCATTCTTTTGGCAGTCCATGGTATGTTCAATATTCTTCAACAACACCGTAATTCAAAAGCATCGATTCTTTTTCGGTCTTTCTTATTCATTGTCCAGCTTTTATGTGCAACAGCAACCATTAATTGAGCATTTGCTATGGGACAGGCAGCTTATATCTGTTTTTAATTCAGTCCCATGGTTAATTTAATCAGTGAAGAATGGAGTAGAATGTGGGAACCAGGTTTTGTGTACAAGAATGTTTACTGTGACATTATTCATAATAGCAAAAAAAAAAAAAAAAAAGAAATAGCCTAAATGCTCATCCCCATTGCCATCAAGTCGATTCTGACTCATAGCAATTCTATAGGACAGAGTACCCCATAGGGTTTCCAAGGCTGTAATCTTTACGGAAGCTGACTGCCACATCTTTCTCCCGCAGAACAGCTGGTGGTCCAACCAAGGACCTTTCAGTTAGCAGCTGAGTGCTTAACCACTACATCACTGGGGCTCCTTAAATGCTCAACAATCCAAAACAAAACAAAAAATTCACCATGAGGATTTTGTGTGTG
>NW_004444137.1:2198814-2222297 GCF_000243295.1 Trichechus manatus latirostris | reverse complement strand
GTGTGTGTGTGTGTGTGTAGGGGGGGGTGGCACCAGGGCTTCTGGCCATCATAGAATAGTTCACCTTGGCGATGGCAGGGCAGCTGGAAGGCAGGGAAATGAGGCTTGCGAAAAGGAAACACAGCAGGGTAGAGAGGGACAGGGACTGGGTGGTGAGGGAGGGAGGGATGATCTACGGAAAGGAGTTTTAGGAGGCATTCCCATGACTCTTCTAGGGGGATCCCTGTCCTGTTTTTCCTGTTCCCTGTGTCCTCTTCCCTCTTGATTTCCTCCCCTTTTTCTGGGGCACATCTTTGAGTGACTTCTAGGAAAGAGTAGCTGTGAGTCTTGGCTACACTCTGTCTTCACACTTGGCCAACAGGGCAAAGAATCCTTTAAATATCTTCCTGCAGGGCCAGACTGAGCACCGCAATGGGGATGATGGCGTCTTCACTCTGCTGTGCAAGCAATCCTGTTCTGGCCCCAAATTTAAAAACCCCACTCAGCAAAACCAAAGTCTAGAAGTTAGGAGCACCAGTTCTGTGCTGGGGATGCAGAAGTAAAGCAAACCCATTGCTGTCGAGTAGATTCCGACTCCTAGCAACCCTATACGACAGAGTAGAACTGCTCCATAGGGTTTCCAAGGAGTGCCTGGTGGATTTGAACTGCCAACCTTTTGGTTAGCAGCTGTAGCTCTTAACCCCTGTGCCACCTGTGTAAACCAAAGAGAGGGGAAAATCCCGCCCTCCAGAGTCTTACATCTCAGCTCCCACTCTTCCCAGGCGTGTCTCAGCTCCCCACCAGGGACGGACTTCTCTCTCCTCTGCGTCTCTCACTGGGAGCTGCCTCCATGAGACACTTTTCTCCATCGGTTTATAGTTTTTATTTACAGCTCCTTCCGCTAAACTGGTGCCCAAGCACTTGCCCTGACCTTTTTACTGGCTCTGAACTAATTACTTTTAGGGAATAAGAGATGATTAAGGATGTCAATGAATTAACTAGAATTCATTTTCTGGTAGTCTCTAGTACCATTTTCCCATGGTCGTTACTACTTGTCATGGTTTGAATTATGTCCGCCAAAAAATGTGTGTATCAGTTTGGCTGGGTCATGATTTCCAGTATTGTATGATTGTGTACCATTTTGTAATCTGATGTGATTTCCTTATGTGTCATAAACTCTGTCACTATGATGTAATTAGATGGATTAGTGGCAGTTATACTGATAAGGTCTACAAGATTGGATAGTGTCTTAAGCCAATTTCTTTTGAGATATAAAAGAGAGAAGCAAGCAGAGACACATGGGAACTCATACCGCCAAGAAAGCAGTGCCAGGAGCACAGCGCATCCTTTGGACCTGAGGTTCCTGTGCAGAGAAGCTCCCAGACCAAGGGAAGATTGACAACATGGACCTTCTTCCAGAGCCGACAGAGAAAGCATTCCCTGGAGCTGATGCCCTGCATTTGGACTTGTAGCCTACTGGACTATGAGAGAATAAACTTCTCTTTGTTAAAGCCATCCACTTGTGGTATTTCTGTTATAGCAGCACTAGATGACTAAGACACTACTATTGGAGACCCATAGACTGGCAGAGCTCTGAGGAAGCCAAAGCTTGGAGACCAGCTCCCGGCTCTGCTGCCCTCTGCCTTCACATAAGGGACATGTTGGTGGCTGCAGAGGGCTGCCTGGAGGACAACAGATGCTCCTGCACAGCTCATCATACGGTTTCTTGATCCCCATAAAAATCAAACTGCTAACTACTAGTTTCTCATACTCTGTCTGATCCCAAGATCTAGCCTCTTGAACTGGAAATTCACCCTGTTTTTAGGAATGTATTATTTTTAACATTGAGAACCAATTTCTCAGTTTTATGTTATTCTAGTTTGCAAAAACAAACAGCCTATGTTGAAGATGGCGCAGGACTGGGTAACGAGTTGAAGCCAACTCAATTGCAGCTAACAACCAACAACAATGTTGTTATATCTTCATATTTGTTTCTAGTCAAAGACGTGAAAAGACCATCATGGACAACAGGGAAAGGAATTCTTTCTCAGAGTGCTTTTAGGGGCACATTTGGTGACTAAATGGAATGACCGTCCCTTAACATGGAGTCCTTGGGTGATGCAAACCATTAACGCACTGGGCTCCTGACTGAAGGGCTGGAGGTTCAAGTCCCCCCAGAGGTTCCTCATAAGAAAGGCCCAGCAATGTACTTCTGAAAAATCAGCCGTTGAAAACCCTATAGAATTCTGGGGAGACGGCGGCATAAACAAACTGCTGTTTGGACCCTCTGCCACAAATACAACAAGAGATACAAAGAAACAATCCTTGGCTTTGAGGGACTCTGAATCAGGAAACAGAAGAAAGCATCAGGGAACTGAAGACAGGCAAGAATCAACAAATCAACAATGAGTCGCATACGGTAGGAAAATCGCTTCTCCCACCATCCCTGCCCTTCCTTAACCAAGTGGGCCGTTGGCTGCTATGAACTGGGGTACTGGCCCCAGAAAAAGAGCCTGATTTTCTAATCACCACAGCACCTACCTGTACAAAGAGACAGAGCCCCAAGCTTTTGCCCTAAAATCAACAAGGCAGATCTCCCCAGGGGTCCGTTTGGAGTGTGCCAGTACCTCCCTCATCCACTCACTGTCGGCTGCAAGCCTACTGCTAATTTCTACAGAAAGCCCATGCAGTGGCGTCTCCTCTCATAGTCAACACTCTACCTGCCTCCCTGCATACCTCATAGCTCAAGCCTCTGCAACTTACAGGTCAGACCTCCTGGGGAGTCAGTTCTGGTCTGTCATCTCCCCTTTTCAGTCAGTGCTAAGGACTTCTGACTGAGGCTGCTGTGTGCTAAGAAGCAGGCATCTGTAGTGGAGGTTATACTCACAGCCAACATACTCTGGGGGTGGGGAGGGGAGCTCTTATACCAATAAGGCAGACCTTACCCATGTCCGTTTGGAGTGTGCCAGCACCTCCCCCACCTGTAAACTGTGGGCTGCAAACCTACAGCAAATTGCTACAGAAGGCCCAGGCAGTGCAGTATGCTCCATAGTAAACATTCTACCAGCCTCCCTGGACACCCCAGAGCTCTGGCCTCTGAAACCAACAAGACAAACCTCCCTGGGAGTAAATTAGGGTTAGTCTGCCCCTACTCCAGTAGGCATTTGAGGACTGCTGACTGAAGCTGCTGTGTGTTAGGAAGCAGAAGTCTTGAATGGAGGCTCATTCACAGTCAACGGTCTACCAGGGGGACTCTGATAGCAATAAGGCAGACCTCCATGGGAATCTGACCAGAGCATGACACTCCCTTCCCCACCTGGTAATTATTGGTTGCCAGACAATTGCAATATGCTACAGAAGGTCCCTGCAGTGGAGTCTGCTCATATAGTCAACACTCTACCTGCCTCCCTGTGCACCTGTCTTAGTTATCTAGTGCTGTTATAACAGAAATACCACACATGGATGGCTTTAACAAACAGAAGTTTATTCTCTCACAGTCTAGGAGGCTAGAAGTCCGAATTCAGGGTGCCAGCTCCAGGGGAAAGCTTTCTCTCTCTGTTGACTCTGAGGGTAGGGGGGGTCCTTGTCATCAATCTTTCCCAGTAGAGGAGCTTCTCGGAGCAGGACCCTGGGTCTAAAGGATGTGCTATTTTCCTGGCTCTTGTTTCTTGGTAGTATGAGGTCCCACTGTCTCTCTGCTCACTTCTCTCTATTATATCTCAAAAGAGATTGACTCAAGACACAACCTAATCTTGTAGATTGAGTCCTGCCTCATTAACATAACTGCCTCTAATCCTACCTCCTTAACATCATAGAGGCAGAATTTACAACACGTAAGAAAAACACATCAGATAACAAAATGGAAAATCACACAATACTAGGAATCATGGCCTAGCAAATTGACACATATTTTTTGGGGACACAATTCAATCCATAACATTCCACCCATTGGCCCCCCAAATTCATGTCCTTGCAACATGTAAAACACATTCATGCCATCTTATTATAGCAAAAGTCTTAAGTCAACTCCAAGTCCAAAATCCAAAAATTCCTCTTCATCCGTGAAATCAAGAATATGAGTTATCTGCTTCCGAAGTGCAATGGTGGAAAAGGTACAAGGTAGACATTTCCATTACAAATGGGAGAAATTGGAGGGAAAGAAGGGATAACAGACACCAAGCAAGTCAGCAGAATGCATAATATTAGCTCTCAAGGCTTGAAAACAATCCTCTGTTCTCTGAGACCATTTAGGCAATGGCCCTGCCCTGCGGTCTCTAGGTATTGGCCACATTCTCCAGATTCTGAGTGGAGGCCCCTTCCGCCCTGGGCTTCTGCTCCCCCTTCCAGGCCCACTGGAATGGCAGCTCTGCTCCCTTGAATTTGGGTGGCCCCATTCTCCTAGACCACCTGAGTGGCACCTCCACCTTTTGAAATCCCAAATGTCATGGCCATACCCTTTGAGACTGAGGCAGCTCTGCTTGCCACGTTCCTTGTCTCTTCAGCTTCTGCTTCCTGGTTCCTTGGCCTCTTGGTCCCTTGGGTCTAGCTGCTGCATCTGCCCTGCTGAGGCACTTGTTCCAAAGCTCTTTAGTTCCACTGATAATAAATACTTAAAATGTGGAAACAGTTTTGAAATTGTGAATGGATAGAGGATGGAAGAGTTTTAAAATGCTTAATTGCAAAAGCTTAGATTGCCTTGAAGAGATTGTTGGTGGCATTATAGACATCAAAGACAATTCTAGTGAGGACTCAGAAGAAGATGGCACAGATGGTGAGAAGCAGCATCAGAGAAACAGCAGCAGCAGTAGGCACCCTGTAGGCACCCTACTCCACCAGTAAACTTCAGCTGGAAGGCACTCAGCTCTCTCTCTCCACGGGTTGGCAAACGTAGCTCCACCAATAAGTGCCCAAAGACAGCCTGATCCACCAGGAAGCCTCCTGTGCAAAGGCACTCAGCTATCTTGCTCCGTGGGTCAGCTCCAGCACTGTTTTGTGCTGGTCTCCTGGTTCTGCTGCTGCCATTTCTCTCCTGCTGCCGTTTCTCTCCTGCTGCCGTTTCTCACTGCTGTCGTTTCTCAGATGCTGCTTCTCACCATCTGCACCATCTTCTTTTGAGTCCTCACTAGAATTGTCTTTGATGTCCATAATTCCACCAACAATCTCTTCAAAGCAATCTAGGCTTTTACTATTAAGCAGTTTAAAACTCTTCCAGCTTCTATCCATTCACAGTTTCAAAACTGCTTCCACATTTTAGGTATTTATTAGAGCAGCACCCCGCTCTCTTGGTACCAAATTCTGTATTGGTGATCTAGTGCTAATATAACAGAAATATCACAAGTGGATGGCTTTAACGATTCAATCCGTAACAGCACCACATAGCTCAGGCCTCTGAAACCAACAGGAAAGACTTCCCTAGGGATCATTTTGGGTCTGTCTGCTCCCCTTACAGTCAGTGTTGAGGACTGCTGACTGAGGCTGCTGTGTGCTAGGAAGCAGTCATCTTGAGTGGAGGCTACACCCACAGCCAACATACTATGGAGCAGGCTCTGATAGCAACAAGGTAGATCTCCCTGGAGGTCCATTTGGAGTTGGATTACTCCTCTTCCAACTGGTAACTGTCCGCTGCTGAACTGATATGAACTCCTACAGAAGGTTCCCTTCAGTGGACTCAGGAGGTGGGTCACCTAAGTGCAGACTGCTTTCCCAACCACCACAAGGCCACAGGGACTCTGAAACCAACAAGATAGATCTCTTGGAGGTCCTTCTAGGGAGTGCCAGCCCCTCCACCTCCTAAAATGAAGAAAAGTCTGCCTGTGTTTCCCCTGAATACCAGCTCAGATATAAGCAGTCCCTACAGAGCAGGGAAGGAAATCTTGGGTAAAACAGGAGAGTAACACACAGCACAGAAGGGGTCTCGCTGAGTGTGGGTTTTCTGACTAAAAACGTGATTGCAGAAACTGAGAAGAGAGTAATAACCAGAGAGAGGGGACTGCACCCCCGGGTGAACAGACCAATTAGTACAAAATATCTCACCTGAGTGGTGGTGCCTGCTGGTGCACAGACTGACCACAGAGCATTCTCTGGTGTGTTTGGGAGAGACTGAAAGTTGAAAAATGAGATCTGAAACTTTCAAATCCCAGTTAAACCAGGGAGGGAGAAGTAGCTATCAAAGAGAGAGAGAAAACAGTAAACAAAGGCCGAAGGCTCTAGTTACCTGACAGTTTCTTCCAGAAAGTAGTGTAGGGAAAACCACCAAAAACTGGGGAAAACTGAGAAAGTTAACACCCTCAAAAATTCCAATGCCCCAGCAAAAAAATCACAAGACACACAAAGAACAGAGAAATGATGGCCTATCCAAATGAACAAGACAAAGGGAGTGGAAGTACATATAGGAATGACCAAATAAAGGAAAAAATAGAAAATATAATACAACTTTAACCATAATTGAAGAACTAAGGGAAAACATAGAAAAGAGCTAAAAGAAATAAGGAAAACAATGTATGAAAAAATAAGTATCTAAAAAAAAGATATTGCAACCAAAAAGGACAATAACTGAAATGAAAAACACAATAGGCGGTATTACCAACAGATTTAGACAGGCAGAAGAAAGAATCAGTGAATTAGAGGATAAGACAGTTAAAATTACAGATGTTCAAGAACAAGAACTGAGGCTGGAGAAGGCTGAGCACAGTTTAATAGAATTATGGGAAAACAGCAAGAGACCTGATATACACATCATGGGAATTCCAGAAGGAAGTGGTAGAGACAAAAAGATGGAAACAATATTTGAAGAAATAATAACAGAAAATTCCCCCAGTCTAACATAGGACATGAATCTACAAATCCAAGAAGCTCAAAGAAACCCAAGTTGGATAAACCCAAAAGGATTTACACCAAGACACATCAGAGTTAGGCTCTCAAAATTTACAGATAAAGAGAGAATCATGAAAGCAGTTAGAGAGAAGCAAACAGTCACATACAAAAGATCCCTAATGAGATTAAATGCCAATTTCTCCTCAGAAACATTGGAGGCCAGAAGGCAATGAAATGATGTATTTAAAGTCTGAAATAAAAACACTGTAAATCAAGAACTATACCCAGTGAAACGATCCTTCAAGAATGTGAGTGAAATTAAAACATTTCCAGACCAAAAGAAGCTGAGAGAGTTCATATCTACCAGGCCAGCCCTACAAAAAAATATTAATGGGAGTTCTGTAAATGGCAGAGAAAAGACACTAGAAAGTAATTCAAAGCTATACATAAAAAGAAAGATACCCAATAAAGGGAAATGTATGGACTAGTATCCAAACCAAAACCCAAATCCATTGCCATTGAGTCAATTCTGACTCATAGCAGCCCTAGGACAGAGTAGAACTTCCCCATAGGGTTTCCAACAAATGGCTGGTGGATTTCAATTGCCAACCTTTTGGTTAACAGAAGAGCTCTTAAAAACTCTGCCAGCAGGGCTCTATGGATAAGTATAAGGGTTAGTGATAAGGTATTCATGCTTGATAATTGTAAATGTTTTGGCCTTAATGTTTTTTAATAACAAATACATAAAAGGCAAGGATAAAATTATGTTACAGGGCACACGAAATATAAAGATTTAAGCAATGATAACAACAACAAAAGGGGGACAGCAATGGTATATAGAATTTCTTGTATGTTACTGAAGTTCAGTTGGTACCAATTTACCCTGTTGTTGTTGTTAGGTGCCTTTGAGTCAGTTCCTATTCACAGTGACCCAATGTACAACAGAATGAAACACTGCCCAGTCCTGCACCATCCTCACAATCATTGTTATGCTTGAGCCCATTGTTGCAGCCACTGTGTCAGTCCATCTCATTGAGGGTCTTTGTGTTTTCACTGACTCTCTACCAAGCATGATATACTTCTCCAGGTACTGTTTCCTAGAATGTTATAAATACAAGCTTTTAAATGTAATATTCATATTAACCACTAAGAAACTATGTAAAAAAAATACACAAAAGGAAAGGAGACAGGAACCAAAAAGTCTCACTACAATAAATCAACAAAACACAAAATCAATCAGTGTTAAAGGACAAAGACGAAGAAGGCTTAACACACAAAAAAAAACAAATAAAATGGAAGAAGTAAGTCACTTCTTATCAGTAATTACAGTGAATGTAAATGGACTAAATACTCCAATAAAAAGGCAGAGAGTGGTAGATGGATTAAAAAAAAAACATGATCCAACTATGTGTTGTTTACAAGAGGCATACCTTAAACACAAGGACACAAATAGGTTGACAGTGAAAGGCTGGGAAAAATATTCCATGCAAATAACCAAAAAAGAGCTAGGGTGGCAGTCTTAATATTAGAAAAATTATACTTTAGGACAAAATGTGTTAGAAGAGATAAAGATGGACAATAATCCATAAAGATGGTCAATTAATAAAGAAGATTTAACAATCATAAATATATATACTGAACATTGGGGCACCTAAATGTATAATGCAAACACTGATAGAATTGAATGGATAAACAGACAGTACTATAATAATCATTGGAGACTTCAATAAACCACTATCAATATTGGACAGAACATCTAGAAAAAGGATCAACAAGGAAAGAGGGGACCTGAATGACACTATAAACCAACTAGACTTAACAGACGTATATAGAACATTTCACCCCAAAACAGCACAATGTACATTCTACTCCAGTGCACATGGATCATTCTCCAGGATAGACTACATGTTAGGTCATAAAGCAAGGTTTGATAAATTTAAAAAGATTGAAATCTTACAAAGTATTTTCTCTGACCACAATGGAGTGAAGCTAGAAATCAACAACAGAAAAAAACCTGCAAAATACACAAACATATGGAAATAAAACAACACACTATTAAACTACCAATGGGTCAAGGGAGAAATCACGAATTTCCTAGAATCAAATGAAAATGAAAGTACAACATACCAACACTTATGGGATGCAGTGAAGGCAGTACTCAGAGGGAAACTTATAGCAATAAATGCCGACATAAAAAAGAAGAATGATCTAAAATTAAGAGCCTAACTCAACAACTCCAGAACATAGAAAGAGACGAGCAAAGCAAGCCTAAACCTATTAAGATGAAAGGAAATGACCAAAAGCACAGCAAAAAAAATAAAATAAAACCAAAAACAAAAATAGAGAATCAATAAAATCAGAAGTTGGTTCTTTGAAAAGATCAATAAAATTGACAAACCTTTAGCTCGAGTGACAAAGAAAAGATGTAAATAACCAAAATAAAAATGAAAAAGCAAACATTACAATTGACCTGATAGAAATAAAGAGAATTATGACAAAATATTATGACAACAAACTGGATAATCTAGATAAAATGGACAAATTCTTAGAAGCACACAGCCTACCCAAATTAATTCAAGAGGAAAACGAAAGTCTCAACAGACCCATAACAAGTGAAGAGATCGATCAATGATCAAAAACCTTCCAACAAAAAACAAAAGTCCTGGACGAGACGGCTTCACTGGGGAATTCTACCAAACATGTAGAGAAGAATTGACACTAATACAGTTTAGACTCTTCCAAAGGATAGAGAAAGAAGGAATACTCCCTAATTCATTCTATGAAGCAAACATAACCCTGATACCAAAACCAGATAAAGACACCACAAGGAAAGAAAACCACAGGCCAATATCTCTCATGAGTATAGATGCAAAAATCCTCCACAAAATACTACCGAACAGAATAAAACAGCGTATCAAAAGAGTCATACACCATGACCAAGCAGGATTTATTCCAGGAATGAGGAATGGTTCAACATTAGAAAATCAATCAACGTCAACACTACATCAATAGAACAAAGGAAAACAACCACAAGATCATTTCTGTGGATGCAGAAAAGGCATTTGATAAAATCCAACACCCTTTCTCCATGAAAATTTAAAGAAGATTGGAATAGAAAGGAAATTCCTCAATATGATTCAGGGCATAGATACAAAGCCAACAGCCAACATTATACTTAATGGAGAAAGACCAACAGTAGCTGCTGAGGCAGCTTATGTACGACCAAACACCTTATGAGATTTGGTTCCTTGGTTTGGAAATTTTGGGTCATGGTTTCATGGGACGTCCCAGTTAATCAGCCTAGTAATGTATGTAGTGCTTCTGTTCTACTTCCGAGTTGGTTGTGTAGTGCCTGGGATCTTAAAAGTTTGCAAGTGGACATCTAAGTCACAACAGTTGGTCTCTATTCACATGGAGCAACAGAGGAAGTAGGAGATTCAGGAATAGGAAGAGAATATGGAATGTGTGGCTAATTGCCTCCATGAACAACTGCCTCCTTTGCCATGAAATGAGAAGATATTGATGGTGCCCAGCTACCATTACTGAACGTTTTGATCAAAGAGTACATAGAAGAATCCTAATTAAAAGGGGAAAAACGCAGAACAGAATTTCAAGTTCTCATAGACTCTAGACTTTCTGGAGCCATGGAGATGAACCCCTGAAACTGTTGCTGTAGATCATCTTTAAACCTTAAACCAAAAAATTCCCTGAAGTCGTCTTAAAACCGAACAATAGTTTAGCTTAACTAGTAAAAAAGGTCTGCCTTCAGCATTGTGCTCTTTTAAGAACTATCAATATGGGATCAAATTGATAACAGAAACTCAAAAGATCAGATAGGAACATTTGGAGGCACTGAGTTTATGTTAATGAGGAAGAAATCAGAAAAGGAGGGTGAGAATGGTTGCACAACTGGAAGAATGTAATCAATGTCACTAAATTGTACACGCAGAAACTGTTGAATTGGTGTATGTTTCGCTGTGTATATTCTCAACAACAACAACAAAGTAACTAGGATTTAGAGGGGGAAAAAAGAAAACCATATAGAGCATAGCTCTACTCGGACACATATGGGGCCATCATGAGTAGTTGTTCACTAGAAGGCAACTGTATTATCTACCTCCACCCCTGCTGTTTCTTCAGAGAGCTGAACACCAGGAAATGACAGAATGATCTTGTCGACTTGGTTCTCTGTTTTGTTCATGCACTGAGATAGTACTAGGCACACAGCAGGCATTCGATCTGTACTTGTTGTCTAAATTAATTTAAAAATCTCACTCAGATCAGTTTGGAGAGCATCTTGGCTTTGATTTTTGTGGCCCAATCTGTAATGTTGCATGTTTACATTTGAGATAGAGCATTCCACACCCAATTAAATCCATAAATGCTGGTCTAAATAACTGAGTTATCTGTGGTCTGTTAAGCAAAGAACTCTTCTAATAAGCTCTCTAGTTTTCATGCACAAATCAGGAAGAGATGGGGTTTATATACTAGGTTATCTTAGCAAAAAATTTCCCAAGGTATAATCAAGTTAATGAAAGTTATTAAAAGAGAATGCAACATGTGGCTGAATATGCATGTTTATTAGACTTTTTCTTTATAGCATGCACATTCAATTTTGGTATCATACTTCCTTTTTTTAAATTTTTTATTGTACTTTACATGATGGTTTACAGAACAAATAGTTTCTCATTAAACACTTAGTACACATGTTGTTTTATGACATTGGTTAACAACCCCAAGAGATGTCAACGCTCTCCCTTCTCAATCTTGGGTTCCCTGTTACCAGCTTTCCTGTCTCCTCCTGCCTTCTAGTCCTTGTCCCTGGGCTGTTGTGCCCCTTTAGTCTCGTTTTGTTTTATGGGGCTGTCGAATCTTTGACCGAAGGGTGAACCTTGGGAGTGACTTCTTTACTGAGCTAAAAGGGCATCCAGGGGGCATACTCTCAGGGTTTCTCCAGTCTCTGCCAGGCCAGTAAGTCTGGTCTTTTTTTGTGAGTTAGAATTTTGTTCTACATTTTTCTCCAGCTCTGCCCAGGGCCCTCTGTTGTGATCCGTGTCAGAGCAGTCAGTGGTGGTAGCCCGGCACCATCTAGTTGTACATAAACCACACTCTTGTATCACTCTACCTGATAAAGTAAATATGGTGAATTGTATTTTGAAGGAAGGAAAGGTAATGTTTATTTTATGCTAATGAAATCCATATTGAAAATCATTTTAAGTAACCAGTTTACCCTCATTGGATAGTAATTAAAATTACTATCAAAGAACATTTATGTGAAAGCAAAATGCTCGCCCTAGTGAGACCATTGTCCTTCCATAAATAAGCATTATGAAAGCCTCCCTGAGCCAAGCCTCCTCAGACTCCCTCCAGGGGGCAGGTGGGAGCATAGAGAAACCTCCATTGTTAGTAGGATCCCTGTTGAGCATTAGATAGGGAAACACTTGAAAAGTGGAACAGAAGTTAAGTAACGTTATTAATAATTAATAATTACTTCAAAGGACATTTAGAACCAATTTTTGCTACTGCTCAGCCCTTCTTGACATGCACATTTAAAAAATGAATGAGAAGTGTGTCAGTGGGTTGATTTTACATGCATTCCTTTTACCCACTTCCTATCCCATCTTCTTCAAAACAGTCAGAAGTCAAAGACAACAATCTTCAGTACGGATTACATGGGAATCTAAAGAAAACAAAAACCCTCACAACTGGACCAATAAACAACATCATGATAAATGGTGAAGAAATTGAAATTGTTAAGGATTTCATCCTACTTGGATCAATGATCAACGCCCATGGCCGCAACAGTCAAGAAATCAGACAATGTATTGTGTTGGGCAAGTCTGCAGCAAAAGACATCTTAAAAGTTCTAAAAAGCAAAGATGCCATTTTGATGACTATAGTGTGCCAGACCCAAGCCATGGTCTTTTCAATCACCTCATACGCATGGAAAACCTGGACAATGAAAAAAGTCAAGAAGAAGAAATGATGTGTTTGAACTGTGGTGTTGGCAAAGAATATTGAATATACTGTGAAGTGCCAGAAGACGAACGAATCAGTCTTAAAAGAAATACAAGAATGCTCCTTAGAAGTGAGGACGATGAGACTTTGGCTTGCTTACTTTGGATACATCATTAGGAAAGACCAATCACTGGAAAAGGGCATCATGTTTGGTAAAGTAGAAGGTCAGTGAAATCCTCAGTGAGATGGACTAACACAATAGCCACAACACTGTGCTCAAACATATCAAAGATCATGAAGATGGTGCAAGACTGGGCAACGTTTATTCTGTTGTACATAACGTCGCCATGAGTTGGAGCCGGCTAATGTCAACCAAGAAAAAGAAGAAAAGACAAACCTTATTACAACTGATTGTAAAATATAGAAAAATACCTGTATAGATAAAGCAATGGTAATGAAAATACATCACTCTGAAATGTGGCACATTGTGACAGTGAAGTTCTGTTAGAAGAAAAGGAGAATGTTCAACAGGGAGCTGGCAGGAATGAGGGTCACTGAGCTCTGGGAGGCGTGGGGCTGAGCTTCCTTTCCCTGTCTGGTTTACGTCTCTGAACACCTTCCCTCTTTCTGGATGCCCATTTCCATCTAGACCTGTGAAACATTGGTAATGGACGCCACATCAATCCCTGGTGGATGGCAGTAGTGAATGGACCCAGGGTTTTACTACCTGGGGCTTGGGGCATTCTGAGTGTGTGTATTTGTACCTGTGTGTGTGTGTGTGTGTGTTTACATGCTGCACTTGTCATTGGTCTTATTTTCCTAGGACTACCATAACAAATATCACAAATTGAGTGGCTTCTTGTTGTTATTGCCATTGACTTGGCCCTCAACTCATGGCGACTTCCAATGGACAACAGAATGAAATGCTGCCTGGTCCTGTGCCACCGTCATGACGGCTTGCCAATCGGCCCATTGTGATCCATAGAGTTTTCATTGGCTCATTTTCAGAAGTAGCTCACCAGGCCTTCTTCCTAGTCCATCTTAGTCTGAAAGCTCCACTGAAACTTGTTCAGCATCATATTGACAGATGGGTGGTGGCTGCCTATGAGGTGTATTGGCTGGGAATTGAATCCATGGAAGGTGAGATTTCTACCACCGAACCACCAATGCCCCCTTGGGTGACATATAAGAACAGAAATTTATTGAGTCACTGTTCTGGAGGCTAGAAGTCTTAATCCGGGTGTTGGCCATATATAGTCGTCCTTCAGAGGGCTCCAAGGGAGAATGTTCCATGCCCCTCTCTCAGCTTCTGGTAGCTGCAGTGTCACATGATGTCCTTCTTCTCTCTGGCTGTGTCTCTTCCCCTTTTTTTTATAAGGACAACACTCACATAGAATTAGAACCCACCCGACTCCAGTTTGACCTCATGGTAACCTAACTGATAACATCTTCCAAGACTATTTCCAAACAGGGTTACAACTTAAACATATCTTTTGGGGGAGCACAGTTCAATCTATAACACCATCCTGGAGGCGGGAGAGGGTTGTAGTTGCCTTTTGCAGTCCCAGGAAGTGATCACTTCAGGCCTATCATTCACCAAGGTATTTGCATATGAGCAAGGGATGGTTTGGAACCCGTCTTTCTGCCATTTTTCACATTTCCACCATCCGTCAGTTTGTCATACTGTGGTGGGTTGCGTGTTGCTGTGATGCTGGAAGCTATGCCACCAGTATTCAAAATAGCAGCAGGGTCATCAGTGGAGCTTCCAGACTAGAACAGACTAGGAAGAAAAGCCTGATGTTTACTTCTGAAAATCAGCCATTGGAAACCCTATGGCTCAAAATGGTCTGATCCAGAATGATCATGGGGATGGCGTAGGATAAGGCAGCATTTTTTCCTTTGTGCATGGGGTTGCCATGAGTCAGCAGCTGACTGGGCAGCAGTTAACATCAACCTGAAGTGAAGAGTGGGGAAAAATCTGGACAAAAGGGAGATGGGAGAGGAACTTCGCACTGTGTCTTGGGACAATAAGAATGTTAACTATTCAAAAATGAAGTTATGGAAAAAAATACAATTCTGCAGAGACTCTATTGTCGTAAGTTTAAATGTTAGGCACTGAGACTTATGTCCTTTGCAGGTGGTATTGAGTAAACTTAAATCTAGATCCTTTCTACCTAAATAGTCATTCTTTTAAGAGAAAATTATGGAGCACTCATTAAGCACCAGGGCACTAAATATTTAATCTTTACTACTTTGGAGGCCAATGAGGGACAAAAAGTCGGTGAGATGGGGAGTAGATCTGACCTTAGAAAGTTCACATCTGCTAGTTGTGACTTAGGAGAGACTTAGAGATTGTTATAGATTGAATTATGCTCCCCCAAAATATATGTTGCAAATCCTAACCTCTATGCCTGTGGTTCTAATTCCATTTGGGAATGAATTGTCTCTGCTATGTTAATAAGGCAGGATTAGTGTAGAGTGTATCTTGAGTCAATCTCTTTTGAGATATAAAAAGAGATTAAACAAGTGAGCAGAGAGAGAGAGAGAAACAGATGGGGTAAGATAGATGCCAAGACACGTGGAGATCTCCAAGGAACCAGGAAGCAGAAGCTGACGAGACAAGGACTTTCCTCCACAGCCGAAAGAGAGAAAGTCTTCCCCTAGAGCCAGCACTCTGAACTGGGATTTCTAGCCTCCTAAACTGTGAGAAAATAAATTTCTGTTTGTTAAAGCCATCCATTTGTGGTGTTTGTGTTATAGCAGCACTAGATAACTAAGACAGAATTTCGTACCTGTAGAGTGGGGTGCTGCTTTAATATATAACTAAAATGTGGAAGTGGTTTTGGAATTGGGTAATGAGTAGAGGCTGGAAGAGTTTTAAGGTGCCTAACAGTAAAAACCTAGATCGATTGCCTTGAAGAGACAGCTGGTTAGAATTGTGGACTCAAAGGTGATTCTGATGAGGGCTCAGAAGGAAGTGAGGAGAGCTGTAGAGAAAGTCTGTATTGTCTTAGAGAATACATATGGCGCCAGGAAAAGAATGTTGCTAGAAATGTGGACTTTTAATGTGATTCTGGTGAAGCTTTAAAAGAAAATTATGACCCTGTGATTGGATAATGGAGGAAGGGCGATGCTTTTTATGCAGTGCCAAAGAACTTGTCTGAATTGCGTTCAAATGTTTGGTAAATGTATAACTTGTAAGTGATGAACCTGGATATCTGGTCAATAAGATTTTAACGCAAGATCTTAAAGAGACTGCATGGTTTCTCCTTGCCACTTTCAGTAAAACGTGAGAGGAAAGAGATGGACTTAAAAATGAACTGTGCAAAATGAAAACAGACATTAAAAATTTGGAAAATTCTGTTGTACAAACTAAGGACACATGCATGTCCTAGAATTTTCACCAAGGACATGGCTACACAATCTTTTGTTAAAGAGACTAAGCCTGTGACTGGTGGATCCAACCAACGATCACAGTAGAAAACCCATCAGCTTAGACTGAAGGGGACAAAAAGAAATGAAAGAACGCTGTCTCTTGGAATTCTACAGGCAGGAAACAGGGCAAAGAAGCTACTTCTGTTGTCTCCGAGAAAAGGACCATCCCTGAAGCAGCTTGGAGATCAGCAGAACTTTTGGAAGGAGAACGGGAAGAAGGGCCTTCTTGGTTTCAAAACGTGGGGCCACAGTCTAACGGATTTCAAAGGGTGGAGCCACAGTCTCTTGGGTTTCAGAAGATCCCAACGGATCTTTGCCAAGTCGGTTCCGGAGTGTGGGGCTGCCATTAAGGTGCACCGGGGGATGGGGCTGCCACCTAAAGCTGAGGGGGCGGGGCTCCCATACCCAAGGGGCAGAAGAATGGAATATGCTGGGGCTGAGGGGGTGAGGTTGCTATTTAGATGGACTAGGAGAATGGGGCCTCCCAAAGCTGAGGGAGCAGAGTTGCTGTCCCAGAGGGCCTGGAAGACAGAGCCGAAGCCCAGGGCTGAGGGGTCTCTACCCAGAATCCAGAGATCCTGATCAATGCCCAGTTTGGAGGGCAGGGCCATTGCCCAGATGGTCTCAGAGATTATTTTCAAGCCTTGAGAGCTAATGTAAATGGTTCTGCTGGGTTTGGGGCTTGCTTGGTACCTGTTATCCTTTCTTTCCCTCCAATTTCTCCCATTTGTAATGGAAATGTCTACCCAGTGCCTGTTCCACCACTGTACTTTGGAAACAGGTAACTTGTACTTTAGATTTCACAGGTTCCCAGATAAAGAGGAATTTTGCCTCAGGATAGAATGTGCCTAAAGTCTCACCCATACTTCACTTAGATGATTCAGAGGATGAGATTTTGGATTTGGAGTTGATATGAGACTTTTGGGACAATGTGATGGGGTGAATGTGTTTTGCATGTGGCAAGAGCATGAATTTTGGGGGGCCAAAGGTGGAATGTTATGGATTGAATTTTGTCTCTCCAAAATATGTTGTAAATCCATAACCTCTATGCCTGTGGTTATAATCCCATTTGGGACTGGGTTGTCTTTGTTATATGAGGCAGGGTTAGTGTAGGGTGTATCTTGAGTTAATCGCTTTTGAGATATAAAGAGATTAAACAAGTAAGCAAAGAGATGGAGTGAGACAGATGCCAAGACGTATGGAGATCTCCAGGGAACAAGGAAGCAGAAGCTGAAGAGACACGGACTTTCCTCCAGAGATGCCAGAGAAAGAAAGCCTTCCCCTAGAGCCAGCACTCTGAATTCAGACATCTAGCCCCCTAAACTGTGAGAAAATACTTTTCTGTTTGTTAAAGCCACCTACCTGTGGTATTTCTGTTATAGCAGCACTAGATAACTAAGACAGATACAATTTTGAAGTAGATTTACTTGACACAATCCCTTCTAAAAAGTTAATCTCAAAATATTTTACATGTTCTTGTGAAAAATATTCATATAGAACTAATGCTCATATAAAATTTGTTTCACGCATAGTTGTAAAGCCACAAACTGTTTAAAAATAACTATCAATATTTAACTGATAGGTTGAATTAAATCTAAATCATATTAACAGTATTACCATGTTGAGACCCACGACGTTCTTTAGTCAGAAGCTGTTGTAAAATGTAATAGTTAAACACCTTAAAGTTAGTACAAAAAATTATTCAATGATCTCTGACAGACTGTCTCAACAACTGTTATCAAAAAATATAAGGTGTGCAAAAGGTATTTGCGGCTTCATACGGATCGATTAAAACTCAATTACACGTAAGTGAATTACCCACTAGCTATGAGATTCTCCCTCTCTCGTGGGCCTGAAGGAGGGCAGGCATCTTGCTAGGTGGATGGTTGTGATGGTTAAGATTCTGTGTCAGCTTGGCTGGACCATGATTCTCAGTGTTTATATGTGATCACTCCCATGATGGGGTCTGCTGTGAGTAGCCAATCAGTTGAAAGGGCGTTTCCTTGGGCATGCGGCCTGCATCTGAATATAAGTGGACTTTCTGGCTTTTGCCTGTGCTGGATCCTACAGCTGGCTTCTGTTTGTCTGACCTTCGGTTCTTGGATTTGAGCTAGCAGCTTATCTGCCTATCTCAGTATTTCAATCTTCACAGCCTGTGAGCAAGAGCCTTGCTCTCCAACTTGCCGATCTTGGGCTCGCCAGCTTCTGGGACTATGTGAATCCACCGACTTGGGACATCCCAGCCTCTACAATTGCCTGTGCCATTTCCTTATATAAATCTCTCTCTCTCTCTATATATATATATATATATGCTTTACTGGTTTTGCTTCTCTAGAGAACCCAGCTTAAGACAATGGTACAACTGGCATTTATCTGAATCATTCAATTTAGCTAAAATCAATTGTTCTGGAACATCCCAACTAAATCATTATCCTTCAATTACGGAAATGTTAAAAGTTCAATAATCTTCCTAAAAATGGATCAAGATTTTACAATTAGAATGAGCAATAACAAGTACTATATTTAGATAGTTAAAAAAAAAAATCCCCCAAATCCAAACAACCTCCTCCCTTCCATCAAAAAACACTCTAAATGTTTTCTTACAGACTCTAGGCTACTGTAGCTCTGGCTGGCTGTCAGGTGGAGCCCACACTCATACTTGGGGGCTGAGGATGGTAAACTGAGGTGGTAGAGACTCTTTCTGGACCAGGCTTGTGGCGAAAGCAGCCCAAGGGCTATTTCCCTCTTCTCAGTCCGAGGTCTCAACCAAACAGTTAAACCATCAGGTCTGCCAAACTAGCGATAAAGTTAAGTTCTTCTGTCAGATCAGTGGCAGTGAGCAGTAACTATATTGAACCATCCGAACTGCGCTCGCCTGGTAGGGGATGACCAGGGGCTCCTGATCCTCACCCCAATCACGTTACTTCCTTCCACTGAGTAGAAAAGGGTCCACCCCACTTTTAGGATATACATTAAAACTTTGTATTTGTGTGTGTGAATCTATCCACGAGCAACACTGTGCCACAGCAGTAGGGTGGGAGAGAAGAGGATAAACTAAAAGTTAGGGTAGCACGGGGTGCAGCTGTCAAGGAGAATGACCTCCTCTCCCCACTCAGTGAGGACCCAGTGCAGAGGATGTGCTCTAAATGAGGGTATCTGCTGTTACAAAGGGGTCTCTGCCTGAGTTCTTTCTCCCCCACTCAAAAAAAATCATGGAATGAAACCGGTTCTACACCCCTTCGGGATTCCATCGGCCGCACTACAGTGCAAGTGAGTCAACGGGTGTTGTAACTTCAGGGGTAAAAGAACAGTCTGATTGTGCATTTGATGTGGAAGGAGCTCCTGCCCCATGAAATGGTGTCCTAAGAGTCCAGATGATTCTCTACATCAGCAGGGCTCAGTGTGAGGTCCCTAACCAGCGACACACTCCAGGAGCTTGTTAGAAATGCACATTCTCAGCCCCATCCAGACCCCCTGAATCAGAGCCCCAGAGCAAGGAGGGCAGTACTGGGTGTATACTCCAAGTCATTCTGATGCAGGCTAAAAAACCATTGCTCCATGTAGTCTTACCTGTCCTCAGAGTTCTGTAACCCACTCCCATGAGCATTGGCTGCCTCCTGAGCTACAGCGGGGAAAGGGCCAGGCCCTGGTGGCTGCAGGGGCTGTTTGCCGGCTGGCAGAAACACCCGCAGCATCCACCCCAGCCTGTAGCTGTGTTACAGTGTCCCCTCCCGACGAGAAGTCCTAAAACCACTGATCCCTCAGGCGTAGCCTGGCACGGGTGTAGCCTGGCACGGGTGTAGCCTGGTGCAGGTATAGCCTGGCATGGGTACAGCCTGGCCCCGCCAGCTGTACTACAGATGAAGTGAGGGTGCAGGCAGGCCTGGGAAGACCATGAACAATGTCCACCCCCACCCCAGCCCAGCCTGACTCCAGGTCCTGAGAAGTGCCAAGCTCCAGGTCTACAAATATCAGGGGTTTTGAGGACTCAGGAGGGACACAGGTTTAAAATCAAAGACCATCTTCACACATTTGCAATGAATGCACACTCATAACAAGAGAAAAGCAATACAGCATATTTCCATGATTGATCTGCCAATGCATATTCAAATTAAAATGGAGTGGCTGGTCCTGGAGAGCGCTCCCCAAGCCCTGAGAGGGCGTAGCCAAAATAACACACCACCCGCCACCCGCTTCACTCAGCAAGCCCCTTCCACTTGCTCAGTCCCGTACAAGCCACAGGAGATCCAACCAAACATTGTGTTTCGCTTTATTAGATACAGCAGGTGTGGGATTTACAAACGAGATCTATACATGTGCTGGATACAGATTGCGTACCTGTGGGCCTTTCTCTACCACGAGTTCTGAAATGCACGGACCTTGCTGACACAGTACAAAACAAGCAAACCCAAATACAATCAGATGGCACCCCAAAGTGGACAGCATCAACAGTTAAATTACCAAGTCATTAGTTTAAGATCAAAATACTTCAATGAAAATGGCATACAAAAAACAAACATATAAATTACGTTTAAGGTCTGTACATGAATCTTAAAAAAAAATAACAATACTGTGTTCTGTACAATATTGCTTCTTTTTAACATCCCAAATTCAAGAAACACCTTCCCTTGAATTCCAGAAAAGTGGGCAAAACGCACATGAAGTATAATTAAAATCATTTCACAAAAATACAAAATTGTGTCGGTTTTCTCAAAGGCACATTTTTTTAAAAAAAACACAGGAAACTTCCACTTCAGAAGCCCCTGTCTTATTGGACCCTGGCATGTGGCAGAATGGCAGCACCCTGTTGTGGCAAATCTTTGGCTGGCGAACGGCAAACAGGAATGGCAGCGGGGCAGCAGAGAGAAAATGAGCGTCCTGCATCCTCAAAGAAACCAAAAGGCCAGTGCTGAAAATCTCACAACACCAGGTGTCATACCTTGCTGTCTTCTGCAGGCAAGTTCTGCAACATCCATACACAATATGGAGTGAAGACGCGACCTTATTTTCGTTCAATGCATACCCAAGTGCTCACTGCCGAGCTACCGCGGGGATGAACTCGGGTGGCTTAAAATATGGGTCACTCTGCTGGGCTGCCTGCCCTGCCTGGCTTAGGCAACCAAATGGATGGCAGGCAGCAGCACCTCCTATCAGAGCAGCATCTTGCACGCAGATGACAAGAGCAAAGCAATATGGCACACCATCAAGTCTACACAAAGGTCCGCAGGACTTGCGCTCACATAATTGCTGCATCTTATGCCTACATTTTGTGGAGGTGATGTTTCCGACAAAGGAGCTGATCGAGGGTCCCTGGGGCACCCCAGCGGGGCTTCTTTCCCAGCCAGGAGTCCTGCGGGGGGGGTCCCTCAGGCTTCCAGCTGGACCTCAGCCTCCTCCAGCTGCAGGGTGTCATTGTCTCCCAGTAGCTCTGTCTCTGGCACGGAGCCTTCCTCCTCCTCCTCTGCTTCGGGCACGGGATTCTGGGCCACGTCTTCTGGAGCGTTCTGAGCATCCTCGGCGCTCTCGGAGAGCAGGGCCGCCCTGTCCGCCACCGACGTGTTGGAAGGCGCCGTGGTGACGTAGCCCGTGCTGGTGGAGCCACTGCCACTGTGATGGGAGCCTGGCTTGGGGATGATCTGGGGGGGCACCTGCTGAGGGGCCATTTGCATCGGAATCTGAACGGGATAGAAGTTGGGCAGGTAGGCTCCGTAGGCCGGCATCGGCTGGTACCCATTGACAGGGATGTAGAGCTGAGGCGGGGGCACCATTGGTCTGATCTGGCCCTTCATGGGGATGAACTGGGGCTGGGGGAAGGCCTGGGTCTTCTGCTTGGGCCCCATGTAGCGCGTGTTGCTGACGTTGCTCACGGGGCTGGTGCTGAGGGAGCTCGTCTGCGTGGTGTTGCTGGCGCCCGAGGTCTGCGCCGAGCTGTTGTAGTTGGAGAGGTTCCCCCAGGTTCTGAGCCTGCTGTGGATATCCTTGAACCGCGGCCGCCGGCTAGGGAACTCATTCCAGCACTCGATCATCAGGGCGTACACCCAGGCAGGGCAGTCGTCCGGGCAGGGCAGCACCTGGCGGTTGCGGATCATCTCCACCACGTCCTGGTTGGAGTAGCCGCAGTAGGGCTGCAGGCCGTAGCTGAAGATCTCCCACAAGACCACACCATAGGACCAGATGTCCGAGTCGATGGAAAACTTGCCATACATGATGGCCTCTGGGGACATCCAGCGGATGGGCAGGAGCGAATTCCCCACCAGCTTGTAGTAATCGGCCGAGTACACTTCACGGAAGAGGCCCAGGTCCGAGATCTTCACGTTCAGCTTGTCGAACACGAGGACGTTGCGGGTGGCCAGGTCCTTGTGGACCACGTGGTGGCTGGACAGGTACTCCATCCCTGCAGCGATCTGGGCCACAATGTGAACGAAGTCAGGAGGCTCCAGGGCAGACTTGACAGTCCGGTCGTTGTCGGTGCTGCCCACGTCCGAGTGTGGTGAGCGCATGACCAGGAACTCGTGCAGGTCACCGTGGGCACAGTAGCTGAAGATCATGCTGAGTGGCTGGTCTTTGGTCACTACCCCCAGCAGGCAGACGATGTTGGGGTGCTGGAGTCTCGACCGCATCATAGCCTCGTGCTTGAACTCCTCTCGGAGGGGCACCTCCGCTTTGTCCTTGAGCGTCTTGATGGCCACGGCCTGGGTCTGCTCCCCTGGTGTGGATCCAAAGAGGTGACCTTTGTAGACTTTCCCGAATCGGTCTTCGCCCAGCTCCTCCATGAACCGCACGGTGGACAGACTAATCTCTTTGAGCTTGGCCTGGCAAGAAGAAAAAACTCAGTGAATCATTTCTGTCACTGTAACACAAGCCAGGAGGGGGCTCTGGGGCTGGCATTGCCATCACAGCCAGGTGGCCCCCCAGCCCAGAACTCGCAGAAGGACCCAATCACCCTGCTAATCCCAGGTTCCACCTGCCCCACACATGGCTCATTAATTCATCTCATGTGTGTACGGACTCACAAACACACATACACACCACAGCCAGGCTTCACCACCAGCTGCCCCAGAGTCACTCTGCCCTCTCTCGGGTCTGTGCCCTCCTCCTAAGGCCTTCCCTCCTGTTGCCCCATATCATCCACAAACGAGCTCCAACCACCTCGGCTCGTCACAGTGAGATGCAGTGTCTTTTTTCTTTTTTTTTAATTATCTTTGTAGTTTAAGTGAAAGTTTACAATTCAAGTTAGTCTCTCATACAAAAATTTATACATACATTGTTAGGCGACCCTAATTGCTCTCCCTATACTG
>NW_004444137.1:2182306-2198714 GCF_000243295.1 Trichechus manatus latirostris | reverse complement strand
CTCTTCACGAGTATCATTTTATGTCCCACAGTCCAGTCCAATCTTTGTCTGAAGAGTTGGCCTCGGGAACTGTTTTAGTGTGGGTTGACAGAGAGTCCGGGGCCATGCCTTCTGGGGTTCCTCCAGTCTCAGACCATTAAGTCTGGTCTTTTTACTAGAATTTGAGTTCTGCACCCCACAGTTCCTCCGCTCCACCAGGGACTCTTGGCACAGTGTCTTTTATGAACTCCACAGTAAAAGTCCCCCAACATTTTTTCTGTCAGGATATAGTCCTCTTTAGAGAGTCCTAGCCAGTTTTACAGATGGTCCCTTGATGAACCTGCCTCAGCTCCCTCTTGATTAGAATTGACTAGGTGCCTTTTGGCAGGAGTATTACACAGGTGACACAGAACTCCACAGGACTTGCACCTCACAGCCTCTAGGACATCCCACTCCTTCTGTGCGTCTAGCCGGAGTCCTTCTTGAAGGCTCCTTGGCCTCTACGCAGTCCTGGGGAGCTCTGTAGTCTCCTTGCTGTCCAGCCCTGTCCCACCCCAGCAAACACTCAGTGACCTCCTGGCTAAAGAGTTGAATGGGTTGACTCTCTCCCTGACCACCTTGAAAAGTTCCTTGAGGCCAGGACAGGAATGATTTCCCCCCAAAGCTTGCAATTAACATACGCTTCTTTTCACTTAAGTTGGCTCGGTTGTGATGTGTTTTCTCATTTTATATTTCAGTGTATTCTCACCATCATAAAAAGTCGTAAGAATGGGGCTCCAAGAGACAGAAAGGGCCACAAAGACCAGGGACTCCATCAGCCTGAGACCAGAACTAGATGGTGCCCAGCTATTACCAATGACCACCCTGACAGGGAACACAACAAAGAGTCCCTGATGGAACAGGAGAAAAGTAGGGTGCAGAACTCATATTCTAGTAAAAAGACCAGACTTAATGGTCTGAGACTGGAGAGACCCCAGAAGACATGGCCCCCGGACTTTCTGCTGGCCCAGAACTGAAAGCATTCCCAAGGCCAACTCTTCAGACAAAGATTAGACTGGACTATGGGACATAAAATGATACTCGTGAAGAGTGTGCTGCTTAGCTCAAGTAGATACATGAGACTAAATGGGCAGCTCCTGTCCAGAGGTGAGACGAGAAGGCAGACAGGGTCAGGAGATGGTTGAACGGACACAGGAAATCCAGGGTGGAAAGGAGGAGTGTGCTGTCACATTATAGGGTGAGCAGCTAGGGTCACATAGCAATGTGTGTATAAATTTATGTATGAGAAACTGACTTAAACCGTAAACTTTCACTTAAAGCACAATAAAATGAATAAATAAATAAAAGAATGGAGCTCACCCTTCAGTGGTGGTCTGTGTTCTTACGTCTTTGAAAACTGTTTTTCTAAAACCCTAAAGAAGATTGGAATAGAAGGGATATTCCTCAATATGACTCCGGGCATATATAAAAAGCCTACAGACGATATTATACTTAATGGAGAAAGACTGAGAGCTTTCCCCTTGAAACTGGGAACAAGACAAGGATGCCTGTTCTCACCACTTCTATTCAATATTGTATTAGAAGTCCTAGTCAGAGAAATAAGACAAAAGAAAGTGATACAGATTGGAAAGTTATCCAGATTGGAAAAGAAGAAGTAAAATTATCTCTATTCATGGATGATATGATCCTGTACAAAGAAAATCCCAAAAGATTCCACAAGAAAAGTTCTAGAGCTAATAGAGGAATTTAGCAAAGTTGCAGGGTACAAAGTCAACAAACAAATGAGTTGAGGTTTTAGACAACATCAGTGAGAAATCTGAAGGGGAAATTAGGGAAACAATTCCATTTAAAATAGCATCTAAGAGAATAAAATACCCAGGACTAAATCTAACCAGGGATGTGAAAGACTTGTACAATGAAAACTATAATACATTACCGAAAGAGATTAAACAAGATTTAAATAAATGGAAAGATACTCCATGTTCATGGATTGGAAGACTTAATATTAGGATGTCAATACTACCCAAAGTAATCTATAGATTCAATGTAATCTCAATCAAAATTCCAACAGCCTTCTTTACAGAAAAAGAAAAATCAATCCTCAACATTGTATGGAATTGCAGGAGGCCCCAAATAGCTAAAGCAATGTTGAAAGAGAAGAACAAAGTAGGTCGACTCACACTTCCTCATTTTAAAACATACAGTAATCGAAACAGCTTGGTACTGGTATATCAACAGACACACAGATCAATGGCATAGGATTGAGAGTCCAGAAATAAACCTACACATCAATGGTCAACTGATTTTTGACAAGGGTGCTAAGTCCATTCGATGGGGAAAGAGGAGTCTCTTCAATAAATGGTGTTCAGAAAATTGGATTTCCACATGCAGAAAAATGAAACAGGATCCGTGCTTCACATCACACACAAAAACAAATTCAAAATTGGTTAAGGACCTAAATGTGCAAACTAAAACCATAAAATTCTTAGAAGAACAAACAGAGGCAATGCTGTCAAGCCCAGCCTTTAACAATGGATTATCTAATATAATAACAAAAGCACAAACAGCAAAAGAGAAAATAAATAAATAGGCCCTCATAAAAATTAAAAACTTCTTTTTCATCAAAAGACTTACCAAAATAATGAGAAGACAAGCTACCGAGTGGGACAATATCTTTGGAAACCATATAGCCAACAAGAATTTAATAACCAAAATATATATAAACTTTGACAACTTAACAACAAAAAGACAAATAACCCAATTATAAAATGGCCAAAGGACTTGACTAGACATTTCACCAACGAGGACATTCAAATGGCCACCAAACACATGAAAAGATGCTCAGCATCATTAGCCATCAGAGATGCAAATCTAAACCACAATGAGATACCATTTCACTCCCACTAGGATGGCAATGACTGAAAAAAAAAGAAAGAAACTAATGAATGTTAGTGAGGATGTGGGGAAATTGGAACCTATTATCCATTGCTGGTGGGAATGAAAAATGGTACAGCCGTTGCAGAAAACAGTGTGGCACTTCCTCAAAAAACTAAAAATAGAACTACCATATGACCCAGTCACTCCACTCCTAGGTATACACCCAAAAGACTTGAAAGCAGACTAACAGAGACTTGTACACTCATGTTCACGGCAGCACTACTCACAATAGCCAGAAGGCGGAAACAACCTAAACGCCCACCAACAGATGAATGGATAAACAAAAAGTGTGGTACATCCATATGATGGAATACTACTCAGCCTGTAGGCGAAATGAAGTCTTGATGCATGCTATGGTATGGATGGGACCTAAAGATATCATGCCTAGCAAAATAAGCGAATCAGAAAAGGACAAATATTGTATGACCTCACTTATATAAAAAGACAAGAAAAGGCAAAGTACAGAGACCAAAGTTTATCAGTGGTTACCACGCGTGGGAGGAAGGGAGAAAGGGGGGTTTAACAAAACAAATCATGCTGATTAAGGGTAGGGTTGCACAGCTGATTATTGTAATTGCTGTCAATAAGTTGTGCACCTGTAAGAAGCTGAATTGGCAGAAGTTATGTGATAGGTGTATTTACAACAATAACAAAAAAAAAAAAAATAGTAGCTGCTGAGGCTGCTTGCGTACAACCAAACACCTCATGGGATTTAGTTCCTTGGTTTGGAAGTTTAGGTCATGGTTTCATGGGACATCCCACTTAACTGGCCTACTAACGTGTTTAGTACTTCTGTTCAGCCTCCTAGTTTGTGGTGTAGTGCCTGAGATCTTGAAAGCTTGTAAGTAGCCATCCAAGGCATGAGAATTGGCTCTATTGGCCTGGAGCAAGAGAGGAAGTAGGAGTCAGGAACAGGAAGAGAATATGGAATGTTCAGCTAATTGCCTCCGTGAGCAACTGCTTCCTTTGCCATGAGACCAAAGAACTGGATGGTGCCTGGCTACCATTACTGAACATTTTGATCAAAGATTCCATGGACGAATCCTGATCAAAAGGAGGAAAATGCAGAACAGAATTTGAAATTCTCATGGACTCTGGACTTCAGAAAGTCTAGATTCCAGACTTTCTGAAACTATTGCCCTGAGATAATCTTTAAACCTTAAACCAAAAATATCCCCTGAAGTCTTCTTAAAAATGAACAATAGTTTAGCTTAACTAGCAGAAAAGGCCTGCCTTGAGCATTTTGCTGTTTTAAGAACTGTCTAGGGATCAAATTGACAATAGCAACTTGAAAGAATAGATAAGAATCTTAGGGGGCAGTGAGTTTATGTTCATGAGGGAGGACAACTCAGAAAAGGAGGGCGAGAATGGTTGCACAACTCGAGAATGTCATCAATGTCACTCAATGGTACACGTAGAAACTGTAGAGCTGGTGTCTGTTCTGCAGTGTATATTCCCAACAGCAAAATAAATAAAATTTAGGGAAAGAAAACAAACAAGCCAACACTGTTAATCTATCCTTCCCTAAAAAACAAAACAAAGCAAAACCAGTCCACCCAGAAACTGGCCAGAAATTGGCTCCCAGTGGCTTGAAAAATGTCACGTTGAAGCTGAAACTGTGGAGGCAATTTGAGCCTCCATCTTTTTGTGTTCCCTCGTGGGGAACGTTGAAGCATCTGACTAGTCAACACAGTTAACCTGGGCCCACCCTGGCAGCACTGGGCTAGTTAGAGAGAGAAGCCCGAGGGCTCTAAAACTGTGAATTCCCAACTCTCCTGCCACTTACTTTCTAAGGACACAGATAACCTGATGAATTTTAGAGAAAATACAGCAAAGGAAATAACAGTTTAAAAAGAAATCTGTGTCATCTATCAAGCAGTCCATGGGTGGCACAAACAGGTAAGCACTCGGCTACTAAACGAAAGGTTGGTGGTTTGAATCTACCCAGAGGTGCCTTGGAAGAAAGGTCTGGTGATCTACTTCCAAAAGGTCACATCCATGAAAACCCTACGGACAGAATCCAGATTTTCTGGAGCCATGGAGGCTGGATGAAGCCCCGAAACTATTGCCCTGAGATAATGTTTAAACCTTCCACTGAAAATATCCCCCGGGGTCTTCTCAAAACCAAACAGTAGTTTAGCTTAACTAGTAAAGAATGTCTGCCTTGAATATTATGCTCTTTTAAAATCTATCTATATGGGATCATACAGATAACAGCAACAGCAGCTCAAAAGATTAGATAGGAAACTAGGGGGCAGTGAGTTTATGTTAATGGGAGAGGAACAACTCAGAAAAGGAGGGTGAGAATGGTTGCACAAATTGAAGAATGTAATCAACTTCACTGAACTATGCACGTAGAAACTGTTGAGCTGATGTATGTTTTGCTATGTATATTCTCAACAACAGCAAATGAAATAAATTAAAAAAAAAAAAACCCGATGGAGCACAGCTCTACTCTGAAATACATGAGGTTGCCATGAGTCAAAATCAACTCAACAGCAACTGGTCCTTTGGTTATTGGGGAGCACAGAGGTAACCAATCACCAGGTAGAGGTTAAACATGAAGGAACTGCCTCTGTGACATATATAAGCATGGAGACCTGTTTGTGCTGGTTAATCAGAGGCAGCTCCATGTCTTGGCTGGGTGACATCATCAACTGCCTTCGCTGTGGCGTGGACGCTGAAGCCTTCTGTTTATTCCGGCACATGCAGACCAAGAAGAAAAGGCAAGCAATAACCAAGGGTATCGCAATGCTTGGAACCAGTATGTAGAGAATTCCCATTTTGCTGCTGTCTCGGGGACCTGTGAACAATAAGGGTTTCATGATTTTTCAGAAAAGTCCTCTTTGTGACTCTAAGTCCTCCACCGCCCCACTCCCCATCTCCAACTAAAATATTTAAATGCAAGCGGGCTAAATCGCATGCTGAACCTAAAACACAACTCAATGTACCTAAAAATGGACATATTGCTGTACATTTTTGAAACACAACCCAAAACTGCCCACTATGGAAACAAACTGGAATAGATGGCATAAAAAAAAAAACTGAACTCTCAAGGTTATCAGTATTAAATATTAACAATAACCACATTTACTTTTCTCTCCTAATGCATGAACACCATTGGAAATAGGTGTTCTATCCTACTTAACTTTTACTAAACTGCCCTTAGCCACTGACAAGCCGATGAAACACATCCGATACCCTTCACTCGGAACGAAACTCAGTACTAGGAATACGAGCGATTCTTTTCATCACTGAGCATTTTAGTGTTTTTCAAATTTGTGCATAATGAGAAGATGTCCTTTAAGGATAATAATTAAAAGTGCATTTGATGTAAGAGAGGCAATGAGTCCGCAGCCCCACGAATTATCCAATACAATATTCAACATGGGCACCAGAATTCTTAAAAAATGACGTGAGGATGTACAATCAGACTACGGCTTCCAGATCTCTTCCTTTATTTTCCACAGTGAAAAGTGACACTTTGTCTCCCTCTACAGGATTTGCAGAAAGTCACAGAAGGGCACACTCCGTGTCACGCTGAAGAACCCAGGTACCAGGTGGCCATCCTGGCACGCTGAGGCCAGGGTGATCAGGGTTCCGCTACACAGGGTGGAGGCTGAGCCTCCCTCTGGTGCTTGACGACCCAGAGCAGGCAAACACATCAAAGGAACTCCATTTTAAGAGTAGATGGTGTGATTTAAGGACAGTGGGTGGTAGAAGATCAGTTACCTAAATGGCCACGTTCCCACGTCCGTAAGGAACCACCGGGGTCCCTGGGAGCAGACTTCTCCTCAACCCAAATAATGACACCAGGTGTAGACACGCCTATGACTAGTGAACAACAAGCTCTCCACCTGGAAGCACGGGATTTTTGTTGATGTGACACCTGAACCAGTTAAATCAGGCCTCACGTGAACACTCTACTGTCACCTTAGTAAAACAAAACAAAACAAACAAAAAAACACTATTCTGACCTGAGTCTTGTCCCTCTCTGTCCCCCAAAATAAAATGACAAACGAAGCTCTCCTGGCCCCACCAAGCAGGTTCCTTTATGGAAGAGGCACTGGACACTCTGGCTCATTCTTCATTATTGCTAGTGGGGGAGTCCACGTCCCTCACACCAAGATCAGAGATGTGAGCACTGTGGAATCATGTGGATGGTCATTTAGTTAGCTTTCTAAAATTTAAATTGCTTAGTGGTAAAAATGGTGAGAGTATAGAAATGTGGGCTTTAGAAAGTGAATATTCTTTATTGCCCTTTTCATCAAAGGCTATTGTTAACAAGTTGGTGTCCCCCTAACTTTGTATATATATTTTAGGCTGAACTGCATGAAATAACCAATATTCAACTACTTTGGCATAACAGAAGCAATAGTTTCTTATGGTTTTTTAAAATAGAATTTTAAACAGGATTCATTTTCAATAGAATCACATCATCTATATTTTTCTCTCGTGGTTTTATGGCCTAATAATAATACCTAAGACAGTATTTCATGCCAGACCATATAGAGCCATGAAACATTTTTCAGAGCTGCACAATATTTCATTGTATGGATGTGTGTCAACTTTCCTATCCAACCACCTGTTGATAAACAATCCATTTCATATTTAGCTATGACAAATAATTCTGCAATGACTATCCCTGCATTTCTTCCCCATAGGTGCAAATATTTCTGCAATATAAGATTCCTAGAATTGCAAAACAATGTAATATTCTTTCCTTATGCATTATTTTTAATTATAAAAGTAATACTTGCTCATTGTAAACACATCTTATATTTGAACACTTCTGAAGATCATGGGAAACCACTGCTAAAAGTTTGGTGCGTATCTTCCCAAAATGTCATTCACAAATTACAGGTGCCTGAGTGTACTTAGGAACACCGGTGGTGCAGCGGTTAAGAGCTCAGCTGCTAACCAAAGGGTTGGCAGTTCGAATCCACCAACTGCTCCCTGAAAACCCTGTGGGGCAGTTCTATTCTGTCCTATAGGGTCGCTGAGAGTCAGAATCAACTCGACAGCAATGGGTTTGGTTTGGTTTTTGGTGTGTACTCACATGCAGGCATGCATACCTTTTGCTTATTCTTTCTTTTACCAAAAAACCATACCTAACACAGCTGTCACCCTACAACTTGTTTTTGTTGCTTAAAGGACATCATGGGAAGCCTCCCTTGCAAGTCTCACTGTTTTAAACAGCTGCAGCATTCCAGAGAGGGGACAAAACTATTACATAACTATTGACAGATAATTTTATTCTCAAAATTTATCCAGTAAATTGCACAAAAATGTGCAATAAATAGACATTCTTGAAAATCAGCATGTGAATGGCTGAGTCAAAGGGACTGCCAAATTTGGAACTGCCAAATTACATGTCAGGAAGGTAACTGACACCAGTTGTTACTCTCAGCAAAAAGAGGGTAAAGGCAGATGATAGCCGTATGAGTAACACCGCTGGGATGGGGTTCCCTGCTGAACAGTGAGCCTTGGTGTGCTTCACCAATTCATTTCTCTTTACCACTTGTCTTGTGGAAATTTCCCACAAACCCACTGCCTCCAGGTTCCAAAATATAAGACACAGAAGCCAAGTCTCAGCTATCCAGACCAACTGGAGCTGGTGAAACAGAAATGAGTGAAACAAAGAGATAATCATCATTTTAAAAAGGGCTCAATCATTAACCTCATGCCCTTCTCCTACGATAACTTTAACAGAGAAACTTGCAGGAAACATTGTTAAGAGACTTGAATTCTATTTTCTCTCGACTCTATTGAGTCTACATGTTAAAACTGAGAAGTTGTGGAAAGCTCAAAAGCTGCGGTCAGGGGTGAACAGAGAGCAGCAGGTGTTTGGTGCCCAACTAGTCCCTGGATAGAGCCCTGGTGGCGCAGTGGTTAGGAGCTCGGCTGCTAACCAAGAGGTCGGCTGTTGGAATCCACCAGGCACTCCTTGGAAACCCTATGGGGCAGCTCTACTCTGTCCTATAGGGTCACTATGAGTCAGAATTGACTTGACGGCAAGGAGTTTTATTTTTGGTTTTTTAGTTCCTGGGTGGTGCAAATGGTTAATGCGCTCAGCCGCTAAAAGAAAGGCTGGAGGTTTGAGTCCACCCAGAGGCACCACGGAAGAAAGCCCTGGTGATCTGCTTCTGAAAAATCGGCCATTGAAAACCCTGTGGAGCACAGCTCTACCCTGACACACATGGGGTCGCCAGGAGTCAGAGTTGACAAGATGGCAACTTTTTTGTTGTTGTTGTTAACAGATGCAGAGCTAAGGAGCTAGGTGTAATGAGAAGCATTTTTACTAACACTGGGAAATATGCATGCTATAACATTAACAAAAAAAAGATACCAGACTAAGTATCCCAAACTCATACACAGGGAAAAGGTTATGAGAGCACCCCCAGATGGAACAGCACTCACGTTTGGTGGTGAGACTAGGGGTGACCTGTACGTTATTCTTCAGACTCTTTCACATTTTAAAATGCCCTATATGACCCGACATTACTTTTACACCCACGAAACAGCTTTATGTAAAACATCTAATCATCACGGAGATAAAATGGGTATCACTGTCCCCACTCCACCAGGGCGCACCCAACAGTCAACACTTAAACAAAAAAAGGAAAAAGAGATCGAGAATACATACTACAGGACGGAACGTCACAGAGTTCCATGCGTACGTTTTTATTCTGGGTAAAGCACCAGGGGCCTTCCATCTGGCCGCCGGGGTTCCGGCAGTAGGCGTGTCCGCCTCCGAGCTCGGGGAAGTCGGCGCTGGACAAGTGGTGGCTGTGGGGGTGCTGCAGGGCCCACGCCTGGCACTGGTGCCCTGACTTGGTGGTGCTGGCGGTCCCTCTGTAGTCTGTGCCCGAGCCGTTATAGCACTGGTGGTCTGCAGGGGGAGACGTGTTAGGAGGCCCGAAATCAAGGGCGGAAAGACATCCTCGGGGGGCACAGACCCCACCCTTCTTCTACTATTTCAGAAATAACAAAGCCGCTGTAACATGCTCCCACACTGAAGTTTTTCAAAGGTCACAGGATTGAAGCCGCATGAAAAGCCACGATTTAATAAAGTCCCAGACCCACAAATTAAATGGAGGGCTCATCAGGGGAAGAAAACCCATCAGCAGTTACTCCATGGCCTTGAAGCCACTTCTGGGATCCACCAGGCACCCACATTCTGGGCCCCACCCCCAGCATGAGTGATGTCAACCCCACCCTCATGCTGGCCCTCCTAGAAGCAAAACCGAACGCTGAGGCAGGAGAGCCAGTTCCCAGCCCGGCCCCACTCTCAGACCCCTCCTTCCCACAATCACAGACAGACCCGTCACTTCCCAGTGAGGACCACAGGCTCGGCCACAGGTGGGCAGGAGCAGCGCGCTTCCACGGTGGAGACCCAGAACTTTCTATGAGTCAGATCCCGGGGACCCGCATTTGTTAAACAACGATTTGTAAGAACTACTCCAAGAACTTCCTAGATATTGTTGTTCTTAATAACTACTGTCAAGTTGCCCCACTCATGGCGACCCCATGCCCAACGGGATCAGCCCATTGTGACCCATAGACTTCTCAGTGATTTGATTTTTGGAAGTAGATCACCAGGCCTTTCTTCCTAGTCTTAATCCACTGAAACCTGTTCAGCATCACGGTAACACGTAAGCCTCTACTGACAGACGGGTAGTAACTGTACCTGAGGTGTACTGGCTGGGAATCAAACCCAAGTCTCCCGCACGGAAGATGAGAATTCTATCACTGAACCACCCCCAAGTGTCAAAATATTAACTTAGTCCATCTTCATTTCAGCTCAATGCTAGTACTACTATCAACCTCATGTAACATGAAGGAAGTGAAATCTGAGGCTGAATGAGGTGACTGGCTTGAATCACAAGACAAGCACGGGGCCAAGCTGGGGCGTGACCCTAGGCTGAATGGCCCCCAACCCTATGGCTCCTAACCCCAGTGACGGCTGACTAGAACAGGGAGTTCTGTTAGATAACAGGGACTGTTAGAATAGGAAGGGGCCCTGGTGGCCCAGGACTCGGCAGCTAACCGGAAGGTCACTTGGAACCCACCAGAAAGATGCGGCAGTCTGCTTCGGTAAGGACATGGAAACCCTACGGAGCAGTCCTACTCTGTCCTACAGGGTTGCTATGAGTGGGTTTGATTTTTTGGATTAGAATAATAGGAGTTCCTGGGTGTGCAAATGGTACAAGCACCCTGCCCCTAACCAAAAGACTGGAGATTTCAGTGGGCGCCTTGGTAAAAAGGCCTGGCGATCGACTTCCAAAAAAGCCACTGAGAACCCTACTCTGGCACACACGGGGTCTGAATCGACTCAGTAACAACTGGTTTTATGAGGACAAGGGAACCTGGGCTGTGGCATTCCTGCTGTAAGTGGGTCTTGTTTAAACGGACAGAATGGGGCCCTCCAGGATCTAACAAGGAAAGCACAATGGGCATTTCGCACGCAGGCGTTTGGGACCACGCCAAGCTGCCTGCGGCTGGGAAGCCCGGTCCCCGCGCGCGGCCGGCAGGGGGCGCGCGGCGGCACTCACAGCGGCCGAGCCTCTCCGCCGGGATGCCGATGCGCATGCAGGTGGCGGCGTCCGGGCTCTCGGGCAGCGGCAGCGCCTCGCACTTGGGCAGCTGCAGCTGCATGAGGATGAGCGGGTTGGAGCGCGCGATCGTGTACTCCTGGCGGCACAGGTCGCTCTCCAGCACCTCGCACTCGTCGCGGCACAGCTCGCGAGGCTTGGGCGCCCGGGACCGCTCGTCGCACAGCGGGAACACGAAGTGGCAGAAGGACGGGATGGCGAACTGCGAGCACTGGTCCGACAGGTGTGTGGAGGTGCCGATCATGGTGAACGCCGCTGCGGAGACAGGCGACACCACCGCGCGTTAGCGCCCCGCGCTCGCACCCCGCCCCGGGGCAGGGCTCCAGGGAGCACCTGGGAGCTCTGGTTTGCACCAGACACGGGCAGTCCCGGATCAAAGGGCTTTGCTTACAAACGTCAGAAAGAGGAAAACCAGGCTCAAGATGTGCCTTCCATGCCAGGATGCTTGCAACGTCTGGTACACCAACCCTTTCTTAAGCACCGACCATGCACTGCGGATTCTGCAAGCACAGGAAAGCTACTGGAAGCCTCTGGCCTGGATGAGATCTACAAGAGGCCCAGGACGGAGCTGGGGTCTTTCCAACACTGTGGCGTCTACAAGCGGAAGGCATACAGAAGACAGAAGAGAAAGTAGGGCGCTGGCAGCAGGTGACCAGCAGGGGACTTGGTGGGGTGAAACGCCAATGGGGCATTTGGTGAAATGGATGTATTTCGGGGGCGTGGTGGGCAAAGCTGAAAACTGGCGTGTGGTAGGAGGCGGCAGGGTGCAGAGTGGAAGGACACACCTGGAGGGGTTTGGGGACAGGTGAGAGAAACCAGGGTGGCTGGAGGAGGATCTGGTGGCGAAGTGGGTGGGTTGGTTTTGAAGGAGCGAGATTTTACAGGATGATTGTAGGGGATGGGAAGGAACCAGGTAAGGGAGAAACTTGAGTCTGCGGGAGAAAGAGGGAAGAAAGCAGGCGCCAGGTGTGTGCACCTGAGCGGAAACAGGACTGGAGTGTGGAGGCAGGAACACTGGTGGGAGGAGGGCAAAGTGTGAAGGGTCGGAGGCTTGCACGCCCTCCCCTCCAGACCCTCAGCAGTCAGGGCTCAAAGGAACCCACCTGCCCGTCCTGTACCCGCCCCTAAAAGTCCCATCCCGCGTCTACCTGTCTTTCTTCACTAAGAGAAAAGACCTGCTTACGATGACTTGGGCAGCTGAAGGAGAGGCTCTTTTGCTCACCCACGTGCTGAGCATGTGCCCTCCGATAGTGGGAGAAACCAGGGCGCTGTAACCCCTGAGACGTTGGAATTTAGCACCTGGGCTGCACCAGCACCCCCCGACTTGTATGTGCCGTACCAGGTATGGCCAGCAGGTGGCACTACAACCACTCAGTCCAAGGAGACATCCACACGTGGCGGGGGTTTGTTTTTAAAAGGCCGGTGGTTGGTGCCCTAGGAGTCAGAAGGGACTGACGGCAACAGGGTTTACAGGCTGCAGCCCAGTTCTAGATCTGTCTGTATTATGTACTAGATGGCAGTTACTTAGTCCTTTCTAGACCTGCTTCATAAAGTGACTCTTTGAGACTGCTGCACATTGGGGCATTCAAGTCGGTGTTGCTGCGAGATGCCATCCAGCTGGTTCTGACTCACAGCCGCCCCATGCACAACAGAACGAAACACTGCCCAGTCCTGCGCCATCCTCACAAACATTGTTAGGCTTCAGCCCATTGTTGCCAAAACCAAAAAAATCACACCCATTGCCGTCGAGTCGTTTCCAACCCATAGCGGCCCTACAGGGCAGAGTAGAACTGCCCTATAGGGTTTCGAAGGAGCGGCTGGTGGAGTTGAACTGCTGACCTTTCGGTTAGCAGCCAAGCTCTTAACCACTGTGCCACCAGGGTTTCCGAAAGCGTGTATAGAGCCTACAAACTAGCTTGACCTCTAAATAAGTCCATGAGCCGTCTAGCTGGGCTGGCTGGGCTCGGGATCTGGCTTCCAGGCAATGGATTTGATTTAATGAGCTGACAGCAGAGGGCGCTGCCCTGGACAAGAGGTTCATTGAGTTCATCCAGGGCCCGGCACCCTGCCAAGTGTCTACCCACATCATCTAGAGTCCTAGTTCCTTTTAGCAGACAGTGATATTGAGAAACAAAGAGGTTAAGAGGTTAAGGTACAGGGTCTCTCAGAGTTAGTGGAAGAACTGAGCTTTGAACCCAGTTCAATCCTATCATTTCGGATTGGGTGATTACGGAGAGGGCTGCTGAAAAATATGCAGGCCTTGACAAGGAAAGCTTGTTAAAGAATGCACAATATGTAATTCCTCTTGGGGCAATCAACTGACAGGATGTCACAGCTGACCTTTTAGGGTTTCTCCTCTCCTCCCTCAAAATTCATTAATGGATGGTTAACAGTTGTAAACGGTTAACACGCTTGGCTGCTGACTGGAAGGCTGGAGGTTCAAGTTCACCCAGAGGTGCCTAGGAAAAAAGGCCTGGCAATCTACTTCTGAAAAAAATAAGCCATTGAAAACCTCACAGAGCACAGTTCTACTCTGGCACACCTGGGGTGACTATGGGTGGAAATCTACTTTGTGGTGCTTTTTATCCCCCAGAAAGTACAGTTCCGGGCACCGAGGAGATCAAACAACTCATTTCTTCATTTTCATCCACACTCTGAATGTCACATGAAGGTTTCTTTGGGCCTGTCCCGTGGGAAAGCTTATAAAATCGCAGAAATCCTGTGATGTGTAGTTTGAACCAGGGCTTTGAACCAGTGCTTCTTTGTTCAGTCATGACCGGGGAAGCAACACCAGAACAAACCCGAATTTTTTAAATTTAGGGTAAACTGGAAAGGAAAAAATTATGGGTCAAAGCCCTGCTAGAAACTTAATCTCCCTCTTGGAATACAAGGGCAACATACACGTTGCATAGCAACCGAATCTCTTGCCTGTCAGACTTTGCACAGTTGGAAACAGCAATGCCCCACTCAAAGATGGCGGCCAGACCCACGTGGTTTGAATGTATGTTACTTTCCTCAGTCCTGGCAATAATCCAATCTCATGCATTGGGCTCCTGAAAGGGCTCACTACACCAAGTCTCTCATTCCAGGGCTTCGACCTGTGATTTTTCCCATTCCAGTGACGGTTCTGGTTCACCCACATTTTAAAAATTCACATCTGTTCTGGTTTCGCTTCATCAGCCGTGACTGAACCTGTTGGAACCAGTCTGAAGCCCTGGTTCGAACACGGAAGCGGTATTCTGCTCTCCCAAGAGAAAACCTCCACGACTGAAAAAAATCTTTGCTATTCTTAATGTCTGAACCACAAATAAGTCACTCTGGACTACCTCCAAATATTTACTTTTTTCAAAAAGCCACAAATTTAGAGAATCTTCATTCTAGCCTTTTATTTAAAAATGGTATACAATCCAGCTGCTTGGATATCTGAGTTGTTTGATCCTTTAAAAAGTTCCTGAAGAGATAATTGAGGGATGAAATAATGGCTCTCGTGCCTTGGATCACTGCTTGTAAATCATGGGGATGTACAGCCCATTTAGGGGGCTGCACATGGGGTGAAAAATGATACAGGAAAAGAGAGTAGGAACTCTCAGAGTACACAGCTCGTATTAAGGGGCTGCAACTGACTTTTCTGACTTTTCTTCTTGGATGAAACAGAACTGGAGAGAAAATGCCAAGTACATTGCTCTTTTTAAAGGTGAATGTTGTTTCACTTCTGTGAAGGTAAGTCCGCGTATACTGACTACACCATGATGTGAAGTATACTTTTTGCAGCATGCTGTGGGCCAAAAAAGTTTGAGAAGTTCTGCTTTAAATGGCATATAAAGCTTTTCCAGTTAAGAAATAACCAACGTTTTCGAAATATTTTCCGACTGGACAAAGATGGCACGTTTCTGGTTCCCGAATGTTCCATTACTGCCTTTTCATTTTGCACTGACGCCTCAGGGGGCTCTGTTTTAGCATGGCCAGACAGACCCTTCCGGGACACTGACCTAAGAACCTCTAGTCTGAGGATGAAAGGCAAGGTCAGGGGTTGCCCTTAATTTAGAAGAAGCTTTCAATGACACCTGTGTGGATTTCTAACTTCAATCCTCATTCTTCCCCACTTACCAGGCCAGCCCTTTGCAGCCCCTTCTGCCCCCACCAGAATCTCTTGGGGAGCCCCATATCCTCACCAGTTGATTTAAATGTGTTGCCGGGGTTGAGAACGACCATCTGGGAGAATCCCATTACCCTGAGGTGCTGGGGCATCTGGCGGCCTCAAAAGATTTTTCTTGTTCCTTATGGGGTTGGCAGAGAAAGGTGTATATTTGTGGGGAGAGCAGGGGCTGGAGGAGGTGTGCTTTGCTGGTCTTTGGTCTAATTAATTTTCTTACCTCTCAAGGGTTTTCCCACAAGGAAGACCACACATCAATTTGTAGACGGTGGTGCGCTGAGGGCTAACAAGCGGCCTGAGAAGTTCTGAAGAGGTGGAGGCTGAGCAGCATCATTCCTAAACCATCTGCTAGCTTTCTCAGCCGTGAACCAGATACCCAAAGACCTGCCTGTGTTCCCCAGAACACTGAGGAATGAAGGCCCGTGAGCGACTCTGCTCCAAAGAGCAGGTACCAAGCGCAGAAATTTTTTAACAAGACCCCGCTCAGAGCGTTTACAAGAGGCAGGAAGTGCAGAGCTGAGGTGAAGCACATCTCAGCAAAGGTCATGGGCCGTGGTTGGCAGCAGGGAGCTGGCCCTGGGGACCGAGGCCCTGGCAACTCTGTGAGGACGGCACAGTGCTTAGGACCTACACAGCGTGGCCAAATTGAGTGTAAAAGTATATTCGAAGCTATTTGCATTTGCTAATTTACAGATACAAGCTGAGAACATTTTAGGGCAAACCC
>NW_004444137.1:2180331-2182120 GCF_000243295.1 Trichechus manatus latirostris | reverse complement strand
ACCCATTGATAACCCAGGAAAGCAGCTCCCTTCTGCACACCAACGGTGGGCTGTGCGAAGCTCCTGATTTCACAGCAAAGGCACGCGGCACCCACCCGTGATTCGGTTCTCGATCTCCCCCTGCATCTGGAGGGAGTCCACGTAAATGGTCCGGTTCCCGATGAAGCGCGCGCAGGCGATGCCTCTGTACGGCTGGCAGAATCCATCCTCATGATAGTCATCCCTGGGGGAAGACACACAGACAATGCCTGTCAGTGCGCTGGTATGTGTTTAAATATCCCCAACGATTTTATTTTTTAAATCCCGCATCTTACGATCCAGCAGCGAGACACCTAAGTACTTATTCACAGTGCTTAGGACCTACACAGCGTGGCCAAACTAAGCATAAAAGCATATTCTAATCCATTTGCATTTGCTAATTTAAACGTACAAGCTAAGAACACTTTAGGGCAAACCCCTGGGGGCACAAAAGCCTGCACACGAACGCTTATAGCAGCTTTATTTATAATTACCAAACAACTGGAGCAGCTAACATGCCCTTCAGCGGGTTGGTGGATAAACGAACTGTGATATATCCATACCATGGAGCATTATTCAGCCGACCGAGAAGTGAGCTGCCAGCTCATGAAGGGACATGGAGGAAACTTAAATGTTTATGGCCAAGTGAAACCAGCCAGACTGCAGGTTACACACTGTGGGATTCCAAGTACAGTGAAACCTGCGAGAGCTGCAATTTGATGGGACTGCCTTGCTTTTCCGGGTCTCGCAGGTTGTCTGCCTTTGAGAGGGTGTACTTTTCTATTACTCCTTTTAGTGGAAAATATTTGAGGTTTCCTTCTCTGACCGGTTCCCACCTTACACAGGTTCAGGCTCTCACAGGTTTTACTGTGCGTGACACTCTGGAAAAGTCAACTGTAGGCATGCCAAGGTCAGCGGTCGCAGGCATGCAGCGGGAGGAGAGAGGGGCAGACAGGTGACACACAGGGCATTTTTAGGGCGGCGAAATCATTCTGTATGACACTGGCATGCTGGACACATGACATCACACATGTGTCAAAGCTCACAGGGCTGTGTAACACAGAGAGTGAATCCTAACGTACACTATGGACCAAAGTTAATAACCATGTATCAAAATTGTTCATCAACTGTAACAAATGTATCACAGAAGTGCAAGATGTTAATCATAGGAGAAAACGGTGTCCAACGGCCAGAGGGGATATTTGGGAACTCTCTGGATTTTATGCTAGGTTTTTCTTACACCTAAAATTGCTCTAGAAAATAATGTCTAGTAATTAAAAAAAAAAAAAGAAAACTAGCATCTTTAAAAAAAAATGGAACAAGGGGACTGAATGCGTGAGGTTGGATTATAAATGTCAAGTGTGCACACAGATGGCTACACACACACAGAATGTTAAACTTAGACACGTTTTGTCTTTCCCTTAAACGACGTCCAAGACGTCATGGCACATTGCTGCAAATGTCCCTTGTTTACAAACAAGGGTTTCATTAAAAATACACTAATCCAGAAGATGGGGTCCTGGTAGCACAGCGGTTAAGAGCTGGGCTGCTAACCAAAATGTCAGCAGTTCGAATCCACCAGCTGCTCCTCGGAAACCCTATGGGGACAGTTCTACTCTGCCCTACAGGGTTGCTATGAGTTGGAATCGACTTGACGGCAACAGGGTTCGGGTAATGTAGAAGATAAGCTCTATCACAAAATCATAGGGGAGAAATCTTTATATTTTTTAATTTTTAATTTATTAGAACCCAGTAAGTGTTTTTTGTTTTT
>NW_004444137.1:2174722-2178874 GCF_000243295.1 Trichechus manatus latirostris | reverse complement strand
ACTCGTGGTGACCTTCTGGGTAAAAGAACGAAACGTTGCCCAGTCCTGCACCATCTTCCTCATCTTTGATATGTTTGAGCCCAGTATTGTGGCTATTGTGTCAATTCATCTCATTGAGGGTTTTCCTCGTTTTTACTGATCCTGTACGTCACCAAACAGGATATCCTTTTCTAGTGATCGGTGTTTCCTGATGACGTGTCCAAAGTAAGTGAGTCAAAGTGTCACCATCCTTGCTTCTGAGGAACATTCTGGTGGTATTTGTTTTCTAAGACTGATTTGTCCGTTCTTTTGGCAGTCCACGGTATATTCGATATTCTTCTCAAATAGACCATCCCCATGAACCAAATGGATGGAAAAATCCCAGCTGAGCTAGTTCACAAAAGCAAAATCTGAAGGTGAGTAAAAGGTAGGTAACACTCTCTCTCAGCTATCTCTGCTCTCTCTCTCTCCTTCCTCTACTGTCTTCGAAGCTCCTGAAGAAAATCTCTTTTTCAAAGAAAAGAACCCGAAGCAATAAATAACCTAAATAAGAAGATTTGGGCGTCAAGAAGAGCTGGATGCTCTTTCTCTCAAGTTCACTAGCCGTTATTTCTTTAGGAGAAACACTCCTTAACTAGAGTTTAAAGAGGTAAGCAAACTTGTTAACCATACAACCTCAGCCCAGCTGTGTTTCACTCTTTTTGTGCTGGCGTTAACTGCTGATTAAATAAAAACCAATGCTTACACTTGCCCCAAATGCCAACATAAGCAAAGATAAGTTATAAACTGATGTGTGTAGTCCATGTTGCCATTGCCTATTGGGTTCAGGGGGCTTGCACGATATGCCAGGAAAATCTTAAGACAAGTGTGATCTGTCTGATTAACATGAGCTAGACCTAGAGTTGGAGAATCAGTTCAGTTCCTTGGTGTCTTAGTTATCTAGTGCTGCTGTAACAGAAATACCACAAGGGGACAGCTTTAACAAACAGAATTTTATTCTCACGCAGTTTGGGAGGCTAGAAATCCAAATTCAGGGCACCAGCTCCAGGGGAAGGCTTTTTCTCTCTATTGGCTCTAGGGGAAGGTCCTTGTCATCAGTCTTCCCCTGGTCTAGGAGCTTCTCAGCGCAGGGACCCTGGGTCCAAAGGACATGCTCCACTCCTGGTTCTTCTTGCTTGGTAGTAATGAGGTCCCTCTCTCCCTGCTCAATTCTCTCTTTTATATCTCAAAAGAGACTGACTCAAGATACAATCTAAGCCTGTAGATTGAGTCCCGCCTCAATAACATCATAGAGTTAGGATTTACAACACACAGGATAATCACATCAGATCACAAAATGGTGGACAACCCCACAGTATTGGGAATCATGGCCTAGCCAAGTAGACACACATTTTGGGGGGACACAATTAAATCCATAACACTTGGTTTGACCCCACGAGAATAAACCATTTCTCTTCCCCATTGTAAGAGTCAAGGACTAGAAGCCTGACTCTTGCTGTGAGCTTCTCCCTGATCATTTGTCAGGAGCCCCCAGGATGGGCAAAGCCAGTGGAGGTATAGGGAAGACGGCAAGGAGGATCCTGAGAAGGCCCTCAAGGCCATCACACTTCCTACACAATTTACTCATCTTGCGACCAGCTAGGGACAAAAAAGGCCTTAAACAACAAGGTACGTCCGTTAAAAATTTTCTAAAATAATGATGTTAATGTTGTCTGCTTCCTCCTCATCTTTCCACTTGCAGCTGTCTTTCAGATCAACCAATTAAAACCGGAATCCTGCACATGCACGGTGAGAGACCAGGTGGACCGCCAGGTGGTCCCATCCCATAATAAGTATTGCCTAGGAACCAAAATCACCAGACATACATCACTGAGTGATGACCGAGCCCATTTCAGAAGCAAGAAGTCCGTCAGCCACCTCCATATCAAATCCTAGCCTGACCCCTTTCTAAGTATGTATGAAATTAATGAATACTTATGATTTCTCCTTTCCCCCTGGGTACAAAACCTCCCCCAGCCCTTTGTTCAGCGAGAGAGTGCTTTGGGACTGATCCCCCTGTCTCCTTACTCACTGCAAGTAATAAACTATGCCTTGCTTTAAATCCACTCGACTCTTAGTTATTCTTAACAAGAGTACAAGTGGCAAACCCACTGGATTCGGTAACAATCTCATAAGTTTCCAACTGGATTTGTAGAGAATATCCAAAAAAACCAAATAGAAGTCACTGGAAAATGACAACCTTCAGGTATCTAAATGTTGAGAAAACAAGTGGTAATTACTCTCTTCTCTTCTCAAACAGAATTTGTTTTCTCTTTCCCTGGCATAGCCTGGGACCTCTGGAGAGGACAGGGCTGGTCACAGTGTGTAAAGCACGTCACTTGGAGACCAAAGGAAAGCGCTGAACTAGAAGCTGGCATCTTAAACAACATAAGGGGAAGTAGACACGCTTCCCGAACTGCAGAAAATCAAAGTTTATGGAAATTCTATCTGAAAGTATCTGCTGCATTCCTCACGCTGCCAGGCACTGGAACAAGGCCTTAATGATACACAGATGACGCTCACGTGGTTGGTGGAAGATCAGACGAGGACTTTTAGTAACTACTATGAGGATGGTAAACAAAGGAAAAGGTAGAGTGAAGATACGGGAAATACCAGAGAAACTCCGGGTCAAAGAGCTGAGAGAGAGAAATAACTACAACACCAGGTACGAAACGCAACAGAGAAGAAGCAGACTCAGGTATAGCACAGAGGAAGGCGCTCTCAAGCTCTGATCGAAAGTGCTCCTTTACAAAGGAGCGAAGATGGTGGCTGATCAACAACCCTCTCTCCAAATAAACCTAACCCGCTGCTGTTGAGTCGATTCCAACCCATAGCGACCCTATAGGACAGAGCAGAGCTGCCCCACAGGGTTTCCAAGGAGCACCTGGTGGATCTGAACTGCTGACCTGTTTCACAGCCGAGCTCTTAACCACTAAACCACCAGGGCTCCTCCTTCCAAATCCACCTCCCCCCAAAAAAAATCAAAACCCACTGCCGTCGAGTCGATTACATATGAAATACAAAAGTTAGTTTGAAGAAAGGTGTCTCAGTTATCTAGTGCTGCTATAACAGAAATACCAAAAGAGAAATTTATTTTCTCACAGTGTACGGGCATAAAGTCTGAGTTCAGGGCGCCGGCTCCAGGGGAAGTCTCTCTCTTTGTCCGCTCTGCGGGGAGGTCCTTGTCTTTTTTAGCTTCTGTTCCTAGGTTCCTGGGCGATTATGTGGCATTTACCTTCCGCTCGGTTTGTGCTTGCTTAATCAGCTCTTTTAGATCTCAAAAGAGACTGACTTAAAACACACCCTATACTAATACTGCCTTACTACCCTTACAATGAAAACTCACTCCCAAATGGGATTATAACCACAGGTATAAAATCCATTGCCTTCCAGTGATTCTGACTCACAGTGACTCTATAGGACAGAGAAGAAATGCCCATAGGGTTTCCAAGGCTGTAATCTTTATGGAGGCAAACTGCCACATCTTTCTCCCTTGGAGTGACTGGGGGGTCTGAACCACTGACGTTTCAGTTAGCAGCCGAGTGCTTAACCACTGAGCCACCAGGGCTCCTAACCACAGGTACAGGGGTTAGGATTTATAACACATAATTTTTGGGGACACAATTCAATCCATAACAAAAGGCCTAGATAAATTCATGGATATAAATAATGAATGAGCTTTAAAGTAAACTAAGCCTTGTTTGGAGCCCTAGTGGCAACGGTGTTTAAGAGCTCATGTTGCTATCCAAAAGATCGGCAGTTCGAATCCACCAGCCGCTCCCTGGAAACCCTATGGAGCAGTTCAACTCTGTCCTGTAGGGTCACCATGATTCAGAATCAACTCGACGACAAGGGCTTTGGTTGGGTTTTGATTAAGCCTCGTTTGAGGGTGAAAGGTAATCAGTATATTCAGATGTAGTTACATATGGGGTAGGAAGTTAACATTTTTTCCTGAAAATACTTTAGGTAGTGTCATGGATTGAACTGTGTCCCCCCAAAATATCTCCCAACATGGCTAGGTCATGATTCCCAGTATTGTATGATTGTGTACCATTCTATAATCTGATGTGATTTCCTTATGTGTTGTAAACTCTATTACCATGATCTAATAAGACGGATTAGTAGCAGTTACAC
>NW_004444137.1:2173473-2174500 GCF_000243295.1 Trichechus manatus latirostris | reverse complement strand
TACTGGACTGTGAGAGAATAAACTTCTCTTTGTTAAAGCCATCCACTTGTGGTATTTCTGTTACAGCAGCACTAGATGACTAAGACAGGTAGTAGAGCCATTTTTGTAACTGTTCTTATTATGAGAGAAACACTGCCTGTAATAAGTGGGTTCCTAGTTGAGTGAATCAGGGGAAGCTAAATCTTCAATTTAGTGGAAGGCAGAGTAACAGGATTGTCTTACTTCTCTAGTGCTGCTGTAATAGAAATACCACCACTGGAGGGCTTTAACAAACAGAAATTTATTCTCTCACAGTCTAGAAGGATAGAAGTCCAAATTCAGGGCATCAGCTCCAGGGGAAGGCTTTCTCTCTCTGTTGACTCTGGGGGAAAGTCCTTGTCATCAATCTTCCCCTGGTCTAGGAACTTCTCAGCCCAATGACCCTGGGTCCAAAGGATGCACTCTACCCCTGGTGCTTCTTTCTTGGTGGTATGAGATCCCTCTCCTCTCTGTTTGCTTCTCTCTTTTATATCTCAAAAGAGACTGACTCAAGATACAAACTAATCCTGTTGATTGAGTCCTGCCTCATGAACATAATTGCCTCTAATCTGGCCTCATTAACATCATAGAGGTTAGGATTTACAACACGTAGGATAATCACATAAGATGACAAAATGGTACGAATCCACCTAATATCAGAGCTTCAAAACGCATGAACAAAAACTGACAGAACTAGAGGTAAAAATGGACAAATCCACATTATAGTTGGAAAATTTAACACCTGTCCCTCAGTAATTAACAGAACTAAGACAAAAATATTAGTAAAGACATGGAAGAGTTGAGAAATAGTAACAAAAAAATTGGTGTTGGTACAACTAGATATGTGTATAGAAAAAAATAAACTCATACCTCATACTGCACCCAAAAATTAATTTGTGATGGATCATAGGCCTAAACATAAAAGTTAAAATTATAAAGCTCCTAGAAAGAAATATAGGAGAATATCTTTATGACCTTGGGGTAGACCAAGATTTCTTGGACATGATCC
>NW_004444137.1:2170335-2171772 GCF_000243295.1 Trichechus manatus latirostris | reverse complement strand
GAAACACGGTGATCTCTAAGACCAGGATCGCAGAGGCAGAGAAAGTGGGGGCACCCACATCACCAGTTTACTGGGAAGTAAACGTCATTCTCTCTACTGTGCTCAGGTGGCTAGTCCCTCCCAGCAAAGCAAACACTCTGCCCCTTGGAAGGTCGGTATTTCCTTGGGCTCCTCTGGAGGCGTGTGTGTATAAAGCTCTCGTCCATGCACATTGCTGTTGTAAGTCGCTGTGGAGTTGGTTCTGACTCCTGGCACCCCCATGTGTGTTACAGAGAAGAACTGCTCCATAGGGTTTTCTTGACTTTAACCTTAATGGAAGCAAATGGTCAGTTCTTTCTCCCATGGAGTCATCAGGTGGGATTGAACAGCCAATCTTTCCGTTGGCAGCTGAGCGCTTAACAGTCGTGCTACCAGGGTTCCTTCATCGGTGCATAAGAGAACATGATAGCTAATACATGGATTCAAGTGAAAAAGAAAGGACTTAGAGGGAACATTAAATGTGTTACTACATGTCAAGTGCTAATATTATCATCATTGCCAAAGCGTAAACATTTTCATTTGTGTCAATGTGTGGTTTGAATTATGGAGACGTGTGCGTGTGTGTGCGTGAATTCTCTAATTATTTAATCTATGATTATCTGTTTGGCCACTTATTGCTTGTGTCATAATCTTAAAATGAATTAATTTCTACTTTTATCCAAGTTCTACACTATAAGGATTTAAGGAAAGTTACCTTTTCTAGAAAACAGAAGCTATCATAACAAATGCCACAGAGAGAAAAATAAGGTTGGCGTCCGTCCTCCTGCAAGCTTTATTTGAATCCATTGGTTGGCGGTCTTATTGTTTTAACATCCAATACTAAATGTTAGCCTTTCTCCTGAGTTAACTTATTTACCAGCATTCAGGGAGCTTAGTATCTCCTGAAGTTGTTTTTAATGACTGGCTTGCTAGTCAGCAGTTGTGACTTTTTTTTCATTGTGCTGTTTTCCTGTAATTAGGATAAAGTTTGAACTAGACTCATGCCAATTCCCCAAAACTAGCAATGGAACGAGACGTAGGTGGGAGATAGCCGAGTTCAGTTTAGACACGCTAAGTGTGAGGTGCCTTGGAGTCATCCACAGCGAGATACCCAGTATGTGGTTGGCTGTTTTGGTCTGGAGATGGCGAGATAAGCCAGACTTGGAAGTGGAGATTCCAAGGAAGTGAGCAGATAGGTGGAGAATGACTTAAGCCTTGGAATTACTGGCAAACAGTTAGGTAAGAAAATAACGGGGCTCAAGACATGGCCCCAAGGAAGGTGATACCCCAGAGGCCAATAATTAATGTAACTGTTAATTGCCCACAAGAATAACAGCCTTTCCTTTAAGCAGCCACTTGTTTGAAGCACATTATACCCGCACGCGCTTGAAGCACGTTATACCCGCACGCGCTTGTTGT
>NW_004444137.1:2168288-2169953 GCF_000243295.1 Trichechus manatus latirostris | reverse complement strand
TCTTAGTCCATCTTAGTCCGGAAGCTGTGCTGAGACCTATTCAGTGTCACAGCGCCCCACAAGCCTCCACCGATGGATGGTGGCTGCATGTGAGGTGCACTGTCTGGGAATTAAACCCACATCTCCCACATGAAGGGTGAGAAGTCCACCACCGCACCACTAGTGCCTCACGTTGGACACGTAGCCTAGCACGAATCCCCGGGACATTACCCAGATACCCGAGGTATGATGGAGCCGCTGAACCTTCATTAGGGAGGAAATAGCCTTTCTTAAGGCTTTTGTTCTCCATACACAACCCCTCCTCACCCTCTAAAAAAGATGGAAAGAAGGGATTTAAGGGTGGTGAATCCCTTAACCTCTAAGGATACCCACTTCCGTCTACGTCACCACGCACACAGATGTCCACCACACTGCTAGTGTCCACACTCACAGACCTGTGAGGGCAGCAACCTGGGGAAAGACGATGTCCCTGGAGGGTGTGAGTCACCTGCAACCACTGATGTTCATGTTCATGAACTGCAACAGCTTCTCCTCGTTGTCGTGACGCACACAGGGATGAACCAGCTATGACGCTATTCTCAACTTCCTGTTTCCATTTACAGAATAAACCACTGACTCAATAATGAAAAAGCTTTAACTGCTGAGCATCTTCCCAGGAAATGGCTGAAGACAGAAGTCGTGGCATAAGACACTGGTTATTCCAGGGACAGGCAGAATGCACGGGTAATTCTGCTTTCAGCTAAATGATTGACCCTCTTTCTGTTTTTGTTTTGGTAAATTCGCAGAGATTTCATGAACATATCATTACAAAGGGGCCAAGGAGAGGGCTCAGTCTATGGAAAGATAGTCCTGGTTAAGAGAGGAAAAAAACGACAGCCACAAAAATAAAAAAGACTACTAAGGAGCTGGGGGCCTCAGACTCCAAGGTATCCAAACAAAGAAGGTCCCAGTGTCAAAAAGTCATCTGCTGGCACAATGAGCAGAGAAATTCAGCAGTACATGAAAAGAAAAGTTCACCCTGAATGAGTAAGTGTCCATCCTAAACTGTAAATTTATTCGGTAACACCAAACCCAAAACTATATCCATTGCCATTGAGTTGATTCCAACTCTATTATGTAACAATATTAATCCGTGAAAGGAGAAAAACTACACGATCGCCTTTGTATCTGGAAAAGCAACTGTAGAAATCTAGACTCTACATATTATTGACAATAAACTTTTCAAACATTAACAGGAAAGATTTATGCGGATATTTCCTTCAACATGGCGCTGGAAGTCCTAGGTACTACAATAAGACAAGGGGAAAAAATCAAAGGTAAAGATTAGAAAAAATAAACCATGCTCTCATTACTTGTAGACTTTATTTTCCTCATAGAAGAAATCCAATAGAAGTTGCAGACAAACACTGTTAGAATGAATGACAAAGTTTAGCAAAGTTGTTTGATAGAAGATCAGTATCTACAATTCAATGCCTTTATTAACCACCATCAATACACAGTCTGAAAACAAAACTTGGGGGGAAAAAGATGGTATTATCATTAGCAGAATCAAAGAGGTACGTTGAAAAATACACAAGACGTGTGTCTTAGTCATCTAGTGCTGCTCTAACAGAAATACCACAAGTGGATGGCTGTAACAAAGAGAAATTTATTCTCTCACAGTCT
>NW_004444137.1:2129091-2167924 GCF_000243295.1 Trichechus manatus latirostris | reverse complement strand
TCTTTGTAAAAGCCATCCACTTATGGTATTTCTGTTAGAGCAGCACTAGATGAGTAAGATACTCTTGTAAGATAAAAGGTGGTGCAGGCCACACCCCAGGGAAACTCCCTTTACATTGGATCAAGGATGTGACCTTAGTAAGGGTGTTACTATCCTACCCTAATCCTCTTTGACAAAAAATTACTATCACAAATTGGAGGACAACCACATAATACTGGGAATCATGGCCCAGCCAGACTATACACACATTTTTGGGGGGACATAATTCAATCAATGACAATGTGCCAGATCTTGATGAAGAAAATTATAAAACTTTATTGAAAGGAGACTAGAAAACCTAAATAAAGAAATACCAGTCCGCAAACTGAAAACATTATCAGTACTTGCCTAGTCAATCTAAATTCTATGCAAGTCCAATAAAAAGACAAACTGATAAAATTCATGTGGAGGAGTAAAATGTAAATAACAGCTGATATAATTTTGAAATATATATAGAAAGATAAATATAGAAATACATATATTTATATATACATAAATATACATAGAAAGATACAAAAATATATAGAAAGATATAAAACCTATACTCTAGAACAGTGCGGTTTCAGTCCAGAACTGAAGCTAATGGAACAAAAGAGAAAGTCTAGAAGGAGACCATATGTATAGAAATTTCACCAATGACAGAGGTGACATTACATTTAATGAAGACAAGCGATACTGTTCGTCAGATGGTGCCAAGGCTCTAGACCATCTCTAGAGACATTACTGGAGAACCCTACCTTATACCAGATGTGAACATCAATTCCAGATGGAATGAAAGCCATAGAAAGGATTACTCTAGACTATACTTTAAAACTCTTATAAATCAATAAGAAAAAGACAAACGTCCTAATAGAAAAATAAAATGTATGAACAGGCAATTCAATGGCTGTTAAACCAACAAGAAGATGTTCCACCTCACTATTTACTAGTGAAATTCCACATAAAACTACTATAAATTGCTACTTAATACCCAAGACATGGGAAGTATCTTAAATTCTGATAATACCATGTGCTGGAAAATGTGTTGGAAAATAACTTGTTAATGGCTGGTGGGAACATAAATTCCTCAGTCACTCTGGAGAGCCATCTGGCCATACCTGGTAGAGGTAGGATGTGTCCACCTGCAATTCTACCTCCAGACTTCTATCCTTGGGAGACGCTCACCCACAGAGACAAGGAGACATGTGACGGATGTTCACTGTAAGACTGTGTCACAGAAAAAGACAATCTTTGATGGTTCCGAGGTAGGGGAGGGGTGGGGACGGGAAATCACTAACTAGATAGGAGATAAGTGTTAACTTTGGTGAAGGGAAAGACAACGCGCAATATAAGGCAAGTCAGCACAACATGACCAAGGCAAAGCCATATAAGCTTCCTAGACACATCCAAATATTTTGATGGACCGATTTACTGGAGCTGAGGGCTGGGAACAATGGCCTCGGGGGACATCTAGGTCAACTGGCATAACATAGTTCATAAAGAAAATGTTCTACATCCTACTGTGGTGAGTAGTATCCGGGGTCTTAAAAGCTTGCGAGCAGCCATCTAAGATACATCTATTGGTCCCATCACGTTCAGAGCAAAGGAGAATGACGAAAACCAAAGACACAAGGAAAATACTAGTGCAAAGGACTAATGGACCACATGAACCACAGCTTCCACCAGCCTGAGCCCAGAAGAACTAGATGACGCCTGGTTACCAACTCCGATCACTCTGATAGGGATCACAATAGAGGGTCCCAGGCAGAGCAGGAGAAAAATATAGAACAAAATTCAAATTCACAAAAAACAACCAGACTTACCGGTCTGACAGAGACTGGAGGAAGCCCTGAGACTACGGCCCCCGGACACCCTGCTAACTCAGAACAGAAGCTCCTCCCAAAGTCCACCTTTCAGCCAAAGATTAAATAGGCCTATAAAACAAACAACAATACATGTGAGGAACGCGCTTCTTAGTTCAGTCAAGTATATGAGACCAAACGGGCAACACCTGCCCCAAAGCAAAGATGAGAAGGCAGGAAGGGACAGGAAAACTGGATGAATGGACACGGGGAACCCAGGGTGGAAAGGGAAAGGGGGAGAGTGCTGACACATTATAGGGATTGCAACCAATGTCACAAAACAACTTGTGTATAAAATTTTTGAATGAAAAACTAATTTGTGCTGTAAACTTTCACCCAAAACACAACAAAATTAAAAAAAGAAAATCAGCAAAAAAAACAAAAAGTTTGTCTGTGTCCTTGTTGGCGAACACAAGCAGCCTTTGCTCATTAGGCACATGGACCAATGAAGTGGGATTTACTCAGAGAATGTAATATTTATTTAGTTCAGATGGACTTGACCTGCATGTATTAACATGGACTGTCACGTGGGAAAACCCTTCTAACTTCCAAAAATAAAAAAAAACTTAGTTAAATCCAGAATAACTGTGGGTTTATCTCTCAAAAATAACTCAAGTGGACCAAAAATGCAAGACACAGGCACTTTCAGTAACACATTTAACATGCTTGATCTAATAGATGGATCCAGAAATGTGTTGCCACCATCAGACAGTACCTTTCTGGGGGAAATATTCAACAGGAAATATTCACAAGCATTAGCCATATATAACTGCAAACAAAGGAAATCTCAACAAATTACCAAAAGTAAAAACTATATAGCCCAAACAGTAAAGCAGGAAAAATCAGAAAATAACAAAAAAATAAAAGCCAATATGCCTTGGGAGGGAGGGGGAATGCAGTCAAAATGTTATTCAGAGTAAACCTTATAGTCTTAAATGCTTTTATTTGAAAATAAAAAAATGACTAATAAAAAATTACTTTTTCAAGAAGCTAACATGACATAAAAGATCACTTGTACCACCCCACACCCATCAGAATAGCTTAACATTTTTTTCAAAGGCCATCACAAATGTTGGCAATTATGTGGAACGACTATAACTCTTACACACTGTTGGTGGGAGTGCAGAGATACAATGTGGTGATTTCTTATAAAACGAAGCACACACATACCCTATGACCCAGAAATTCCACTCCTAGGTATTTACCTAACAGACATGAAAATATAGGCTTAAAAAACAAAAACAAAAAATCTTGTACAAAATAGTCACAGTCGCTTTATTCCTAATAGTCAAAAGCTGGATCCAGCCCAGGTGTCCATCAACAGAGGAATGGATAAATCAACTGGAATATTCAGATCATGGAGCACTATTCAGCAATGAACAGAAACAACCTATTGAAACCTGAAGAACATGGATGAATCTCAAAAACATTAAGTGAAAGAAAAACAAAAACAAGTCACTGTTGAGTGGATTTTGACTCACGGCGGCTCCACGTGTTGTCAGAGTAGAACTGTGCCCCATAGGGTTTTCAAGACTGAGAGCTTTTGGATCCTTGTGTTGTCAGACTAGAACTGTGCCCCATAGAGTTTTCAAGACTGAGAGCTTTTGGATCCTTGTGTTGTCATAGTAGAACTGTGCCCCATAGGGTTTTCAAGACTGAGAGCTTTTGGATCCTTGTGTTGTCAGAGTAGAACTGTGCCCCATAGGGTTTTCAAGACTGAGAGCTTTTGGATCCTTGTGTTGTCAGAGTAGAACTGTGCCCCATACGGTTTTCAAGACTGAGATCTTTTGGATCCCTGTGTTGTCAGAGTAGAACTGTGCTCCATAGGGTTTTCGTGACTGAGAGCGTTTGGAAGTAGATTGCCAGTTCTTTCTTGTGAGGTGCCTCTGAGTGGATCTGAACACCCAACCTTTCGGTTAGTAGTCAAGTGCTAAACCGTTTGCAGCACCGAGGGACTCCAGACATCGAGCTCAAATGGCTCCATACTGTAGGGTTCCACTTACACGAGCTCCAGAACAGGCAAAACCGTCCAAGGTGTAGAAAGAAAATCAGAAGTGTTCACGTGGGGTGGGGGCTGACCAGGAAGCTGCATGAAGGAACTTTCTAGAGTGATGGAAATGCTCTGTGACTGGATAGGGGTTTGGACTGCAGAGGTTTATGGATTTGTCAACCTTATAAATGATATATTTAAGATTTGTGTACTTCATTGTATGTCAATTTTACCTCAAAAAGAAGAAACGAGAACAGTAACAGATACTGAACTCTTGTTAATGATATCCATGCTGAAGTGTTTCAGGGTTAGAGTACAGATATCTGCAACTTACGCTGAAATGAATAAAAAAATAAGATGGACTGATGGATGGATAGAACCAAAGAGCCAAACCTGTTGGTGTTGAGTCGATTTTGATTCATGGCAACCCTATGTGTTACAGAGTAGAACTGCTCCATAAGGTTTTCTTGGCTGTAATCTTTATGGAAGCAGATCGCCAGGCCTTTCTTCCATGGTGCTGCTGTGTGGGTTTGAACTGCCAACCTTTTGGTTAGCAGCCAAGCGCAAACTGTTTGCACCACCCAGGGACCACGATGGATAGATGAGAGGGGTGGATAAACGGAAACATATGTGATAAAGCTAGTGTAGTAAAATATTAATGATAGGATCTAGATGGTAGGTATATGGATGTTCCATACACCTATAAAATTACTTATTTATGCAGTATTTTATTATACTATTGCTGTATTCTTGTATTAATAATAATTAACTAAAATTAACATTAATATATTATTATACATTCATATATATTATTTATAGTACACTATATACTATACAATTCTTTACGCTTTTGTTTTTTCTCATAATAAAACTGAATCAAATTGAAATTTCTCATAATAAAACAACAGGGCAAAAAAGAATATATTAAAACATGAAATGGTCCTTAATAGGGAAATTTAATTCAGATATCAATTCTCACCAAATTTATCTAAACATTCAGTGTAATTCCAATCAAAATCCCGTCAGAATTCTTCATGGAAATCAGGGCATTCTTTAATAAGACAGTATGAAAAACCCATACAGTTATTGATGAATGACACAAAATTTAAAATGCCTATAACATCAAAAAATAAGACATAAAGAACGCTTAAAAAACATTAAGAAATGAATAACGTAAAGGGAAAATGGACAAAGGATACGGAGAGGCGACTGACAAAGAGGAAATATGAATGGCAAGAATCAACTTAAACGTGCTCAAACTCACTCATAAAGGAGGATGCAGAACACAACAGGTTAAATGCATTTTTCATCCTTCAGACTGGCAAAAATTAACAAATTTGGAAAAAAATCTTACATAAGATAAGGAGAAAACGTTCTCTTCTGCTGTGGCGGGGACGTAAATCGAAAAGGACCATTTGGTAGCATTAATTATAAAAACATTAAGTCCTCTGACCCAGCATGTTTTACTTCTCAAAATCGACCTTACAAAAACTCTCATACAAGGGTCCCAGGGGCCTGTGCAGAGTTAGGACAAAATCAGAGAAACGACTCAAATTCTTACCACTACGGGGATACAAAAACAACAGGGGAAAAGTTAGGAGTCCTTGGGTAGCCCTGGTGGAGCAGTGGCGCTGGGCTGCTACCCAAAAGGTCGGCAGTTCGAATCCACCAGCTGCTCCTTGGAAACCCTATGGGGCAGTTCTACTCTGTCCTTTAGGGTCACTATGAGTCGGGATGGATTCGATAGCAATGGGTTCGGTTTCTGTTTTGTTTTATTTTTTGTGGAGGGGGTAATGCAAACAGTTAATACGCTCAGCTGCTAACCATAAGGCTGGAGATGCGAGTCCACTCCAAGGCACCTGGGAAGAAAGGCTTATTGATTTACTCTCGAAAGGTCCCAACCACTGAAAACCCTATGGTGCAGTTCTACTCTGACACACGTGGGGTCACCATGAGTCAGAATCGACTCGACAGCAACTGGTTAAGGGGAATAGTTAAACGCTACATGGAATGTTATAGAGAGGAAAGAAGAAGATCAGGGGAATTTAAATATACTGACATAGATCTCTAAGACGTGCTGTTAATTAAACACACCAAGTATAACATCACTTATGTGAAACAGTAAATCAAGGTGAGCTGACGTATTTCTCTAGGTACGTACATGTATTACATGCTGAGGAAAACCCTGGTCTGATACAATCAAATCACCATGGAAGTGGAAAGACAGAGACAGACCGGGTGGTCAGACAGAACTTTCTCTTTATGGGCAAGGCAGGTATTATTTACAGGATCATGTCAGTGTAATCTATAAACAATGAGAAGAAAATCAAAGTAAAAGTATTTTCAAATAAAAGAAAAATAATGAGTCAACTTCTGAAATGATTTCTATGTCTTCCAAAGCCTTATAAAATGTGACCTTGGTACAATTTCTTCTTTAGTCACTGTTACAGATTGAATTGGGTCCCCCCAAAATGTGTGTCAACTTGGCTAGGCCATGATTCCCAGTACTGTGTGATTGTTCACCATTTTGTCATCTGATGTGATTTTCCTATGTGTTGAAAATCCTAGCTTTGTGATGTTAATGAGGCAGGATTAGAGGCAGTTATGTTAATGAGGCAGGACCGACTCTACAAGATTAGGTTATATCTTGAGTCAATCTCTTTTGAGATATAAAAGAGAGAAGCAAGCAGAGAGACAGCGGGACCTCATACCACCAAGAAAGTAGTGCCAGGAGCAGAGCATGTCCTTTGGACTTGGGGTCTGTGCGCTGAGAAGCTCCTAGACCAGGGGAAGACTGATAACAAGGACCATCATCCTCCAGAAAGAGGGAGCCTTCCTCTGGAGCTGGTGCCCTGAATTTGGACTTGTAGCCTCCTAGACTGTGAGAGAATAAACTTCTCTTTGTTAAAGCCATCCACGTGTGGTATTTCTGTTAGAGCAGCACTAGATGACTAAGACACTCACGTTTCATTTATTCTCCATGAAGGATTATTAAGGTGAAATACTTTTTAACTCCTACTGAGGACAGAACATTCTCAAAAACCTGCCTTCTATATAAAGTCACCTTGACGGATGCTCAGAAGGGTATCTCCCTCGTCCAATTCCCCAACAGATCATCATCCCAACAAGTAATGTTTATCAGGCATCAGTGAAATGTGAACAAGCAAACAGTGCTTAATTAATCAACTACATCGTGTTTGTGTTATTGTTGACAACACTTAAAACTCAACTGCTCACTCTCCAGCAGTACAGGAAATGACAGGAATTCAATAGTCATTGCTAATCTTAAATACAGGCAATAAAAAAGGAGTAATAACACATTTACTTGATGTCAGAACGTTAGACAATCAGAGGAAAATTTCCCCAAAATAAAATGCGGTGCAGTGGAAAGGCATGGTATTGGGAAACAAGAGGCTTGGGCACATAGCCAATTCTGTCAATAACTCACCACAGAATACCAAGCAAGGCTCCAAGCCTCCATTTCCCCATCTTTAAAACGGGTTTGACATCTCGCGTATCTCAGAGGGTTTCCTGAGGCTCATGGGTACCCATTTTATAAATTGCACCTATAAATGCAGTTATTGGTAGTGCTGGGATTTCAGAGTGAGAACTACCTCTATGTTTTCAAATAGCTTTATATATTCTGGTGGTCTTAGCAATCTGGTCTAAATATCGCTTGTATCAGGTCATGAGCGCAGACAGAAATGAACAGTTTTCGTGTGTGTGTGTGACATCTTTTCTTTACATTAAACGTGGAAAACGCAAAAGTTCCCCAGAGGATTTTTATCAGCCCAAACCAAGCACAGTGCCATCCTCACGTGAAGTCCCGCCAACTTCTATTAAATTCAGCCAAGACTTGTGGGAAGTACAAGTGGCGTTTGCCAGATTTCTAACCTGGATTCTTACAGAGTGGAAACCTTTGGAGGCTCAGAAAATGATGGGAATGAAAGATACTTACTGAAAATTATGATTTGGGCTGTGTGTTGGACCTAGAAGGATAAAACAAAACAAAAGAACAAGTTATTAAGACTTCATGATTTGGAATAAAAGAGTTTTCACATCAGGCCAACGATAACGCGGCTAAACGCAATACGCTCATTTGTGGTGAATGGGCCTCTGGCCTTGGGCTCTATCTGCGTTGCTTGCCTGTGATTATGTGCCAGTGACCCTGGAAACCCCAAGGAAGGGAAGGGGTGCTTTTCTGCTCATGCAGAGACTTCTGGAGATGTTCTGGGAGTTTTTGCTCTCTCTCCTCTTGCTCTTCTAATCTTATAGGTTTATCTTGATACGTCAAGTGTATTTTACAAACCTGAGATAACACGGTCTGGGGTTTGTGTGACAGGACTTGGGGGTTGCCTGGGACCTCTCTCAGAACTCTGAAGAACCAAAAACCAGTCGCCCCAGAGTTGACTCTGACTCATGGCGACCTCATGTGTGTCAGAGGAGAACTGGGCTCCATCAGGTTTACAACGGCTGATTTTTCAGAAGTAGATCAGCAGGCCTTTCTTCCAAAGCACCTCTGGGATAGACTCGAATAGCCAACCTTCCAGTTAGCGGCCAAGTGTGTTAACCATCTGTACCACCCAGGGATTCTGATGATAGGGGGATACATTCCTTCCTGCCATTTAATCCCCTTCCGTCCTCGTGGGGAGCCCAAAGAGTGTAGCATCGTTACTAATGCCCTCTCTTTCAGCTCAGTTCGGGTCTCTGTGGGGTGGAGATGTGCGCGTCTCAGTTTTATAGAACAATCTCAGTGCCCGCGAGGCCTGCCTCAGACTCATCTATTCTCCCTCGAAACCTGGCTGCCCTGTACCTTGACAGGAATCTCTGACCTCCTGAAACGCAACCTTTTCCTCAGATGTCACGGCACACAGAACATCTGATAATCAGAGGAAAATCTCCCCAAACTAAACATGGTGCCATGGAAAGATACTGGAAACAAGAGGCCTGAGCTGAAAGCCACATTCTGTCAACAACTCCGTGTGCCTGGGTATCTGCTCTGTGGACCACGTTTATAGCCCATTCCATCTGCATCTACTGCCTTTTATGACTGGTAAACAGCTAACAGGTTAAGCCAGGGTCTCGGACGCAATAGGAAACGCTTTGGGGAATGGTTTTATAGATTTTCTTTCATGTTGAGTTGTGTGTGTTCAGTTTCAAATTGCAAATTAGCATCTCCCTCGGTGGCTGGGACTGTTCAAAGCGGGCGTCCTATCTGTCAAGAGACACACCCTCCATGGTAGCACTCACCAAGCCTCACAAACAGGACGCCAGTGGCCGTGATGGTCTTCACCCCGTTGGTGGCCACGCACTGATAGTACCCAGTGTCTGTGGTGTCCAAGTCTTGAATCCTCAACCGAGAACCGTATTCCGTCTTCCGGATGATGATCCTCCGGGGCTCCTGCACAACCGGGGCATCATTCTTTAGCCACCGCACGTTGGGGGGTGGGTTCCCCGCCACTTTGCAGTGCAGGATCGCCGTCTGCCCCTGGACGATGGTTATATTGTTTACTGGCTCCAGGAAATTCAGAAAATAACCTGTGGAGGAGAAGGATCACGGGAGAGCAAGCTTTAGAAAGGTCGGGAGAAAGCACTGCCTGGTGCTCCTTTGATAAACCACACCGAGGGACTGCTTCCGTTTTTGCTCTCTCTCCAAGCACTAAATCTAACAACAACAAAATAACGAGAAAACAGAAACCCAAAATGTTTTGCCATTGAGTTGCTTCCGACTCATGGCAACCCCATGTGTTACAGAGTGTCATGGATTGAATTATGTCCCTGCAAAATGTGTGTTTATCAATTTGGCTGGGCCATGATTCCTGGTCCTGTGTGATTTTCCTGTATGTTGTAAATCCTGCCTCTATGATGTTAATGAGGGAGAATGGGTGGCAGTTGTGTTAGTAAGGCAGGACTCAATTTACAAGACCGGGTTGTGTCCTGAGGCAATCTCTTGAGATATAAAAGACAGAAGTGAGCAGTGAGACAGGGCGACCTCATACCATCAAGAAAGTAGTGCTGGGAGCAGAGGGCGTCCTTTGGACTGGGGTCCCTGTGCAGAGAAGCTCCTAGTCCGGGGGAACACTGAAGAGAAGAAGGTCAACAGAGAGAAAAAGCCTTCCCCTGGAGCTGACGCCCTGAATTTGGACTTTTAGCCTACTTTAATTGTGAGGAAATAAACTTCTCTTCGTTAAAACCATCCACTTGGGGTGTTTCTGTTATAGCAGCGCTAGATGACTAAGACACAGAGTAAAACTGTGCTCCATAGGATTTTCTTGGCTGTAATCTTCACAGAAGCAGATCATCAGGCCTTTCTTCTGCGGTGCCACTGGGTGGGTTCGAACAGCCAGCTTTTAGGTTAGTAGTTAACTGTCAACCATAGGCACCACCCAGAGATTGAATCTCCCAGGGCTGGTCAATATGATATAAACTCACATTCAGAGGTTCTCTCTCCCCACCTAGCACACCATCCCCAATACATAAAATATAAGAAGAGGTGTCCAAACACAGGGATCCTCATAAACACAACAGAAATCATAAGGCTGAGTGGAAATGAAGGTCCCTGTGCCCGGATCGGGAGCTGGCAGAAAATGTCCAGCGCTCTCAAGCTAGAGGGAAGACGGGTTCTAACAGTGTCCCCAGACAGGGAGAGTGGCAGGGTCTGACCTCAGAAAGTGGGCTGCACAAGCCGTCCTGGGTTGTGGAGTCCCCAGTACCTGAGTGGGGCAGGGGAGTCTCAGCTGATGACGCATGGCGACATGGAATAAGGGAAAGTAAAAGCGATGGCCGAGACTTAAGTGCCTGTACGTGTGTGTGGTGGGTCACGCGGCTGGAGGGGTTACTCTCTCTCGAGCTGAGCGTGCAAACTAAAATTCCACAGCACGTAAGGAAAACTGTGCTAAACGGACCACACGGTCAATCATCAGGAGGTGAACTTGCTTCAGATAAAACTAAAGTAATACAGCGATCGGAAAATGGCTTTAAAATATATTTATCTTGAGTCGTTGGCCTTATTTTTTGGTTGTTTCCTCTCCTTTTTTGTTTTGTAATGAAACTGAAAGATGACATAAAATTATATCTATTATTACTGATTTAATTGAAAAATTAAAGGCTTTCTAATGGACTCTTATCGATGGTCCCCAGATGCTGGGTGGGAGGACGCATCCGCAGAGAGGGAGGGAAGGAGGCTGCCGATTTCAAGATGAAGGGATAGTTTTCATTCACAAGGGAGAGACAATAGCTATCAGTCTGAAGAGCTGTCACTAAATGAGCACAGATCACTATTTATTAACATCATTCGGTTCTACCTTGATTTATCCTAGTTAACCCTCTTCTCAATGCACTGAATTAAGTCACAGAAGGTAATTCTTGGGGATGCCACAAAGCTGGAAAGTAACTGTAATGCCGACGGCAGGCAGTCTAAGACGGGTTACAACGAACCAAGTGAAATTCGGAATGAAAGGTCTTCATGAAATCAACATCAATCAAAGTGCAACATGAGGAGATCTGGCATTCCTGAAGCTTCTGGGCAAGACCCTGAGTATCTCTGTATCTTTGTGGAACACAGGCTCAATCAGATTGGACAGTGTGAAGTGGTTACTTTGATACAATCTGGGATGCCCAAGAAACCTAGCACACAGGATACAGAAGACACATTGTTTCATAATGTTCTTGCAGAAGCTCATCTTCCAGTTATTTAGTATTCAAACTCTGCATCAAAATAGAGTACGGATTCTTTATAACACCAAACGCATAGTCGGGAATGTAAAATAGCAACTAAATTATAACTTAAAATAACAAATGACATATTAGAATAAAGTCACAATTATTTCCTCTGGGCGTAAGCTCAATGACAATTCTCATCTCTACCCCCACAACAGTTCCTGTATGGACCTTTGGCAGATCGTGGATTTCCAATAAATACGGTAACTCCAGGAACTGGCTGAGGGTAGATGAGAAAGAGCAGGGTCTGTCCAGGCTGCCCAGTCTCCGAGCTGACTGACATAAACCTAGAAGAGCAGATCCAGGGGTATCTGAGGGAAGGAGCACAAGGGGGCACTGCTGGCTCTCAGATCTATTTGGCTGTCTGGCTTGACAGGGGTTCTGCCACCTCCCCCTCCATTTTTATGGCATTAGCGTACATCATTTATAGCAATGACTTGGGACATCTCCAGCAGTTGGATAAATATTGTGAAAAATATAGGATTTTTTTGGCTTCATCATGGACAAAACATGTATATATAGAGAAAGATGATGGGGAGGTGGAAGGAAGAAATAAAGGGGGCTGTTCCTGTTATAAAGCTTAGAAGGGAAAACCTGGGGTAACAGTGGACTTTCCAGTTACCATAAATAGACCCTCATCAACTACATCTTTTCAAAATACTTCTTACACCCAATGTATATGGGAACCCAGACACCTTTTTCACTCGGGTCATAGTTTCTCCCTTACCCTTGACCATCCAATTGACAAGCGTGTTTATATAGGGTCTCTCTGTGTCCCCCAAAAAGTCTCCAGAAGAAGTACAGACTAGGAAAATGAGTTCCCACAAGCCGTCACCCACACTTGGGTAACGCAGAACTGGGCTTAACCTCCTCCCACTTGTATGGAAATCTGTAAAACCATCTACTAGCATCAGGAGGAGTCTTAATTCAGGGATGGTGCCAGTATTTCCCTTTTGACGACCTCCCCAGGGAGGTGAGGAAAACTGAGCCTTCAGGAAGAAATTAAGATGAGTAATGAAGAGACAGAAGGGTAGGTGGTGCAAATAGTTAACACCAACTGAAAGGTTGGAGGTTTGAGTCCACCCAGAGGCAACTTGGAAACCTTGGGGGTGTAGTGGTTAAGAGCTATGGCTGCTAACCAAGCGGTCAGTAGTTCGAATCCACCAGGCCCTCCTTGGAAACCCTATGGGGCAGCTCATCTCTGTCCTATATATAGGGTCACTATGAGTCGGAATAGACCCAATGGCAATGGATTTTTTTTTTTTTTTTGTTTAAAGAGGCAACTTAAGGAGCACCGGTGGCGCAGTGGTTAAGCGCTCAGCTGCTAACCGAAAGGTCAGTGGTTTAAACCCTCCAGCCGCTCTGTGAGAGAACGATGTGGCAGACAGCTTCCATAAAGATTACAGCGTTGGAAATCCTATAGGGTCGCTATGAGTCAGAATTGACTCTACGGCAACGGGTTTGGGTTTGGGTTTGGTTAGAGGCAACTTAAGAAGCCCTGGTAGCACAATGGTTAAGCACTTGGCTGCTAACAAAAAGGTCGATGTTTGAATCCACCAGCCACTCCGTGGGAGAAAAGACCTGGCGATTTGCTCCTGTAAAGATTATAGTTTAGGAAACCCTGTGAGGTAGTTCTACTCTGTTATACAGAGTTACTAGCAGCCAAAATCAACTTGATGGCCACAGCCAACAACACAGGTATCTTGGAAAAAGGTCTGGCAATCTATTTCAGAAAAATCAGCCACTGAAAATACTATTGAAAGGATAAATACTGTATGATCTTACTCATAAGAAATAAGCAAATGGAAAAACTAATCACCAGTTTTATACAGAAAGGAAAGAGGTACCCAATAGCTAACGTTTTATTAATAGAAGAAGAGCAAAGTAGGAGACCTCATATTTCCGGATCTCAGAACTTACTATACAGCCACATAGATCAAATGAACAGAACTGAGAACCTGAGGCTCATAGCACGCCCACCATCTTGAATAAGCAAGGGGTGGTGCCTGCCATCCTATGTGAAATGAGAACTAACTCTTTGCACGTAAGTTATCTCCTTATTAGGTAATGTAGAAACTAACCCCGTCTTTAAGATAGGTCCTTATTTAGGTATACTCCCGGTTCTGGTTCAGTTAAGAAGAAACAAGAGACTGTGGTCTCAAGACCAGTCAAAACTGATCTGGAACCAGGTTTTGCCCGCCTGACATGCGCAGTACCAACAACCGAGTCGCTTGGATGACCTATGGACGTCAGAGGCTGAAACACACACTCCGTCTACACCACGGACGTGGGCAAAATGCCATCTTTGTGGGCCCCCTCTTATACTGAGCAGGCGCAGAAGATCAGACCGCCCCAGGAACGCCTTTATGGGCCAAACCAATCAGCAGGCTGACTCCACCTAGGGGCGCCCCTAAAGACCACAGACCCAATTTTACTGTACCCATATAAACCTCTAGAGCGATTGTTCAGGGACCACCTTGGCAACACAAGTCCAGGTGGGCTCCTTTACTTGGCCAACTAAATAAAGCTTCTTCTTCCACTTTCACTGCTTCGTGTCTTTCTAGCCACACTGAGCAGACCTGGAAGCATCCGGTTACAAACTCACAAGTAAATCCATCCACCTACAGACAGCCGATCTTCCACAAAGGGTCGAAGTCCATTGATTGGGGAAGAGAGGGTCTTTTTAACAAATGGTGCTGGGGAAACTGGATATCCATTTGCGGAAAAATTAAACAGGATCCATACCTCACACCATACATAAAAACTAACTCAAAATGGATCAAAACCTAAATGTTAAACCTAAAACTATAAAGTTCCTGGAAGATAACATAGGGACAAAGTTAGGGGTCCTAATTTATGGCATAAATACACTATCAAACATAACTAAAAATGTACAAACAACAGAATATAAACTAGATAACTGAAACCTGCTAAAAATTAAATACTTACGCTCCTCAAAAGACTTTACCAAGAGTAAAAAGGGAAACCACAGACTGGGAAAATTTTTTTGGCAAGGACATATCTGACAAGGGTCTAAGCTCTAAAATATGTAGAAAACTTCAACACCTCAACAACAAAAAGACAAACAATCCAGTCAAAACATGAGCAAAGGACATGAACAGACGCTTTACCAAGAGGACATTCAGGAGGCTAACAAACACACGAAGAGATGCTCACAATCATTAGCCATGAGAAATGCAAATCAAAACTGCAATGAAATACCGTCTCACCCCTGCAAAAAACAGAAAAGAGCAAATGCTGGTGAGGTTGTGGGGAGACTGGAACTCTTACACACTGCTGGTGAGACTGTCGAATGGTACGACCAGTGTGGACAAGGCTATGGCGCCACCTCAAAAAGCTAGACATAGAAATACCATATGATCCAGAAATCCCACTCCTAGGAATATATCCTAGAGAAAGAAGAGCCGTCACATGAACAGACATATGCACACTCATGTTCTTTGCAGCACTATTCACAACAGCAAAAAGTAGAAACAATCTTAGTGTCCACCAAAGGATGAATGAATAAGCAAAATGTGGTACATACATAAATGGAATACTACACAACTGTAAAGAATAATTAGGAGTCTGCAAAACATCATACAGATGAATCTGGAGGATGTTATGCTGAGTGAAATAAGTCAATCACAAAAGGACAAATATCGAATGACACCACTTTTATCAAAAGTCAAAAGTAGGTTTACATACAGAAAGCAACATTCTTAGATGGTTACCAGGGATGGAAGGGGAAGGGAGGGAGAATCACTTATTAGACAGTAGACACATGTCAATTCTGGCGAAGGGAAAGGCAATACACAATATGGGGGAAGTCAGCACAATGTGACCAAGCTAAATGAAAACACTTAGAGGTACGCAAGGATAAAGGACAACTCTGGTAAATTCTGTAACATATACAGTTTTCCAACAACAGTAATAACAACCAAAATGTGTGCGTGGTTACACAGGTAGATATGACGCTATATAGGTGTAGGAGGGTATATGGGAGTACATGGCTGTGCATATATAGGTACATTTGTGGCATTTGTATATACATATTTGAATGTGCTACATATATATTCGTATACATAATAGAGCACAGAGGGGGCACAGTTATGGAAACTTTCTAGACATATCCAAATACCTCGTGGGACTGAGTTACTGGGTTTGAAGGCTCAGGATCATAGTCTCCGGGGACATCTAGGTCAACTGGCATAACATAGTTTACAAACACAATGTTCTACATCCTAGTTTGGTGAGTAGCCTCTGGGGTCTTAAAAGCTTGTGAGCGGCCAAGTGGCTATCTAAGATACAACTATTGTTCTTCTTCCATCTGGAGCAAGGGAGAGTGAAGCAAACCAAAGACTCAAGGAAGCAATTAGTCCATAGGAATAATGGCCTGCACGAACCACAGCCTCCTCTAGCCTGAGACCAGAAGAACTAGACGGTGCCCGGCTACCACCACCAAACCACTTTAACCAAGGGCACAATAGAAGGTCCTGGTTAGAATGGGCAAAAAATGTAGAACAAAACTCAAATTCATAAAAAAGACCAGACTCACTGGACTGATAGAGACTGCTGGAACCCCAGAGACTATCTCCCTAAGACACCCTTTCAACCCAGAACTGAAGCCACTCCTGGAGGTCACCTTTCAGCCAAATAACAGACTGGCTTATAAAATAAACAGTAACACCCATGAGGAATGTGCTCCTTAGAACAATCAGCTATACGAGACTAAACCACAACACGTGCCCAAAAGCAAAGATGAGAAGGCAAGGAGGGACGGGGAAACTGGAGGGATGGAAACTGGGAAGCCAGGGTGGAAATGGGGAGAGTGCCAACACATTGTGGGGACAGCAACAATGTCATGGAACAAGTTGTGTATGCACTGTTGAATGGGACACTAATTTGCTGTGTAAACTTTCACCTAAAACACAATAAAATGTTCAAAAAGAAAGAAGCACATATATAGAAACCAAAGATTATTAGTGATTAGCAGGGGTGGGAGAGAGGGGGAAACACACCATTTTTGTTTGGGAGGCATTGAATTTACATTAATGGTGGTGGAAAAGGATCCTGATAATGGCCGCACAACTCGAAGAACATAATCAAAGTCATTGAATTGTAAGTCTAGCAAATGTCGTATTGGCAAATGTTTTGGTGTGTATATTTTCACCGCAATAAAAAAAAAAAGGAAAACTAAAGAAAAGAAAAGAAAAGAAAAGAAAACCCTATGGTGCACAGACCTACTCGGAAGCACACGGGGTGGTCATGAGTTGGAGTATACGTCACAGCAACTGCCAATGAAGAAAAGCTAATTTGCACACATGGTGTCAACACGCTGGTATTTTCTCCACCCTTCAAATATTTTCCCCCACTTGGAAGTGGGTAGGTGGAGACACTTGTGCTCTTAAAACAGACCAAGCTGGTTCCTCTTGTTCAACATGCCAAGAACATCCTTCCCTCCCATCTTTGCAGGACAGGTTATTTCTCAAGGGTCAAGTGTCTGCTGGAAAGTCATCTGCTCTGAAAGGTCTTCCCTGGCTACTCCATCTCAAACAAAGGTCCATTCGTGTCTAACTTGCTGTGCCAGTCCACCAATCTACTGGACTGTGGCTACAGCAACATCATTTTAATTCTTAAAAATTACCGATAACCGAAGTACATGTTTTCAGATCAAGAGTAACAACTATTACTTTTTGGAGGTAATTTTCTCAATTTAATGTGTATTTTTCTCTTCCAGATTAAATTTAGAATCATCCCAACAGGTTCCATTTTGAAAAATAGGGTTTTGATGCAGAAAGAAAATTCAGATAGATGATTTGTATAAATTTGTCCTCTCTGGTGGTGTAGTGGTTAAGAGCTACGGCTGCTAACCAAGAGGTGGGCAGTTCGAATCCACCAGGCAGTCCTTGGAAACCTTATGAGGCAGTTCTACTCTATCCCATAGGGTCGCTATGAGTTGGAATCGACTCGAGAACAACAGGTTTGGTTTTTTTTTTTTGGTCCTTGCTACAATACTGAGAAAGCATGGTCTATGTCTCTATTTCAGATCGTTTTATCAATTCTGAAAAGCTTTATATTTTAATTCCTACAGATCTTCACATTTATTTTTAGGTATATCTCTTGGTGTCATTTAATTTTTCTTACCGTTGTGAATTGGTTCTATTTCTATTACTTCTGTCTAAATGGTTTTTTAAAGCTCATAGGGAAACTATTAGATTTATACATATTGTATTACATTCCTATTGCTGCTGTAACAAGTTACCACACAATTAGTGGCTTAAAACAACATAAAAGTATTATCTTACAGTTCTGGAGGGAGAAAGACTAAAATCAAGGAGTGGGCAGGGCTGCATTCCTTCTGGGGTCTCTAGGGGACAATCTGTCTTTTCCAACTGCTAGAGGCTGCTACATTCCTTGGCTCACGGCCCCTTCCTCACATCACTCCGATCTGTGCTTCCATCTTCACATTCCCTTTTCTTACTCTGACCCTCTTGCCCCCTCTTATAAGGACCCTTGTGATTGATTACACTGGGCCCACCAGATAATCTTCCAATCTCAAACTCCTTAATTTAATCACATCTGCAAAGTCCTTTGTGATGTAAGGTAACACACTCACTCACAGGTCCTGGGATTAGGGCTAGTCTGCTATATTTTAAATCCTGTCACTTTACTGGAGGCCTGGCTGTGCAGTAATTAAGAGCTGGGCTGCTCACCAAAAGGTCAGCAGTTCAAATCCACTAGCCATTCCTCGGAAATCCTATGGGGCAGTTCTACTCTGTGCTATAGGGTTGCTCTTGAGTTAGAATCGACTGAACAGCAATGGGTATGTGTGTGTCACGTTACTGAACTATCTTATTACAATAGTTTTTGACTTCATTTTCTAGGTAGATATCATTTTCAAATAACAATAATTAATCTTTATGCTTTCAAAATTCATACAGTCCATATCTCCTTTTGCATAATTGTTTTGTTCAATATTAATTTTTTATTTCAATTTTTAAATTAATACTGCAGTGTAACAAATATGAAAAAAACCACAGATATTAAAATAAGAGATCCACGTATAGAACATCAAGATTTTACACTAACATTTTCCTATATTTGACTTAGAATAATTAAAAAAATAAAATATTCTCAACTCAAAGTCTACACTCTCCCTTACTTTGCCCTCCTTCCTCACAGAACTAGTATGTACTAGTCTTATGCATGGCTATATATCCATATATAGGAAGGAAGGATGGCAAGAGTACATCTTACATACATTGGACATGTTGTCAGGAGGGATCAGTCCCTGGAGAAGGACATCATGCTTGGGAAAGTACAGGGTCAGCGAAAAAGAGGAAGACCCTCGATGAGATGGATTGACACAGTGGCTGCAACAATGGGCTCAAGCATAACAATTGTCAGCATGGTGCAGGACTGGGCAGTGTTTTGTTCTGTGGTGCCTAGGGTCACTATGAGTCGGAATTGACTTGACAGCACCTAACAACAACAATATAACCAAAAACAATATTTGCATTATTTTATATTTTTAGAAATTTCCCCTGAAATATTATCTTTTTGTTGCTGTTTTTTTTTTCATTCAAAGTCAGCTTGGAATTTATCTATGTTCATATAAGTTCATTTATTTAAAAAATTGTATAATAGTCCTCTATACAAACAAATCACACTTTCTTTATCCTTTTCCCAACTAAGGGACAGCAAGTTGTTTCCAGGAGTCCCTGAGTGACAAAAATGGTTAAGCACTCAACTACTAGCTGAAAGGCTGGAGGTTCGAACCTACCCAGAGGTGCCCCAGAAGAAAGGCCTGGCAATCTGCTTCTGAAAGGACACAGCCTTGAAAACCCTATGGAGCAATTCTACTCTGTACACATGGGGTCACCATTAGTCTGCATCGACTTGACGGCAACTAACAAGTTGTTTCCATTTTTTTTTACAAGAACAGTGTTTAATTTCTCCTCATGCCCATGTACAAGCGTATCTCAAAAGTGTCCACCTAGATGTGGAAATGTTAAGTCACAGCGTCTTGAAAATCTTCAGTTTAACTAGGTCTCAAAAGTGTTTGAAACACGATAGTGATGATGGTTCCACAACATGGTGAACATAATCATGATGGTTAATGTTATGTGTCAACTCAGCTAGGCTATGATTCCCAGTGGTTTGGCAGACACTATGTAATCACCTTCCATTTTGTAATCTAATGTGAGCAGCCAATCAGCTGAAAGGGGAGTTTCGTTGGGGGCGTGGCCTGCTTCTCATATATAAATGGATGTTCTAGCAAAGCTCGCTTTCTCTCGATCCTGCACTCTTCTCATTGCCTGACCTCCGGTTCTTGGGATGTAAGCCTGCAGAAATCTCTGGCCTGCCACCTGACCTGCAGACTTTGGATTTGCCAACCCTAGTGACCCCGTGAGCCAGAAGAGGCCTCTAGCCTGCCACCTGACCTGCAGATTTGGGGTTTGTCAGCCCTGCAACTACATGAGCTAGTAGAGGTTTTCAGCCTGTTGCCTGACCCACAGATTTGGGACTTGCCAGCGTCCACAGCTGTGTCAGCCATTTCCTTGAAGTAAATTTCTCCCTCTATATCTCTGTGTACATTTTACTGGCTTTGCACCTCTAGAGAACTCAGACAATTAATGTCACTGAATTGTCCATGAAAAATAGTTGAAATGGTAAATGCTTTGTTATATGTATTGTACCACAATTTTTGTTTTAAAAAGTGCTTGAAACAATTTTTACTCCCACTAGCAATGTCCTCCACCACCTGCCTGTGAGTTTGTCCTACTCTGGTGGTTCATGTTGCTATGATGCTGGAAGCTATGCCACCAATATTTTAAATACCAGCACGGTCATCCGTGGTGGACAGGTTTCAGCGGAGCTTCCAAACAAGACAGAATAGGAAAAAAAGAACTGGTGATCTACTTCTGAAAATCAGTCAGTGGAAATCCTGTGGATCACAACAGAACACTGTACGATCTACAGCCAATCGTGGGAATAGCACAGGTCCAGGCAGCATTTCATTTCCTTGCGCATGGGGTCGCCATGAGTCTGGGCTGATTCAACAGCAACTAACAACAAGAAATGTCCAAATTAACATGTTTAACCACAACTTTGTCAACATTTGGCGTTTCCAGGCTTTAAAATGTTTGCCAAACTGATGGGCATGAAACAGCGCTGTTTCATTTTAGTTTGTGTTTTAAGAATTACTCGTGAGCTGGGGAATCTTTTGGAATGTTTACTGGCCAACGGGGACTTCATTCTGTAACTGTCTGCTTCTATCTTTACTCTGTTGCTTTTTCTAACATCTGTAGTTACTTACTTTTCAATCCTTTTCCTTTTCTAATATATGCAATGAATGTAAGATATTTTCCTCCAACTTCTTTAGCTATCCCATAGATTATTTTATGTAATCTTCACACAGTTGGTCAGACTCAAATACCTTATCACTTACATTATGTTTTTCTTCTTTTTATTAAAACCCCACCAACCAAACTCACTGCCGTTGAGTCGGTTCCAATTCATAGAAACCCTATGGCACAGAGCAGAACTGCCCCACAGGGTTTCTAAGGCTGTAAATCTCTACGGAAGCAGACTGCCACATCTTTCTCCCGCGGAGCAGCTGGTGAGTTCGAACCACAGACCTTTTGGTTAGCAGCCATGCGCTTTAATCACTGTGCAACCAGGGGGGCCCTGAACTATTAAAAGGTGTTTTACTTACACTGTGGGCACAGAACACAGTGTAGGTGATAACAACTCTTTGATACCATTGGACTTTGTTTTATAGTCTAGTGTATGGTTAACACCTATGAATGTTCCCCCACTGGATTGGTAAGAATGCATTTTCTCTAACTGCTCAGGTCAGGGTTTTATACATGCTCATTAGGTCAAGCTTGCCAATTTTGTTGTGCAAATATGTAAAAATGCTGATCTAGTAGTTTCGATGAGATATGTGCGACCTGATTCTGTATTTCTCAAATGGCTATCCGTAACTCCATCACATTGCCTTTATATACTGTAAACTATGTTACTGGGTGCATTCAACTTCAGGTTTATTACTTCCTTTGGTCCTTATGGAAACCCTGGTGATGCAGTGGTTAAGAGCTACAGCTGCTAGTCAAAAGGTTAGCAGTTCAAATCCACCAGGCGCTCCTTGGAAACCCTATGGGGCAGTTCTACTCTGTTCTATAGGGTCGCGATAAGTCGGAATCGACTGGATGGCAATGGATTTGTTTTTTTTTTTTTGGTTTGGTCCTTATATCACTATGTAATGCTTTTTGTCTAAAAGGCCTGTGTTGGACAAAGAACTTGGTTTGGGCTTTGTCTCTGGTTTCTGAAAATAGCCCGAGCACTTAAGATGCTCTTTGTTTTCCAAAATATCCAGGCAAATAGGGGCTACATCTGGGAAACTAACTTCAGAAAGGTAGGTGGTACGATGCAGTCATGCATATACGTTGATTGGGTCGATCATAACTATGCATTAAGATCCCAGTCATGCATATTCATTGAGGTTCCAATGACTAAGGGATCCTGGGCCTTGGAGCTCTCTCTTTCTTGGTCTCCTGGCTTGGTGAGAACATCCATGAACAGAAGATGATGGGAGTGGAGGCCTCATGCTGGGAACTCTTCTCAGACCTCGCCTGTTGTGTCTCTTCGCTTGTATCGTTTCTGGTTATAATAAATGCGTAACTGTGAGAATAGGTAACAGTCTCCATAATTTAGTGAGCCGTTATAGAGAATTAATGAACTCACAAGGGGCAATGGGATTGACTTGGCTCAGCGTGGCTAATTCAGAGGAGGGCTGTGCAGGCAGTCGTAAGGACAGAGTCCTAATTCATGATGAAACGGCTTTGGATGGCTGGGTGACAGAGAAAGGCTGCACAGGTAGTCGATGAAGAAGGAGAGTCTTTCTACCTTGTGACCTAACCCCGGGGTTAAGAGGGAGAGAGGGGGCTCCTGATCTGAAAGGCAGGGAGTTGTGCAGGCTCCTGAGTCTACAGCGGGTACCACATTACCTAGCCCTTGTGCGGTCAGGGATGTTTTGACCTAACTATGGGTAGTTAGGGTGAAACAGGAAGTGCCACAAAAGATGTGGCTGGTGCCAAGGAATGGAGATGTGGGAAGGTGAGGCCTGGGTTCCCTTCCAGGTGGGAACTGGATTCATGCTGATCTTTGTCATGAAGTTAGTGATAAAGGTGAGGTTTGCCCACCTCACCCCTTTTGTAGCCTCACAAGGCCATTTTGTCTATTAATATAGCTACCTCAGGGTACTTTTGGTTAATAATACTCTGTGGTGCAGTGAATTACTTAATATAGCCCTTCTAGCTATGGTCTTGTGACTCCCACAAAATATTTGAGTTGGACAATGCAAATAAGGTGCTTGTGGCCCACCAAGGGGATTTTATAGCCTGCAGCCATGGACTGAATCGTGTCCCCCCCAAATATCTGTCAACTTGGCTAGGTCACAATTCCCAGTATTGTACGAATGTCTACCATTTTGTCATCTGATGTGATTTCCCTCTGTGTTGTAAATCCTATCGCTATGATGTTAATGAGATGGATTAGCAGCAGTTATACTGATGAGGTCTACAAGATTAGATAGTGTCTTGAGCCAATCTCTTTTGAGATATAAAAGAGAGAACAAGCAGAGAGACGGGGGACCTCATACCACCAAGAAAGCAGCACCGGGAATAAAGTGTGTCCTTTGAGCCTGGGGTTCCTGCACAGAGAAGCTCCTAGTCTAGGGGACAGATTGATGAAAAGGACCTTCCTCCAGAGCCGACAGAGAAGAGAAAGCCTTCCCTTGCAGCTGACACCCTGAATTTGAACTTGTAGCCTATCAGACTGTGAGAGAATAAATTTCTTTGTTAAAGCCATCCACTTGTGGTATTTCTGTTATAGCAGCACTAGATGACTAAGACAAGCGCTAATAATGCAAATAAAGTTCATGGAACCCTTGTGGGGGTGACGCTATGCAAATAAGGTACATGGAACCCTAATGAGGGGATCAGTCGATTTTGCCAATTTGCTAGGCTTAAAGGGAGCCAATCTAAGAAACAAAGAGGGGATCTCATTACCACTGAGAAGAATCAGGAGTGGAGAGCATCTTTTGGACCCAGAGTCCCTGAGCTGAGAACCTCCTAGACCCAGGACAGAGAGAGCAGTAACACTGTAGGAGGCAGAGGCTTAAGACGGTAGGAACCAGGAGACCGGCACGAGATAGCGTGGTGGGATTCCTGGCCCAAAGAGCTAGAGAGCTGACAGCCTTTGGACAGGGGGCTTCCTGGGAGAGGGGAGTGCCTCTGGGTGCTTATCATTCAAGCTAAAGAGCTTTGTGACAGTTGGCCAAGCAGGGCAGAGGCCAAGGCCAGGAGAAGCCTGTCCTGAGGAGGCTGAGAGAAGGCCTGTCCTCAGGGGGCGTGCACAGAAGAGAGAAGGCCCTGTTTGCTTGCATAACCAAGAGGAGATGAGAGAGCCTTTCTGCACTAAAGAAGGGAGGGATGTGCTCTCCACTTCCGGGGAATCTTCCAGACTTTGCCTACATGCTTCCTGATCCTGATCCTGAATTGAACTCTGATATTTCCCTAATAACCCCATAACTGTGAGTATGATCTGTTGAGTTCTGTGTGGCCATTGCAACAAACTACTGAACCTTGAAGTAGTAGAGAGTGCCATGGGAGGGGCGGCTGGTGTCAGAATTGGTAAAAGGGTTGGAGGGCGGAGCTTTGTCTGACGTCCGCCTCATGGGAATCAGCCTTGGACTGATGTTGATCTTGATTCTTTCTCCTCCCCCTGAATTTAGAGGAGGTCTGACGTCAGCCACCATTTTTACATAGTCCTACTCTACACTTCTCATTTCTTTAAATATTGTACTCTTATTATGCATTATATATACATCTTGTAAACAGCATATAATTTACATGATGATCTATGGGTTAATGCGTGTTACCCTGAGTCTTTTAATTGATGTGCTTTATTTTTAATGTTTTTTCTTTGTCTCTTAAATCTCCTATTTTCTACTGCTTTTTTTATTCTTCATTTTCCCTCTTTACTTACTTAAAAGTTATGCCTAATTGGCCAGTTCAACTATTTTTTATATGCATACTTAATTTGACAAAGTTTGCCAAATACAAGAACCTTTAAATGCTGTGAGTTAATCACACTCCTCACTCTCAGTTTCTGAGTTACTACTTTCCAGGATTCAGGTAGAGTCCATTTTTAAGCTCCCAGTGGTCATCACTATTGCTGATTTTTACTGTCAAGGTTTATTTAGGTTTGCTCACATGCTTACCAACTTTCTTCATCAGTGCTTCTCTAATTTCACTCCTTCCTGCTAGGTTCAGTTTCGCTCATCCTGAAATACATTCATTTTTTTTGGGTAAAGGGCCAAGATTGTAAACACCCCTAGTCGTGGTCTAAAAATATCTGTTACTTTCATATTTGATAGTTTAGCTGGGTACAGAATTCTAGATTGGCAGTTATACTATTATCTTTTGGCTTTTGTGGTTACTGTTCAAAGTCCTGCCAGTTCTTGTTCTTTGTGTGTAATCTGATCTTTCTCCTCTTTGGCTATTTTGTATATTATCTCTATGTCCATGGTGTTTTCAGTTGTCTCATATGCATGCGAAAGCTGGACAATGAATAAGGAAGACCAAAGAAGAATTAACGCTTTTAACTGTGGTGTTGGCAAAAGAATATCGAATATACCACAGACTGCCCAAAGAATGAACAAATCTGTCTTGGAAGAAGTACAACCAGAATGCTCCTTAGAAGCAAGGACGGTGAGACTACGTCTCACACACTTTGGACATGTTGTCAGGAGGGACCAGTCCCTGGAGAAGGACATCATGCTTGGTGGAGGAGACGGTCAGCAAAAAAGAGGAACACCGCCAACGAGATGGACTGACACAGTGGCTGCAACAATGGGCTCAAGCATAACAACGATTGTGAGGATGGTGCAGGACCAGGTAGTGTTTCGTTCTGTTATGCGTAGGGTCGCTATGAGTCGAACCCACTTGATGGCACCTAACAACAACTATGTCTTTGCTTTTCTGAAGTATCTGTAACTATGAATTTATCTTTATTTTACCCTCCTCAGGTCTCAATGCCCTTCCTCAAATCTGAAGATTCATGCCTTCCATCAATTCTGTAAAATTCTCTATCAATATCTCATTGCTTCCCTCCCTTATTTCACCTCTGAAAACTCCTTCTAGGTATATGCAGGGCTTCCTTATTTGATGCCTCAACGCTCTTTATTTGTTACACTACCTACCATTTTCACCTTTAGCTGTGTGTCATCTCCTCCTTAACCTGCCCATCACGTGTCTCATTTTGAGGACTATATTTATCATTTATAGAAGTTCTATCTGGTTCCTTTTCAAATTCACCATTGCTTTCTTATTCCCTGTGGTTCCATTTCTCCTTTTATCTTTAATGCTTCTTGCTTCATTGTTTACTGACTGGACTTCCAGCCTGGGTCTTCCTTAGTGTGCACTGTAATTTTTTTTCTTGTATTTTAGATGAAGGTTTACAAAACAAGTAGCTTCTCATTAAACAGTTAATACACATATTGTTTTATGACATTGGTTAACAACCCCACCCCATGTTGACACTCTCCCTTCTCGACCTTGGATTCCTGTATTGTAATTTTTATTGTAGTGTTGGTTTATCTGTGGGATCCCTTGGAGACTGGGTTTCCTCTGATGCGCAGTGCTGATTTTTTATGTTAATGTATTGGTTTGGGATTTCCCCATAATATTCTGTTGAATGTAAACCTGGTCTCCTGAGATCCAAGTTTGATTTTTCATGGAAACATTTTCTGTGTTTGCCACCGAGCGCCACCGCTGAGACAAGCCCTTTTCCAACCTCCCTTGGCTCATAAGTGAAAATGTCCTCATCCCTCCTTCCCCAGGACCACAGCCCTGAGAGTCTCCCAGCTTTGTGCAGGAGGCTTGTCTACAACGTCTCATCTTTGGACCCCGTGGTTCCCCTCCTGTCTTGGTGGGGAAACTCAAGGCTGTCCATGAAACCGAGCCTAGCCAAAATAGTATCTGTAGCAGGGATGGTATTTCACAGGTCTTACATTCAGTGCACGAGAACTATAAATCCCTTTAATTTCTGAAGACGGAACTTGATTTTATCCCAACCTCCTACTCCTCCTGACTGAAGGAAACTTGATTTATCCAATTCCAAGTGAACTCAGTAACCTGAAGGGTTGTTTTGTGTTTTAATTATTTCATTTAATCTCAGTCAGGAACTTCCTACTCCTGCATATTCTCTCTAAGCAGCTGCTGTTGAGAGTTGACACTGACTCATGGTGACCTCACGTGGCAGAGTAGAACCGTGCTCTACAGAGTTTTTAGTGGCTGCTTTTTCAGAAGCAGAATGCCAAGCCTTTCTTCTGAGGTGCCTCTGGGTTAACTCGAAACTCCGACCTTTTGGTTCACAGTCGAGCGTGTTAACCAAGTGCACCACCTAGGCATGGTGTATTCTTCTCTGGGGTAGTGCTGATGCTCTGAGAGCTCACGTGGCATCAAAGCATTGGAGAATGTGACTTGTCTGCGGCTGACCTTTTTCCTGCACTTGCATTTGCTGCTGTCCATGACTTATCGGCGCTCCCTCCACCCTGCAGCCCACTGCCGCATCTACTCTGTCCCACGCTCACATGGTGACACCACTTTGCACTCTTGGTGAGCCCAGGTCATAAAATTTTAAATGCAATTATTGCTTCAACCGGTCAACATTTTTCAATCAACTCAGAGAATATTGAGGAAATGATACCTCACTTGTCCTTAAAATTTAGCTCCAAAATTAGCAGTAATCTAGAAAAATGAACTTTCTCTTTGAAAGCAGATGTTGCCTGGAGATTGAGTCGGGCAATGTCAGGCATTAATGCTCAGTTCGCACAATATGGTAAGATACATTTGTTGATACTGGGAATGAAAGAATTAAAAGACAAACAGATCTGTATGCAAAAAACACTGTATCAAATTTTAGAGAAGTACAATATTGATTTACAACAGATTTATTCTGTAACCACGGATAATGGCTCGAATATGATTAAATTTGTTGATCTGCTCAGAAATCATAGTGACATCGAATGGAAAATGTCAGGGCAAAATGACAATTGTTAAGACTCTGACTTAGTGCACTCTGATTTGCAGACATTAACCATTGCGGACTGCAGTGAGAACAACAAGATTTAAAAGAAAAGACCGACTGGTATAAAGCGTGCTGCACACACACTTCAATTAGTGATTAAAGACGCAATAAAGGATGCTGAATTGGAAGAATTTTTAGGACAATGTAGTAAACTTGTTTGAATACTTCATATTCTGACACTGTCTACTAAATTTTTGGAAAATAATTTAAGGGAACTGTACTAGATTGCCCAACAAGATGGAACAGTATATACACCATGTTGGAACTCAAAAAAAAAGAAAAAAAAAACCTCATTGCTGACCAGTGGGTTCCAATTCATAGTGACCCTACAGGACAGAGCAGAACTGCCCCATGGGGTTTCCAAGGAGCAGCTGGCAAATTCAACCTGCCGGACCTTTTGGTTGGCAGCCAAGCTCTTAACTATTAGGATGCAAAATTCTCTGCGACGTATTAGCTGAGAATAATATGAAATATTACTTTTCTAATGACAAATGGGCATAAGTCAAATTAATTCTGGCAACTTTAAAACCTTATAGAAACTTACGGTTAGACTGCAAACTGAACAATTAACCATGAGTGATATTTTTGGTGTGTGGCTGGAAACTAAGCTAAAATTAAGAACTCTTAATAATACATTTGGAAACACACTGATTGAAAAATGTCATGTCAGGGAAAAAGTTATCACTGAAAATGGCAGCGTATTAGAAGCAGTGTATCCAGATCCTCATGATCAAATTCTAATTAGTTCTGAACTTAAGGTGAAGGTCACATTGCATTTAAAAAGCATTTGCAAAACAATAAAAAATCTGAAAAGGAGCAATGCTAGCAGTGTAACAAAGGAAAGCAATTCAGGAAATATTCTTGTTTCAAATGATGATGTTGTAGAGATGGACTTCTTTCTCAAAATGAAAGAAAAAAGTTAACTTGAGACCAAATGCCTGTACTGTGAATATTGACTCTATATTAACAAGCTTTGATGATGTACGAAGAGTTGAGAGCAAAGAAAAAAAAGGATTCTTGAATTTTGGGAAGAAAACCGTTCACAACATCCCTAGTTCTACGAAACTGCCGTGGTAGTTTTGGGTCACTATCTATTCAGCGCTGAGAGATCCTTCTCAGATTCGAAATTTATCTTGTTAGAAAACAGGGATGGCTGAAACGAAAAAATATCAGATGATCTTCTTTTAATTAGGTGTAATGACGGTTTACTGCTGATGTTTTCTAAATGAATTGTATAATTGTGTACGAATGAAATCTATATTTGTAATAAAATGTTTCTTTTATGTAACGTTACGGCCAGTTTTCAGCTTAGAACTTGGGTGAATATTAAAGTATCAGATATTTCATTGTGCTTTGTCTTTATGTACTGATGTATAAGTTCCCTCTGGCTACCCAAAAGTACTGTGTTCCTATGATAGCTTTCATAAGCCGAAAGCAAAGCAATTACCACTGACTTACATGGGAAAAATTTCTGAGCATTCCTAGGCCCAAAAAAATAACCTACCAAATAACACATAAAACCCTGATGAGCTCTGTTTGGCTTTTCTGATACCTTAGGACACGTCTTGCTAAAGGATGCATAAAATAAATCAAGATGAAGCACAGATGCTCACAGACACGGTTCAAAGCTATGGCAGCCTGATGCTGAGATGCTGAGTGTAGCTCTCGGGACAGAGCCTGGCAACGTGACTCTCGCTGCTCCGGGTACGTGCCGCCTCTTTAGAGGCTGGCTGCAAAATAAGTGCTGAACGCTATTTCCACTTTTTGCCTTTTCTCATAAAAGTGAAAATCCTCTTCAGATATCTTTCGGTTAGCAAAACCAAGTACTCATGCAGGTCTTTCATAAAAGCAGAGTGGTGTAATGGGAACCTTTGAAAAGTGGGGGATAACTGTATTAGGTATGCTAGCACGCTTTGTATTTCTAGTATTTTGTAAATCAATTCTTATCAATTTTATGTGACTATTATGCAGGAGCGCTGGTGGTGTAGTGGTTAAGAGCTGTGGCTGCTAACCGAAAGGTAGGCAGTTCAAATCCACCAGGTGCTCCTTGGAAACCCTATGGGGCAGTTCTACCCTGTCCTGCAGGGTCCCTATGAGTCAGAACTGACTCAAAGGCAACAGGTTTGGTTTTTTTTTTTTATGTGTTAGTAGTGAAATGTCTCCTACATCAAAACTAAACTTGACTTCCGTGTATTGTATAGTATGAAGTTGAGAATTTCCGACTAAAAGAGTATTTTGAATCTTCAATTTAGTATTTATACAGTACGTCAGGAGTGTTTTTATCACAATACTACTTCTAAAGTGACTCAGTGCTGCAGAGTATTCCAGTATATTTTTTAAAAACAGAATTAAAAAAATATATTTTACATCCTATTTTTCTTCATATGGGAACGTTTTAAGACAGTGATTAAAATTGAACATCCCTGTCATTTTAGATTTAACTATTAATGAATGTGTAGAAAGAAACAGCTTACTACTGCTACTTTCAAAACTACAAAATCTTGCCATGAACAAAATTCAAGTTAATATAAAAATGTAATATTATTTGCAATCTAAGGAACAAATCTGCTAGCCATATTTCTTCAGATGAAATTGTTCCAGGTTATCCATTTGCAGAATATACATTTGAGATTGGAGAGTAAAAACTAGGTTCGAAGCGGTCTGAACCGGTTCAACCATGGTTGACGAAGTGAAACCGGAACAGAAAAAATTACCGATCGAAGCCCTGCTTGCAAGTTCACGTAAGGGTTTATACTTTCCCCTAATACTGAACATTTGTGCACCCTTTAAAGGAGAGGGTTCCCAAGTTAGCTTAGTCCACCATTTTCACCATCATTAATTCTCCAGAGGCCAAAATGAAGGCCGGACAGAAAGTTCTCTGGAGATTAAGCACACTATCCCCCTTGGCGTTTAATTTACAGCAGGCCATTTAACCTCTCCTGGCTTTATTTCCCTTATGGGTTCAATAGGTGGTTGGCACAAATCATTTTCTAAGCTCTCCTCCAGCTCCAAAAAGCTTCCTTTAAGCTGCCCTGGAAAGAGCCAGTCAAGGGAGACTGGGAATTTCCCTAACGTAGGCCTGGTCAGCTCTGGACACTGTTAGAGAGGGGAACAGAAGCCTTCCCCCAACCCTTTTTTTTTTTTTTGGTGGGAGGGTTTAATTTTATTGTGCTAAAATAGATCTTAAAAATTTTGCTATTTTAAGCACGTTTAAATGTATGATTCAGTGGCACTAATTACACTCACCGTGTTGTTCTACGGTCTCCCCTATCCATTCCCAAATGTTTTCTGTCTCCCCAGACGGAAACTCAGTATCTCTTCAGAGAAGTCTTCCCTTTCCATTGATCCCAAATAGTTCCCCTCCTAACAGTGGGGAACTTCAATGACTGATGATAAGGGGTCTGTCTCCCCAGGCCTGGGCCAGCCCCCTATCTACCCCTGAACCTAAACAGTGGAACCACTCCCAGCATGAAGACTCATGCAAAGGTGACAGGAGAAGGCTAAGACCAGGGACCTCCACGCCCGCTACCCAGTCCGATTAGTGATTAATGATGTGTTATCCCAAACTACCGTCCAAATATTCGCCAGCTTGGTCAAATAGGTGTTTGAGGATCTGCTTACTTACCAGGCCACAGTGACTGTCCTGGGGCTGAGATAAAGAAAGCCTTATTCCAGGGGTCACTAGGTCACAGGTGTTCGGTTGGTGGGAAATAAAACAGACGGAGTTCCTGGCAGGGCAGGTGAAAAGGAGCGAGTCAGCACTCCACCGGGACATAAAGCTGCTCCTCCAATATTTACAGGCCCATTAAGGAGCCGGGGCAGGGAGCTGAGGGTCACCTGGGTTCAGACGTCCCGCTGAGCTGTCTACTGGTCTGTACTCAGCCCGCTGCAAACACGGGGGGAAGGGCTGTTTAATGGGGACAGGAACGGTGGCAGGAGACGAGAATATAACACTAGAAAGGACGGGAGTCAGAACAAAGGGAGGAAATGGGGGAGGTGGGGACAGGACCTGAAGAGAGACGTGAGGGAGGAACAAGAGTATGCAAGAGGGTTGGCGCATGTGGCGAAAACGGGGTAGAGGGAGCGAAGAGGGAAGAAGGGATTAAGAAAGAAGGAGATGGCCTGACAGGCTAAGACCTTTACAGAAGGCGACACCCTCACAAAGAGATACGCGCGCGCGTGGGCGCGCGCGCGCGCACACACACACACACACACACACATACACACAGGAGAGACGGATAAGCACACTCAAATAAATAGTCCACCACAAGGCACTTGAGTAGTGGTCCTGTCATTACACACACACACACACACAAAACCAGACCTGTTGCTGTTGAGTCGATTCGAACTCATAGCCACCCTACAGGACAGGGTAGAACTGCCCCTTAGGGTTTCCAAGGAGCGCCTGGTGGATTTGAACTGCCGACCTTTTGTCTAGCAGCCACAGCTCTTAACCACTGCGCAAATATGCTTGGGGAGGGATAAGTAGGAATCATCGACCCTACTTGCTGCCGTTAGGTGCTGTCAAGTTGGTTCTGACTCATAGCTACCCAATAGGATAGAGTCGAACTGCCCCACAGGGTTTCCAAGGAGCAGTTGGTGGATTTGAACTGCCGACCTTTTGGTTAGCAGCCCAGCTCTTAACCGCGGCGCTGCCACGGGCTCCCCTTTGTGTCCTGGTTCGCGTTCCATTCCCCTTCTTGGGTATCTGGTAAACTTCCGTCCCCGCCTTTGTGTTTACTCTTTATGTTGTCAGAGTGAGAAGAACAGTGTGGACAGATGACATCTGTCTGGCTGGAGGGGTGCTCCTCCTTCCTGAGGGGCCCATCCTCGACTCACACGATTCCTCTGGCGTCTTGTTCACCAGATTCAACAGATAGGGACCGGGCGTCTCCTAGATGCTAGACACTGTTGTAGGCACGTGGAACACATTCCACCCTCGTGGGGTGCCTCCCAGTCGAAGGGGCAAGGAAAATCTGCAACACAACACCAATGCCTCCTAGGGCCAGGTATCTGGTGAACACCTCACACCTATCCTCATCACACCCAGAGAACAAACCCATGAGAACAGGATTAACACTCATGACGCCCATTTCACAGATTAAGAAGCTAGAGAGCTTGGAAAGATTAAATGACGAGCCAGAGGGCACTTAGCTAGGAAGAGCAGGGGCCTGCGTTAAGCCGGGGCAGCCTGACTGTGGAGACCACGTTCTTAATCACGTACTTAACATAAATGCTTAAATGCTATTTTTATTTTTAGCCCTAAAACAAACAAACAAACCCACTGCCATCGAGTCGATTCCGACTCATAGCGACCCTACAGGACAGAGTAGAACTTCCCCAAAAGGTTTCCAACGAGCGCCTGGTGGATTCAAACTGCCGACCTTTTGGTTAGCAGCTGTAGCTTTATAACCACTATGCCACCAGGGTTTCCTTTTTAGCCCTGGAGACTTTCATTCTCTATTAAAGTCCAAGAAACTATCTCTATTAAACTCCTAGAAACTATCCTACATGCATACACACACCCACACCCACACCCACACGCACACACCAAGAGACCCAGAACAAAATGCACTCGACAAATTAGCTAATCAACCCATGTGCCCTGCATGAATCAGAGAGACGCTTCATAAACACAGAACAACACTCATCCGTCTCCATGTCAACCCAGTAAACTCTGCTGAAGGTTCTGTTTTCTCTCGCCAAGGGACTCTGATGTCAGTATCACAGCATGGCGCACGGCAAAGCTCAGGGTAGCAGCGCAGTCGGCAAGGCCCCCGCCGCACTACCCTGTCATTCAGAACCCCCTTGAGATCACCTGTCATTGCAACCTCTTCTCACGGGGGAAGAGTTACGAATTCCCCTTCTGGTCTCACTGTTGACGATGAGCAGCTCTTCTTCGGAAGGCAGGAAACGCCAGCAGGCCACGTCCGTGTGGCTGAGCCAGAACCGGGGGGTGGCAGCTGGACGGGGGCGGCCGACACCCCGACTCTGGCTTTCAAAAAGGAATCCATTTCCCATAAACATTCCAAAGCACTGATTTGACAAAACAGGAGATGTCTTGCATATGCATTTAAAATATACTCTTGGAACAAAAGAGCAATTGGTTTCTAGGCCACATGTAAGCTTTTATAAGTTAAAAAAAAAAAAAAGGAAGAAAAAAGAATAAACACACAGATACACACACGTGTGCACTAACTTAATCTTCTTTATTTCTGGATTCCATATATGCAAAGCCGCCTATTCACTAAAATGGATTTGCAACCCCAAAATGAATATTCGCAGCCCTCCTTCAAGATCATTCATAAACACGCACAGAGTGGCAAAAAATTTGAGTTGTCCGCCATGCACGTTCCCAGCCGAGGCTGACCGAGGCAACGCTCCGCTCCGCCTCCTTGTTTCAGCCCGCATACTGTAACCAAGTGACCTTATTGCGGTCTAGGTCATGCCACGTTTTCTGCATTTCTGTGGTTTTGATTGGTGATTCTGCAGTTTCAAATGGGCCCCAGGCATAGTGCTGAAGTGCTGTCTACTGTTCCAAAGAGCAAAAAGGCTGTGATACCGCCTTACAGAGAAAACACGTATGTGGGATAAGCTTTGCTCAAGTATAAATTATAGTGCCATGGACCACGAATTCAATCTTCGTGAATCAACAATATATTAAATAAAACCAAAACCAAACCAAATCCATTGCCATCGATTCTGACTTATAGTGACCCTAAAGTTGTCTTGAAACAGAAGCACACATAAAACAAGGTTATGTACTGATCAACTGACAAAAATGTTGTGATCAGAGGCTCACGGGCACCTAACTGTTATTTCCCCTGGAGCAATAGTTCCATAACTAGTAATTCAACGATCATTGACTTTATAGAATATAACTACTGTGAGTAACGAGAATCAACTATGCGTGTGTGGATGCATGGATGGAGAGATAGATAGGTAGACAGACAGACAGACAGACAGATATACTGTATGTCTAATGTAACAAGGAGCCCTGATGGCATGATCGCTAAGAGCTCGGCTGCTAACCAGAAAGTCAGCAGTTCGAATCCATCAACTGCTCCTTGGAAACCCTATGGGGCACTTCTCCTCTGTCTTATAGGGTTGCTATGAGTTGGAATCGACTCCATGGCAATGGGTAATGTAACAAGAATACAAAACTCCTATTAAATATCCACGTACCATGTTATTACCAGAGTCCAAAAGTCAGCTGAATCCTAAAAATAATATTCCCTTGGTTATGTGGAAATTTAATGCCACCTTTTCATCTGTAAATCACAATGTTCCCTGTGTTATTTTCTCTTCTATAGAGGCTTTCTGCTCTGGGGTTGATTTCTTCTTTCTATCTCTCAATACCACCTAGGAGTTCAGTGCTATATATTGGCACAGTACATCTGAGCAAAAATACTTTTTACCGCTTGTGACTAGTTCTTAGATTCTATCTTGCTCAGGCTAAGGCACAGTTATATCACTGACAGGCTGGTGTGCTGGCAAATGTCACCTGCATCTGATTTTACAGATGTGTAGATATCATCAATAGTAATTGGATTGGAGAAATACCTAATGCGGTAAATTCAATGACTATTACTTTATACATCTGAGCTACACCAATGTGGTCAAGCTGTGGCATTCCCGGAGGCTCTTAAAAGAAAGGACATGGAAAAACAAATCTGGCATTGCCTGGATGATTCCTTCCATCCTGGATGGTGTGAACAGGCAGGCAGTGGACGTAGAAAGGCAGGGTGGAGTGAGTCTTTCGTGCAAGAGCCATAACCCAGAAGGAAGTGAAACTATACCACAAGACCACCCTGAGAGCCTGGTGGAGGTTTATTCTGAATCCTGCCCCCTAGGGGGTGCTGAGGCCCTGAAACTTGGAAACAGTTGAACCCACTGTGATCATTAATGTTGTATCTCAACTTGGCTGGGCCACGATTCTCAGTGGTTTGGCAGTTATGACATAGTTTGGCAGTCGTATAATGATATAATCACTTCCGTGAAGAGATCTGATATAATGTGGTCACCTCCATGATGGGATGTGCTGTCAGCAGCCAATCAATTGAAAGGGAGTTTCCTTGGGGGTGTGGCCTGCATCCAATATAGGTGGACTTTCTGGCAATGCTAGCTGCCTTTCACTCTGCTCTGGTTCCTGCAGCTGGCTCCTGTTCATCTGACCTCCGGTTCGTGGGACTTGAGCTAGCAGCTTACCTGCTGATCTTGGGATCTATTGGCCTCCACAGCCTGCGAGCCAGAAGCCTGCCGTCTGACCTGCCGATACTGGGTTCGCCAGCTCCTGCAGCTATGTGAGTCAGGAGAAGCCTCCAGCCTGACCCACAGACTTGGGACTTTCCAGCCTCTATAACCGCGTGAGCCATTTCCTTGATATAAATCTTTCTCTCTGTCTCTATCTATCTATATATAGAGAGAGATGCTTTGTTGGTTTTGCTTCTCTAGAGAACCCAGCCTAAGACACCCAATAATGACAATAATTCTAATGTTAACAAATAGCATCATCTCAACTACTGCGTTCAGGATGCTTGCTAAGATCCCTGCCCTTCATTCCACCTAGAGCTAAAGCTGTTATCATCTCTGTTTACCAGATAAGCAGACACTAGGACAGGGCAGTGCTATGCCCAAAGCCATGGTCCCAGGTGGATGGTGGCGTCACCACCCAAATCCAGGTCTGTCCTCTTGCAAGCCGAGCTTGTGGCCTATGCAACCGAGGAAATGAATTCTTAAGTAACTATTTTTTCATTTAATTCTTATTTAATTTTTATTACTTTAAAATTGAAGAACCATGGGTGGCTGGTTTAGCCCCTGCCGGACACTCCAACCTCAACTACCCCCAGCTCATAAGTCAGGCCAGTATACAGCGCCACGAAGAAAAAGAGGTCTAGCCTTTTGTGGCTCTTTGGTTTGTCTTTGTCCTGCGCTTTTGTAAGCACACACACATGTGCACGAGTGCACACCTGGCAGGTTAACTTTAGCAATCAGGGTTTCTGTGCTCTGGAGAGTTTCAAGGCAACCTTCCAAACTCTGATTGAAACTCTTCCCGGCACTGAAGCACGTGGTTTACAACACAATCACTGGTGGGTTCAAAAAAAAATGTTGAGCAATCAAATCCCAAGTAAACAAAGAGGACATTAGCAGGCATCCTAGCCTACATGACAAATCGTTCAAATAACAAAAATGGAGGCTGAAGAATCCCACCTGAAAGCATCAAATGTTGATACATAAATGTTTGGAATGTGTGGCCAGCCGGAAAATAAAAATTTCTATTAAATTTTAGACCAGGCATTTTCCCGAGACGATATGAGAGTCTACAGAATTACCAGAAGTTAGAGTGTACACCATATTGTGGTCTGTCTACTTAGCTTCACCTCGTCCAGATTCCCTCCTAACGGCTCCCTCTCCTTCCCCTCAGTGTGAAGGAGATTCCATTACCTCCCACTGAGGCCCAGCGTTCTACAAAAGCTTTCAAAGCACAAGCCTTTAGCCTTGTGGGGACCAGAGGAACGCCAGCTGGGCTCACGCAGATGACAAGCAGGCAGGACCCGCCGGGGAGATGGCCCATCTCTCTCCTGATCAAATGCTCTCCCTTAAACAAAGCTTTGTGTCTGTGAGAAGGACATAGTGACTTACCCCAGGACGACAAGGATGGTCAGTGTTAGGAAACCAGTTCATGCAATTTACTACATTTAACATACGAAAGGGTGAGAGGGACCCTCTTAAAGAAGCCTCCCAAAATCAGGTGATACACCACCAACTTTCGATTTGAAACAACTGACCTCCAAGCAAACGATACACAGATAAATGAGCTATTTTTAGATGACAAGGGAGTTCACAGCACCTTGGGGTCATCAAGAAGCCCTTTCAGGACATAAAGGGACATTCCAGGCACCTAGGCCAAGGTAGGGGTCCCTGGGTGATGCAAACAGTTAACATGTTTGGCTGCTAACTGAAAGGCTGGAGGGTGAAGTCCACCCAGGGGTGCCTCAGAAGAAAGGCTGAGCGATCTACTTTGGAAAAATTGGCCATTGAAAACCCTATGGAGCAGAGTTCTCCCCTCACACAGAGGATGTAACCACGCGCCAGAGTCAACTCAACAGCAGTTGGTACTGGTTGGCTGAGACAAGCCGTACTTGTCATCCCCAGAAGACAGTCTTGGATACTGGGAAGTGAGCACATCCCGGAGGAGGGATGGGGTCTCCAAAACCCAGGAGGTTAAGAAACCACCGTGGGTCTCCGGGTCACGGTCAAGTCAAAGCTGACCAAGGAGAAGAAATAAAGTCGTTTTCAGCATTACAGTGACAGAGTCTGAATCAGGAAAAGGCACTGCTTCTCCTCAAAGTCCTTGTCTGCCATCTGATGAAAATTTATTATGTCAATGCTACAAACTATGATGTCTAGGAGTGTAAGTGTGCAAAGCAGGAAGTGGCTCGGACAGTCAATGTCAGGAAAGGCTGAAACAACAAGACAGAAAGCATCTGCTCCCTGGACAACCTTGTGGAGGAGGGCTGCCTGCTGCCTGCGGTGTCCACTCGACTCTGGACAATCACATGGAGGAAGGTCAACTGAGAAGTTGATCAGCCGGCTGCTTAGTGGGCAAGACGAGCTCCAGCTTCTGAGTCTCTGCTCAGGCCTGCTCGGAGCCCCCAAAGTGCCCTGCCTCCCCTGCTGGGTGGCCATCTGCCCACTTCCCACCCTTCACCCTCCTCCAGGCCAACTTCCTACCAGTTCCATCCAGTCCCCCACACCCTCACACTGTGTCAAGAAACAGAGACATGACAGAGGGTTCTGGACAGAGCTGGAGAAGGATGTAGAACAAAATTCTAACACACACAAAAAGACCAGATTTACTGGCCTGAAAGAGACTGGAGAAACCCTGAGAGTATGGCCCCCAGACACCCTTTTAGCTCAGTGGTGAAGTCAACTCTGAGGTTTACCATTCAGCTGGGGACTGGACAGCCCCATAAAATAAAACCGGACTAATGAGGCACAGCAGTCCAGGGACAAGGACTAGAAGGCAGAAGGGGACAGGAAAGCTGGTGATAGAGAACCCAAGGTTGAGTAAGGACGGTGT
>NW_004444137.1:2050900-2128991 GCF_000243295.1 Trichechus manatus latirostris | reverse complement strand
CTTCTCTCTTTTATATCTCAAAAGAGATTGCATTAAGACACTACCTAATCTTGTCAACCTCATCAGTATAACCTCATCACAGTGATAGAATTTACAACGCATAAGGAAATCGCATCAGATTACACAATCATACAACACTGGAATCATGACCCAGCCAAGCTGACAGATATTTTTGGGGGACACAACTCAATCCATGACGGGACAGAACCAAAAAAAAACCAAACCCATTGCCGTGGAGTTGATTCCGACTCATGGCGACCTTGTAGGGTGTACAACGTATGAATGGATAACCCTACAGGTGGAGTGTGAACGGTTCTACCCCTAAAATCTGAACAGAAGCACCAGCTGCAGAGAGAAAGACAAGCATAAGCAATGCAAGGCACTCAACAGAACTGTGCTAAAGCATTAAGGACTTCGGTTTGGATGTGAAATGTTAGATTGGCACGTTACACATACCATCACTCAGCACTGTTTAAATGTAGAGAGACCACATGAAATCAAACACACTTGAATTGTATACACACATCTAGAGGGGGCGTAAAAATTCACAGCTTAGAAATTGACGAATGGCGTGAAACAGTCAAATAAATATACACCCTTAAAGAAAAATAAGCTCCATTAATCCGACCGCACTGTGGAAAAGGCTTTACCAAGTCAGCTTTTGATTCTGAAGCACAGGCATGTTCACATCCTTCAGGTCAGGACATGGACAAACACATTCCTTGCCAGAGACGCGAGTGAGGTGGTCCAAACCTGTCTATTTAATTGTGAGCGGAGGTAATCCCTCCATACAGAAACGCAAAGTCACTGTTGATGGGATAAATGTTGGGACTCCCTTTGAAAATGCTGTGCTGGGGTTTGATTTTTATTTCTGTATATTTTCACCAAAAAAAAAAAAAAAAAAAGGTCAAGAAGAGAGTGTTGACATATCGTGGGGTTGTTAACCAATGTCATAAAACACTATGTGTACTAACCGTTTAATGAGAAACTATTCGTTCTGTAAACCTTCACCTAAAGTACAATTAAAAAAAAAAAAAAAGAAGATAAACCAGAACAACAATAACAAAAAGAAACACAGACGTGAAGATAAATATTTCACCACACACCACCAACAGCGAGCAGCACCCGGAAAAATTCAGGCAGGTCAAATCTTGAGTGTGTGTGTGTGTCATCAAGGCATTTCACCTCATAGCAACCCTATATGACAGAGTGGAACTGCCCCGTAGGGTTTTGCAGGCTGTAATCTTTACGGGAGCAGACTGCCAGGTCTTTTCTCCTATGGAGCCACTGGGTGGGTTCTAACCGCCAACCTTTTGGTTAGCCGCCAAGCGCTTAACCATTGCGCCACCAGGGCTCCTTGAGTAGAAAAGGCAAATCAACTGTTAGCGTCTCTACATTATATTCTGGAAACGTTTTAAAAGAATCCCACTGAAAGAGAACTTGTATTTGACAGTTTACCTTTCAGAGTCGGAAGAGGGCTGTCGTGACCGTCAAGCTGTCCCAGAGGGTCGTTTGGATCAGGGGCCTCCATTCCGCCTGCGTGAAAAGGACAAGATTATACACATTAAACATTTGTCACTTTAGCAATCTCTCATCTTCTTCAAAAACAGACACAACAGTATTCTAGCAAAACTGCCCCATGTTTAAAGAAAACCTATGAAGGATAAGCCATTACGATAACTTCTAAAGTGCTCTTATAGTATCAGATTTGATGTAACAGCAAGAAGGATTCATAAGATTATCCCAAGAATGGCAAATGTGGATGCATCACGGCGCAGCCTAGTAAAGTAAATTTGGGAAGCCCCAAGCTTTACGACATGAGAAGCTGATGGAATTTTCTCAAATGGGGAACACTGCCTTCTGGCCAAATCAAAATAGACAGATAACTAGATAGACTGAAATTAAAACGCTGGCTGGCAAAATAAAACTCTTTGGCAGTCAGATTCAGCTGGCTGCTCTCAGGAAAGAGGCTCATGGTAATTCGATGATAAATTCAGAAGGGGAGAATTTCTTTGCCAAGTCCCTCCCGCCCCCTGCACCCTGGCCCATTGGCAGCGAGGTGAATAGACATATTCCAGAATTTTAAGGATGTAAGTTTCCCTGAAAACTAATCTTTACAGTAATACAAATCCATTCTTCTCTCCAACATGCACAGCTGTCCACCGGTCAAAGACTGAGAAGCATGCCAGCAGGCAGCCATCCCCAAGGGCAAGAAAAAAGTTGGTCTGCTCCAGGTTGAACACGTTTCAGATACAACACGCATGATCTGCCCACAGCCCCTTAACGTCTTCCGAGTCCTGGGGGAAGGATGGGCATGTGGGGCTGAAGACCTACACAACTGTCTGGGGGCCCTCACTTAGACACTCTGCCACATCCCAGCCCACCCCTTTTCCTCTCACTTCGGCTTTCCTACTTCTGGCCATGACCTTGGCCTTGATTTGGTCCCACTGGTCAAAGAACATTACAACGTGTACAGTCAGGTGGGATGCTGACGCCACAGCCCTTAAATGGATATGGTTTATGACATCAAAATAATACCAAGGACAGCTTATAATTCAATACTGGGTCACTCCACTCCTCATAGCGACCCTATACGACAGAGTAGAACTGCCCCATAGGGTATCCCAGGCTGCAATCTTGGCCAGTGAACGTGACACAAGAATTAATGAACAAAATACCTGTGGACAAGTCAGACACCCCTTAAGATAAGGCCTCCCTCGTTCGGAAAAGTGGAGTTCTCAAAGTGAAATACGAATCATTTTTAGATGGGACCAGTCTTCAGATTGCTTAGCTACATAAACGTGGACTTGTTTACATTAACAGCCCCAGGGTCACTAGGCGAATCCTCTCCATTACACTGGTTCCTAAAACCCCATCTGCCTACAGCAGCCTTGGGGTTCAGCTCCTTCTGGCCCACAGGCATAACACGTGTTTGAATGGACCCCTTGGTTCTGACTTCCATTCTTCCTTCATTGCCAGATTCTTTCTCCCTGTCACTTGTAGTCCAAACTCAACCCACCATCAGAAGCCAAGCTCCCATTGCGTCTTTATAAAACTATGGAGAAGAAATGCCTTTATTCTCTAAAATCCCCCCAAACCTTACACCTCTCCTGTGGCCATCGTCCCATTCTTCCTTGAATGAATAGCTGCATATATCTTAATCCAGTGATGGTCTGGTAGTAGAATTCTCCCTGTCTATGTGGGACATCCAGGTTCGATTCCCAGCCAATGCACTTCAAGCGCAGCCACCACCCATCTGTCAGTGGAGGCTTGTGTGTTGCTCTGATGCTGAACAGGTTTTGGCGAAGCTTCCAGACTAAGACAGACTAGGAAGAAAGGCCCGATGATCTTCTTCCAAAAATCAGCCAATGAAAACCCTATGGATTACAATGGTGTGATCGTGTTTTGCGTGGGGGCGCCATGAGTCAGGGGTTAACCTGACAGCAGCTATAACAACATATTTTAACATAAGCAGCGTGAGGACATGTCTTAGGCATCTGGTGCTGCTCCAACAGAAATAACACGAGTGGACAGATTTAGCAAAGAGAAGTTTATTCTCTCATAGTCCAGTACGCTACAAGTCCAAATTCAGGGCGTCAGCTCCAGGAAAAGCCTCTCTCTCTCTCTCTGTCGGCTCTGGAGGAAGGTCCTTGTCATCAGTCTTCCCTTGGTCTGGGAGCTTCTCTGTGCAGGAACCTTAGGTCCAAAGGACACGCTCTGCTCCCGGCACTGCTTTCTTGGTGGTATGAGGTCCCCATGTGTCTCTGTTTGCTTCTCTCTTTTATATCTCAAAAGAGATTGCATTAAGACACTACCTAATCTTGTCAACCTCATCAGTATAACCTCATCACAGTGATAGAATTTACAACGCATAAGGAAATCGCATCAGATTACACAATCATACAACACTGGAATCATGACCCAGCCAAGCTGACAGATATTTTTGGGGGACACAACTCAATCCATGACGGGACAGAACCAAAAAAAAACCAAACCCATTGCCGTGGAGTTGATTCCGACTCATGGCGACCTTGTAGGGTGTACAACGTATGAATGGATAACCCTACAGGTGGAGTGTGAACGGTTCTACCCCTAAAATCTGAACAGAAGCACCAGCTGCAGAGAGAAAGACAAGCATAAGCAATGCAAGGCACTCAACAGAACTGTGCTAAAGCATTAAGGACTTCGGTTTGGATGTGAAATGTTAGATTGGCACGTTACACATACCATCACTCAGCACTGTTTAAATGTAGAGAGACCACATGAAATCAAACACACTTGAATTGTATACACACATCTAGAGGGGGCGTAAAAATTCACAGCTTAGAAATTGACGAATGGCGTGAAACAGTCAAATAAATATACACCCTTAAAGAAAAATAAGCTCCATTAATCCGACCGCACTGTGGAAAAGGCTTTACCAAGTCAGCTTTTGATTCTGAAGCACAGGCATGTTCACATCCTTCAGGTCAGGACATGGACAAACACATTCCTTGCCAGAGACGCGAGTGAGGTGGTCCAAACCTGTCTATTTAATTGTGAGCGGAGGTAATCCCTCCATACAGAAACGCAAAGTCACTGTTGATGGGATAAATGTTGGGACTCCCTTTGAAAATGCTGTGCTGGGGTTTGATTTTTATTTCTGTCAGCCTAATTTACTACCGTTGGTGGCACAAAGGTTAAGAGCTCAGCTGTGAACCGAAAGGTCGGCAGTTCGAACCCACCCAGTGGCTCTGCAGGAGGAAGAACTGGCGATCTGCTCCTGTAAACATCACAGCCTAGAAAACCCTATGGGGCAGCTGTAGTCTGTCATGTGGGGTCTCTCTGAGTCAAAAATTGACTCTACAGCACCTAACAACAATGTACAGGAAAACTGTGAAAGCCAGAACCTGTGTAAGAAGGAAACCTGTCAGAGAAGAAAAACTCCAATATTCTCCACTAAAAACAGAGATAGCAAAGTGGTAAGACTGTACCCTTAAAAGGTAGAAAGCTTGCCAGACGCCGAAAAACAAGGCAGTTCCAACAAGTTCCGGCTCTTGCCGGTTCCACTGTATTACCCTACGGGGCAATGGTGGTTCAGGGGTAGAATTCTCACCTTCTATGAGAGAAACCCAGGTTAGATTCCTGGCCGATGCACTTCATGTGCAGCCACCACCCATCTGTCAGTGGTGCTTTGCAGGGTGCTATGATGCTGAACAAGTTTCAGCAGAGCTTTCAGACTCAGACAGACTAGGAAGAAAGGCTTGGAGACCTGTTTCTAAAAATCAGCCAATGAAAACCCTATGGAGGACAACGGTCCCACCTGTGCCGGATCACGGGGACGGCGCAGGAACGGGCAGTGTTTTGTTCTGTTGTGCGTGGGGTTAGCATGAGTCAGGGGCCGACTCCATGGCAGCTAACAATAATAACAATGTATTGCCCTAAGTAAAACTCAGTACTGGTATTGGGGTGGGGTGGGGGTAGGGGAGTGCATCATTAACATATCTGAGGTAATGACTAAAGTTTCAGAGAATCCACTAGGTTCACACTGGAGACCCTCCCTCACCCTCCCAGTCTGTGAAAGGGCTGTCTTAGTTACCTTGTGCTACTCTAACAGAAATCCCTCAAGTAGATGGCTTTAACAAACAGAAATGTATTCTCTCACAGTCTAGGAGGCTAGAAGTAGACATTCAGGGCACCAGCTCCAGGGGAAGGCTTTCTCTCTCTCAGCTCTGGGAGAGGGTCCTTGTCATAGATTTTCCTTGGATCTAGTAGCTTCTCCACGCAGGAACCTCGGGTCCAAAGGATGCGCTCTGCTCCTGGTGCTGCTTTCTTGGTGGCATGAGGTTCCCCTCCACCTCCCCGCACCATTCACTTCTCTCTTTCTTATCTCAAAAGAGATTGACTCAAGATACAACGTAATCCACTAGACTGAGTTCTGCCCCATTAACGTAACTGCCTCTAATCCCCCTCATTAACATGGAGGTAGGATTTACAACACAGAGGAAAATCACATCAGATGACAAAATGGTGGACAACCACGCAACACTGGGAATCATGGCCTAGCCAAGCTGACACACATTTTTGGAAGGACACACTTCAATCCGTAACAAGGGTCAAAGTGGTAAGACACGCGGCCCGTATTTCCTCTGCGAGTTAAATATGGGTTAAGACATTTAAGACGTCCAGGTACAGAGATTCTTAGAACCAACACTTTTGGTGCCAACAAAATCAGACTCTTTTTTTACTTCCTGAGGAGAAACGTTAACATTTACATTCTGAAATTTAGAAACGTCATTTTTCTACACTACGCACAGTTTAGGCTCTGAATGGTTGTCCTCACTCAAGACTCTGAGGCTCCTAAAACGTGTAAGCAAAATGTAACAGGAAGTAGGTGCACTTGGGGCCTGAAGACAAGGGAGAACTGGATTTCACTGGATTCTAAAAGGGTTTCTCTGGGCCCTAAAAAGGGTTGAGATAACCCAAAGAAAACAAAAACAACAACAATAAAACCACTACACACATCAAAATGTTACTAGCAGTTATCTGGAATTATAAGTAATTCAAATTTTTACTTTTATTTTTTACAAATAATCTCTGCAGTGATAAATAACAATTCTTCCTACTGAGATATAATTCACGGACCGTGAAACTTATCGTTTTAAAGGGTACAATTCAGTGGTTTTTACTAAGGTTATGCAACCATCACCATTATCTAATTCTGGAAAATGTTCATCACCCCAAAAAGAAACCTTGTTCCCATTAGCAGTCACCCCGCAGTTTCCCCTCTCTCAGCCCCTAGCAAACACTAATCTTTCTGTCTCTATGGATTTCCATATTCTGGATATTTCATATAAATGGAATCATATGATATGTGTCCATTTAAACATGCAACAATTTCACGATTTGATTTTTTAAAATTTCACGAGAAAAGAAAAAAAAAAAGACTCAACAGAAATGTGCTGTACTATGTGATTAACAAAGAAGGACATTAAGTGGCTTAATCTGGCCACTGCTCAAACTCTGAGAGGTTTTGGCCCCTCAAGTGGAGCAGGACATGGAAATGTACATGAGACTCAGTAATGACTACAGGAAAGAAGAAAAGAACTATTCCAAAAGGCTAGAGTGGCTAAGGTCATCACTCTAAAGAAGTGACAATTTAGAAGCTGTCTTTGAACCTCCAAACAGTTCACACAGAGAAGACACCAGAACACGTCCACCCTCCTGCTGCAGAAAAGCCCAATGAAGAATGGCGTGCAACATGAACGATTTTTTCATGGTGAGTTTAAAACCAGTTGCCATCAAGTCAACTCCAACTCATGGTGCCCTCGTGTGTCAACAGCTGATTCTTCAGAAGTAGAACACCAGGTGCCTCTGGGTGGGCTCAAACCTCCAACCTTTCAGTTAGCAGCTGAGTGTGTTCACCATTTGTGCCCCTAGAGATTCTACAGCGAGTTTAGGGACCTCTGAAGTAGAGGCGGAATTGTGAACACCTGTCTGCCATCCATTTTGCCTGAGCCACCACAGTCTTCTGCACGTAACAGGCAGTCCACATTATTGGCTGAAGGTGCAACCAACCTTCTACCACAATACCATGACCTGTCTTGGACACTGTCGCCAGCCCAGGCTGTTTGGTGACTGATAGCGTTCCATGTGCCCAATACCATCTCTTACATGACTATCCTGAACGGTTCTTTACACCGAAGACCCATCTGATCTTTTACCTGATTTGGTATCCTCTCTCCCCAGCAAGCTGGCAAGGTTTCGAAGGCAAGGCGTGTCTCTTTTGTTAGTTGACTGGATATAATGGGAAGAGCTGGAGAAAGGGCAGGTTGTCTTCTGCTCCCTGTTAGAGCAGAGGTTCTGACAGGAGACTCTGGCTGCCCTATCTCCTCATTGTTGTTGTCATTAAGCGCCGTAGAGTCGGTTCCGACTCATAGCGACCCTACGCACAACAGGAAGAAACACTGCCCGGTCCTGCGCCATGCCCACAATCGTTGTTATGCTTGAGCCCATTGTTGCAGCCACCATGTCAACCCATCTCGTTGAGGGTCTTCCTCTCTTTCGCTGACCCTCTACTTTCCCAAGCATGATGTCCTTCTCCAGGGACTGATCCCTCCTGACAACAGGTCCAAAGTATGTAAGACGTAGTCTTGCCATCCTTGTTTCTAAGGAGCATTCTGGTTGTACTTCTTCCAAGACAGATTCGTTCATTCTTTTGGCAGTCCATGGGATATTCGATACTCTTTGCCAACACCACAATTCACAGGTGTCAATTCTTTTCTGGTCTTCCTTATTCATTGTCCAGCTTTCACACGCATATGATGCGATTGAAAATACCATGGCTTGGGTCAGGCGCACCTTAGTCTTCAAGGTGACATCTTTACTTTTCAACACTTTAAAGAGGTCTTCTGCAGCAGATTTGCCCAAAGCGATGCATCTTTTGATTTCTTGATTGCTGCTTCCATGGGCGATGATTATGGATCCAAGTAAAATGAAATCCTTGACAACTTCAATCTTTTCTCTGTTTATCATGATGTTGCTTATTGGTCCAGTTGTGAGGATTTTTGTTTTCTTCGTGCTGAGGTGTAATCCATACGGAAGGCCATGGTTTTTGATCTTCATCAGTAAGTGCTTCAAGTCCTGTTGACTTTCAGCAAGCAAGGTTATATCTTCTGCATACTGCAGGTTGTTAATGAGTCCTCCTCCAATCCTGATGCCGAGTTCCTCTTCATATAGTTCAGTTTCTCAGATTATTTGCTCAGCATACAGATTGAATAGGTATGGTGAAAGAATACAACCCTGACACACACCTTTCCTGACTTTAAATCACACAGTATCCCCTTGTTCTGTCCAAACAACTGCCTCTTGATCTATGTACAGGTTCCTCTTGACCACAATTAAGTGTTTTGGAATTCTCATTGTTCACAATGTTATCCATAATTTGTTATGATCCACGCAGTCGAATGCCTTTGCATAGTCGATGAAACACCGGTAAACATCTTTCTGGTATTCTCTGCTTTCAACCAAGATCCACCTGACGTCAGTAATGATATCCCTGGTTCCATATCCTCTTCTGAATCTGGCCTGAATTTCTGGCAGTTCCCTGTCCGTATATTGCTGCAACCGATTTTGAATGATCTTCAGCAAAATTTTACTTGTGTTGATATTAATTAACTCCTCAGAACTTAATTATTTATCTTCTGAACATGAGGACATTACTCTGGACAAACTACACATCATTACTTTTGGTAAAATACTCATGGGTTTGTAGTAAGGCCACATGTGACGACAAGAGTGTCAAATTTATGATGCACCCAGCTGCTCCAACTCTTCTCAGCTGGACACGGATAACTTTCACTGTGTAAAAAGACACACAGAGCTACAAGGTGAAGTCACTGGGAAACTCAAATCTTTGGTAGCTTCGACAGCGTGATTTATTAGCTCATTATTAGCATTCTGATGTTGAAAGAGAAGAAAACATTTACTATAAAACAGAAATTGAAAGGTGGCTGGTTACACTTAAATTACACAGTAAATGCATAGTTTGATCCATGTCCAATACACAGTATGGCCTAGAAACAAAGAAAAACTGTCACACGGTATCCTGGATGGGATCCTGGAACAGAAAAAGGCTGTTAGGTAAAAACTAAGGAAATATGAATAAAGTATGGATGCTAGCTATGAATAATATACCAATATTGGTTAATTGGTTCTAACACTCTCTGTTACCACCATTTGTCTGTCAGTTTGTTCTACTGTGGTGGCTTGCATGTTGCTGTCATGCTGGAAGCCATACCACCGGTATTTCAAATGACAGTGGTCACCCATGGTGGACAGGTTTCAGTGGAGCTTCCAGACTAAGACAGACTAGGAAGAAGGACCTTTTCTACAAATCTAGAACTATCTTAAATAAAAAAATGTATTTAAAAATAATGACACATTCCCTCACGTTGCTCAATTGTTTAACCAAGCTTTACTGGTAAAGAAGAGCTGAGTGAAAGATTCTGTACACAATGACCTTACACTCTTAATGGCACAGCAACTGGCAGAAGTCTTGAACCCAAGCACAGCTGCTCACCGTATGAAGAGAATATGATACAAATTCACTGGACTTAATCAATGTTTTTCAATGATTCGTACAGCAGGCCAGTGAATCCTCAGAAATTAAAACACTTTTGAGAATGTTTTTAGCTAGATCCTACATTAATCTTCACTGGCATAGTGATAATCATCTCTTAACCAGGAACCTACGGATAATTTTTTTTTTTATTGTTGTGTTTAAATGAAGTTTAGATTTCAAGTTAGTCTCCCATACAAAATTTTATACATACATTGTTATGTGACCCTAACTGCTCTCCCCATTCTGCGACAGCACACTCCTCCTTTCCACCCCTGATTCCCCATGTCCATTCAACCAGCTCCTAACCTTCTCTGCCTTCCCATCTCACCTCCGGACAGAAGCTGCCCCTTTGGTCTCTTATACCTACTTGAGCTAAGAGGCACACTCCTCACGAGTATCGCTTTATGTCCCACAGTCCAGTCCAATCCCTGTCTGAAGAGTTGGCCTCGGAAATTGTTTTAGTTCTGGGCTGATAGAGAATCCAGGGGCCATGCTTTCTGGGGTTCCTCCAGTCTCAGTCAGACCATTAAGTCTGGTTACTAGAATTTGAGTTCTGCACCCCATCTTTCTGCTGCTCCATCAGGGACTCTCTGTTGTGTTCCCTGTCAGGGAGGTTATTGGTGGCAGCTGGGCACCATCTTAAGGAGAATTCTTGGCGGCCCTTCGTGAATGTCCTGGATATTCAGGGCTAAAATGACTTACGACTTAGTTTGCTGAGTGACCCCCATGAAGTATTCATTGTTGCTGTACAGGGCTTGTTAAGTAGTCAGGGTTTCACATCAGGCCTGTAACAGCCAGAGGTGTAAGCCCCATCCAAATGTGCACAAGCTCTGAGCAATGAGAAATCTGTACCAGCAGTCCTTCTGTGAACATGGGCCACTGATATGACAGCTTTGATCTGCAGCATAAATCTGATTAAGAAAATGTCTATCTGCAAAGAAAATGGGGCTGTTCTGATTTCCAGGCTCTCTCTACAGTATTAAAATCCTGTCTCATGAACAGCAGAGGCCCTACTAAACAAGAATTTATTAATGAATTTCAACCCACGTCCTTGGATTTGAGTCTGTGGCGCTATTTTTGTTTTTGACTTGACCCTTTTCAAAGTGTTATGTAATTCCGTTTTTTCACCCACTAATCTCTTCACCTTGTGATTTAATTGGATGCAGTTTTCTGAGTATTTGGACAACTTCAAAGAAGTCTCCTCTTAATTGTTGTTGAGTACCATCCAATGACTCTCTATACTTGGTGGCCCTATGCACAAAGGGATGGAACCCTTGTGATCCATAGGGTTTTCATGAACTGATTTTTTGGAAGTAGGTCACCAGGCCTTTCCTCCTAGTCCACCTTAGTCTGGAAACTCTGCTGAAACCAGTTCAGCATCATAGCAACAGGCAAGCGTCAGTAACAGACGGTGGTGGCTGCAGATGAGATGCACTGATCTTCTGCATGGAAGGCAAGAATTCTACCACTGAACCACCACTCCCCTTGGTTCCTCTTAATAAGTGAGGGTATTTTATTCACCAATGCTTGGCATTCTTGGATTTGGCTGTCCTTGTGAAAAGTTGTTATTTCAGGATATGAGAAAGAACAGCTAGTCACTGACATGGTAGAAGACCACAGCCTGGAAAGGCCATCATGCTACAAAAAAGAAGCTCTTGAAAAACAAGGACAGTTTTCCCAATGAGTGGAGCTACGGGTTAATATCCTTTAGGACTTAGGCAATATATCCATTTGCAACTGCACATGTCAGCCACGTGTTCCAGAACAATTACTTAGCTCAGCAACATGTCAAATCAAAAGCATTCAGGATGCTGGAAATTCAACGGTTAGGAAAGAAAAAACTAATCGTTGGAAAGGAGGCACCGTATAAATTCCTACAAAGTCTGGGAGCTGAGCCAGGATAAGTATGGCAATGGTAAACAGACGTGATGATGTTGCTGGGAACGTTCGTACTACAACATTATATCTTGCGTTTTAATTGCCTGCTAGAAAATCAAACGGCATTCAAGTTGAGTTGCCAGCCCTTAGCTGGTCATCATCTGAACAGTGTGTAATATTTTCATTATTTCTAAGTTTGAGTTGAGTAAATACTAGCCTCTGGTTCTACATTCCTTAAAGGGCTGCTCTAACCCCGCTTTGGAATTGTGAAGTAAAATTCAGCACCCTGAAAAGCGAGTAGCCAGGGTCCCTCCCCGACTCAACCTTTGCTTTGATTCCAGTTCTGTGGCAACAACCATATTTGACCCCACATGAGCTTCACCAGCCCGACTCTGCAATATTGCCTTCATAAAGCTTCTTCTACCTTGTCTGTACTGCCTCCAGAACTCCCAACAAAAGCTCCACTGTCAGGGGCCAAGTGAATATTTTGGCTGAGGCACAGGCCCCTTGGGCGGCTGAATTGGGGCCTTTCATTGATCTTCTCTCCTTTCCAACATCTGCAGCCCAAGCAGCAACCATAGCGTGCCTGGAAGATCTGAGAGGCCAGGGCACCCCACCCACCCAGGCCCAAAAGATGCAGTTGGGAAGGTGAGGTGGCCCACCCCTTTTCCCGTGTCACCAAATGCTGGGACCTGCTTTGTCTACTGTGGCTGCTTGCTGTTGCCGCCTAACCAGAAGAAAAAGAGCAAACAGAAATATTAGGAAAATCCTCCGAGCTTATTATTGCCTGTTTTCATTCGGTTTACAGGGACGAATATTTTGCGTAACAATTATTCTCATAAACACAAAGAATCACTTTTTTACCATGAATCTTTGGAAGGTTTAATTCTTATGCGGGGGGAGAAATGCTTTGAAAAAAGAAAATCCCTACTAGAAAAAAACCTAAACTGCACATTAGCACACAGCAATGATTGACTGTATCTTCCATCTGCTTAATGGAGAGTTTTAAAGGTCTCAGTTGCAGGCGCTGCACCCAGGCAAAGCTAAAAGTACCCAGGGTTGACTAGTGAAACCTTACAGTGGGGTGAATGAGATCCAGATGAAACGGACTCTGAAGGTTGGGAGCAGCCTCCATAAACCATGACTCAGCTTCCCCGGCTGTTACAGATTGAATTGTGTCCCCTGAAAAGATATACTGAAGTCCTAACCTCGGCGCCTGTGAACATGACCTTGTTTGGAAGTAAGGTCTTTGAAGATGTTATCCGTTAACACGAGGTCCTACTGGAGTGGAGTGGGTCCTAATTCACTATAAGCGACTCCTCGTAAAAGAGAAGAGGCTCAGAGAGATAGAGGTTAAGTACCCCACGTGACACTGCAGGCCTGAGGCTACGAAACTAGGAGAGACACAGAACAGATTCGTCCTCAAAGCCACAGAAGAAATCAACAAGGCTGAGACCCTGATCGCTGACACCCAGCCTCCAGAACTGTGAAACAATGTTTTATTCTTAGAAGCCATCCAGTTTGTGGCACTTTGCTATGGCTGCCCTTGAAAACTCATGTCCCAGCCTATACAGCCAGAGGATCCTCTCATCCCCAGAAGTGGTTGACCCGTTCTCATGTTTAAAAGCAGAAGATGTCCAGTTTGCAGAGACGTCTGATATACCTAAAAGGTGGTGATGGATTTTTTTTTTAAGGTGGCTTTTCTTTGGATAGTGGTAATGATCTTCAAAGTTTCTCCATACTTCTTCCTCAACTTACGATGAGGTTCCGTTCCGATGCCTCCATCCTAAGTCAGTTCTGACATAAATCGAATACTTCTTTTATTGTTGTAATTATTATTGCCTTTTATTATCAATATCTTTATAAATCCAATCTTTGAACATATGTGCGTGAACATCTGAGAATGATAAAAAACCAAAAACCAAACTTGTTGCCGTCAAGTCCATTCCAACTCATTAGCGACCCTACAGGACAGAGTAGAACTGCACTGTAGGGTTTCCAACCAGCGCGAACGATACCATCAGTAAATTAGGCACAGCAACATTGTATGTAGTACGTATTACTAACCATAAGATGTACAACAACAAAAAAAAAAGACGGTCATAATTGCAGTTCGTCATACCTCAAATATGTCATGAGTCAGGGACGACTGCTGATTGGAAAGTGACTTACGCAAATGCATGGCTTAGAATGAGAAAGAATAAACAGGTTGTTTGGACTAAGGACAGAGGTGCTGACTGGGGAGCAGGCTGTGCACATGCTGGAAGGAATGTCCAAGAATTGGCAAATGACTACCACCTTCAAACCCCCTTCTTCTCACTTCAGTTTATTTCTTACATGAAAGATCTCTTTGATTATCTCAGACCTTGAAAAGACACTGGACGAGACATCTTTTTCCTCTGAGCTTCATTCTCTTACGGTTTCCAGCAGGGGCTGTGGCACCTTTCCAGGTCCCAGACTTGTACCCAAATATGCTTTTAAGCTCCTTTCTTGCAGGGTGGCATTCCTTTTCTCGTACTATTTACAGCAACACCACTATCCTGTTGCTCCCACACGCCTCTGGTGAGCAGCATCTCACTGGAATTGGACATATTTGGAGCACAGCCTTCCACAGTCTGTCTCACCATTTTTGGTAGTGACGTTGTTCAACATTTGCACACTGCTTGGCATTTTCATGCATATTATCCTCAGTTTCCTTCACTCTACTTACCAGACACCACTCACGTGTGGATTATCGCCTGCCTCAGTCTCCCCTGCTAGTTTCTCATCCCCTCCTATCCTAAAAATGCTGGAGTGCCCCAGATCTCAGCCTTACAAAGTGTTCCTTCTCTTTCTGTACTTGGCCCCTTGATGATATCCAAAGGCCTGGCTTTAAATAACATCACAATGCCCACAACTCCCCAGACATATCTTTCCAGGCCAGAACTCTCCACTGACAGACTCAAACATTCAACTACCTGCTCACATCTCCACCTGCGTGTCCAACAGACACATCCCACTTGATGCGTGCAAACATGAACCCAAAGTTCCTCCAACAACCTGCTTTCCCATGGTCTTGCCCCATCTTCATCAAGCTTCATCCTTCTACTGGCTAAGCCCACACATCTTAGGCTCCATTTCTTCTCACATCACACATCCAATCCATCAAGAAATGCTGCTTGGGGGAGGCGGAGCCAACATGGCGCCCTAGACAGATGCACCATGCCACCCCTGCAGCAAAGACCTGAAAAACTAGGCAAAACAGATACAATCATCAATCCTAGAAACCTGAGCATCTAATGAAGTGATAAAGAACTAGATCAAATGCCAAATGGAAGAAGAAACTGACAGAAAACAGAGAACAAGGAGAGATATGGAGCAGAGGTCCCCTACCAACTAACACAGCACAACATCGCCATCTTGAAGCACAGCCAGCAACAACCCCAGACAGGGAATATGGGAAGGTTTTATGGAGCTCCCAACAGGAGACAGAGCAGCCGGTAACCAGAGAAATAAACGCTTTCCTACCCCTCATCCTTCTGGTGACTAGAAGCAAGAACCCCCCTATCCCAGCAGCCCCCACTACCGGGGTCCACAATATGAGACCCCTACACTTCCCCAGGGCCCGCACCGCCCCCTCCCAGTGTACAGCTGCTTTTTTTTTTTTTTCCTTTTCTTTCTTTCTTCCTTTTCTTTCTCCATCCCACCTAACTCCATATGCCACCTCCTCTCCCTGGGTCCACACTGCCCCCACTCCCCAGTCTCCACTGTCTTTTTTTTTCCTTTCTTCCTCTCTCCCACCTAACCCCACAGGCCACCTCCCCTCCCCACCGGCACCTGAGTCTTCCCCACCCCCACTCACCAGACCCCACCGCACCCACTTCTCTTTCTTCCTTTTCTTTCTCCCTCCCACCTAGCCCTTTACACTGCCTCTCCACCATTCCCATTGGCCCCTGCCATCCCAGTGTGGCTAGACAGCCACTGGCCTGACACCATCTTAGGTCCTCCCAGCCCCACCTGCCAACCCCTGCTGCACCGTGATTTTTTCCTATTCCTTTTCTTTCTTCCTCCCACCTAGCCCCATATGCCACCTCCCCCTCCACCCGACAGCCCAGAACTGAGCAGCCGTAGCTAGAGAACCACTTGCCCGATGCAGCCCCGGGTCTGTCCTGCCCCTACACGCCAGCTCCAGCCGCACTGCCATTCTTTTTCCTTTATTTTTCTTCCTCCCTCCCACCTAGCCCTCTGTGCCACTTCTTCTCACTGGCCCCCAGGTCCACTGAGTCCCCACTCACCAGCCCCAACCACAATGCCATTTATTTTTCTCTTTCTTCCATTTCCTTCTCCCTCCACCTAGCCCCATATGCCATCTCCCTCTCCCCGCTTTTGCCAGCCCTCCCTGCACTGCTGCACCTAGAGAGCCACCAACACACCGCCACCCCAGGTCTGCCAGCTGCCACCCACCGCCACATGTTAGCTCCTGCCGTGTCATCTTTTTCTTTATTTTCTTTCTCCCCCCACCTACCCCTGTACACCACCTACCTTCCTTCCTGTCACCCCTTGGCACACCCAACCCCCACGTGCTGGCATCCAACTTACCTCCCTTTCTCTTTTCTTTTTGTCTTTTCTTCTTTCTGTCTGTCTCTTTTCTTTCTCCTTCCCACCTAAGCCTGTATGCCACCCGTGCCGCACTGGGCCCACACTGCTCCTCCTCACCTCCCACCACTCGACCAGCTGTTGAATGGTAGGAAGCAAGCACATAACACTCTTCGTCTGACACCCCTGCCCATCTGGCAAGGGGCTGAGAAAACTCCTACACCCTGGACAAATATCAGAAGGCTGACAGTGACCAGCCAGTCTGCCCTCAGCCACTTTGCCAAACCAGGGGACAGCAAAGTGGGCTCACCCTGGCTGCTGCTGCCCTGCCCACCCTGATGAGGTGGTGAAAGCTATTGTGCACGTAAACGAGCAGGCAGTAAAGCGTACCTGGCCCACCCACCCTGACATATCAAAACAAAACAAAAAGCACGATAAAACAAACAAACATAAAATCAATAAATAAAGAAATAATACCTTAATGTCTTGGAGACAGCAGAAGATATTAAAAAACAAAAAAGCAGGAAAAGATGGCTTGAGCAAGTGACCAAAATAAAGTATCAGGTAACCTTCCAGTAGAAGAAAAGGCATTGCAACTACCCGACATGGCATTCAAAAGACTAAGATTTAGGGTTCTCTAAGAGATTCAGGAAACAGATCAAGGAAACCACAGACAAAACCAAGGAAAAAATAGACAAAATCATAGAAAACACAGAAAAAAACAGCAAAAATATAGCCAAAATCAAGGAAAACACAGATAAAGCAATATAAGAATTCAGGAAAATAATACAAGAACGAAATGCAAAAATAAACAAACAATTAGAAATCATACAAAAACAGTAACTAGAAATCCAAAAGATAAACAATAAAAATTCAGAAATGGACAATTCAATAGAAGGTTTCAGGAGTAAATTTCAAACAATGGAAGATAGAATCAGTAAGACTGAAGACAAACCTATGGATGCCACATTATTTGAGAAAAAATCAGAGAAAAGAATGGATAAAAATGAAGAAAACCTAACAATTACGTGGGACACGATCAAGAGCAAAAATCTGTACATGATCAGAGTTCCACAACAGGAGAAGAAATGGAAAACACAGAGAAGACTGTTGGAAATTTTCTGATAGAAAACCTTCAAATATCACATGAAAGATGAAAAGCTGACCATACAAGAAGCTCCAAGAACCCCACAGACGATAGATCCCAAAAGAAATGCATCAAGATGGATCATACTCAGAATTGCCAAAACCAAAGACAACAAAAGAACCCTGAGAGCAGCTCACGAAAAACGAAAAGTTACTTACAAAGGAGAAACAATAATACTAAGCTCTGATTAGTCGGTAGAAATTATGCAGTAAAGAAGGCAATGGGATGACATAAATAATACCTTGAAAGAAAAAAAAAACTATGAACCAAGAATAATACATCCTGCAAAACTCTCTCTCAAATACAATGCTGAAATAAGGACATTTCCAGACATGCAGATATTAGGGGAATTCCAAAAAAATCAAACAAATTTACAAGAAACATTAAAGGCAGTTCTTTGATTAGAGAATCAACAACATCAAACAACCTCAGTATAGGACACAAGACAGCATCAGCCAGATACCAACCTAGGTAAAGAACTCTCAAAAATAAAACAAAGTTAAACACTTAAAACAAGGAAAGAGACGTTGATCTGTAAATGTCGACAACATCAAAACAATAAATGGGGGAATAAATGGTGTAGGTATAGAAATTTCAATTGGAGAGGAAGTCAAGGTGATATCAAGTAATTAAAGACTAGTTCAAACTTAGAAAGATAAGGGTAAATTTCAAGATAACCACAAAGAAAGTTAACAAAACCTACTGATACAAAATAATAAAGAAGAAATAAACAAAGACTTAGTAATCACAAAAACTATAATAACGAAAGAAATGAAAAGAAAATCCACAAACAAAAGGAACTCAGCACAGGAAAGTAAGAGCAACAGACAAAACGTCAACACCACAAAAACAAAGCACAATAAGACAGTAATAAACTAATACCTCTCGATAATCACCCTGAATGCAACCAGGTTAAATACACCCATAATGAGACAGACAGTGGCAGAATGGATTAAAAAAATACAATCCACTAATATACTGTTTACAACAGACAAGTCTTAGACACAAAGATATAAACAAACTAAAACTCAAAGGATGGAAAAATATATATCAAGCAAACAATAATGAAAAAAGAGCAGGAATGACAATACTAATCTCAGATAAAATAGACTTTAAGACAAAATCCACCATAAAAGACAATGATGACCATTATATAATGATTAAAGGGACAATCCGCCAAGAAAATACAACCTTAATATCAACACACTCAACAACAGGGTTCCAAACTACATAAAACAAACTCCAGCAGCACTGAAAAGAGAAATAGACAGTTCCATAATAATAGTAGAAGACTTCAAGATACCACTATTGGTAAAGGACAAAACATCTAGAAAGAAATTCAGCAAAGATACAGAAGATCTAAAGGTCACAATCAACCAACTTGACCTCATAGACATACATAGAACACTTCATCCAACAACAGCAAAGTACACATTCTTTTTCAACGCACATGGAACATTCTTCAGAACAGACTACATTTTAGGCCACAAAGCAGCCATCAATAAAATACAGAATACTTAAACACTACAAAGCATTCTCTCTGATCCTAACACCAAAAAGTAGAAATCAGTAACAGGAAGAGCAAGGGAAAAAATAAAATACATATCAACTGAGTATCTTTCTTTAAAAAATTCAGTAATAGGAGCAATCAAAGAGTGAATCAAAAAATTCCCAGGATCAAATAAGAATGAAAACATATCAAACCAAAACCCTTCGGGACACAGCAAAGGCAGTGCTGAGAGGTCAGTTCATAGAAATAAACACACACATGAAAAAAGAACGGGCTAAAACGAAAACGTTAGCCCTACGACTCAAACAAATAGAAGAGAACAGGAAAAGAAGCCCACAGCCGCCAGAAGAAAGGAAATAATAAAGATCAGAGCAGAAATAAGTGAAATAGAGAACCGAAAAACAATAGAAAGAATCATGAAGACCCAAAGTTGGTTTTCTAAAAGATCAACAAAATCAAAGCACTGGCCAAACTGACAAAAGAAAAACAGGAGAGGAAGCAAACACCCCAATTAAGAAATGAGATGGGGGACATTACAACAGACCCAACTGAAATAAAAGGGATCATACTATGAAAAATTGTACTCCAACAAATTTGAAAACCTAGAGGAAATGGACAAATTTCAAAAAACACACTACCTACTTAAACTAACACAATCTGAGGCAGAAAATCTGAACAGACTCATAACAAGAAAAGAGATCAGAGCAGTCATAAAAAAAAAAAAAAAAAAACAAACAAACAAAAAAAAAAAAACCTCCCAACAACAACAAGAAAAGGCCTAGGCATCTGTTTCACTAGAGAATTCTACTGAACGTTCAGAAAAGAGCTCACACCAATACCACTCTATTTCAGAGCATGAAAAAGGAAGGAATGCTCCCAAATTCATTCTGTGAAGCCAGCATAACCCTCATACCAAAGCCAGGAAAAGACACCACAAAAAAAAAAAGAATATTACAGACCAATGTCTGTCATGAATATAGATACAAAAATTCTCAACAAAGTTCTAGCCAATAGAATTCAGCATCATATCAAAAAGTAATACACCACGACCAAGTGGGATTCATATCAAGTATGCAAGGATAGTTCAACATGAGAAAATCAATCAATGTAATCCACCACATAAATAGAACCAAAGAAAAGAATCATGTGGTCATCTCAATGAATGCACAAAAGGCATCTGATAAACTCCAACACCTATTCCTGATAAAAGCTCTCAATAAAATAGGAACTGAAGGGAAATTTCTCACCATAATAAAAGGCATCTATGTAATACCAACAGGCAACATCATTCTCAACAGAGTGAGGTTGAAACCATTTCCCCTGAGAACAGGAACAAGACAAGCATGGCCTGTATCATCGCTCCTATTTAACACTGTAGTGGAAGTCCTAGCTAGAGCAATAAGCCAAGAAAAAGAAATAAAGGGCATCCAAGTTGGAAAGGAAGAAGTAAACCTATTCCTATTCACAAATGATATGATCATATACATAGAAATCTCCAAAGATTCCACAAAAAAGTACTGGAACTAATAGAAAGATTCAGCAGAGTAGCAAGATACAAGATCAACATAAGAAAATAAGCTGGATTCCCACACACCAACAAAGAGAACTTTGAAAAGGAAATAAGGAAAACATACCAATTACACTAGCCCTTAAAAAGATAAAATACTTAGGAATAAACCCAACCAGGGACATAAAAGTCCTATACAAAGAAAACTACAAAACACTATTGTAGGAAACCAAAAGAGACTTACATAAATAGAAAAACATACCATGCTCATGGATAGGAAGACTCAAAATTGTTAAAGTATCAATTCTATCCAAGTTTAATGCAGTCACTATCCAAATACTCCCAGCATTCTTTAATGAGATGGAAAAACTAATCAACAACTTTATATGGAAAGGAAAAAGGTCCTGGATAAGCAAAGCATTATTGAAATAAAAGAACAAAGTAGAAGGCCTCAAATTACCTACCTCAGAACCTACTGTACAGCCACCATAGTCAAAACAGCCTGGTACTGGTACAATGACAGACACATACAACAAGGGAACAGAATTGAGAACCCAGATGTAAATTCATCTACCTATGGTCAGCTGATTTGGGACAAATAGTTAAATATGGAAGACAGTCTTTCTAACAAATAGTGCTAGCAAAACTGGATGTTCATCTGTAAAAAAATGAAACAGGATCCAAACCTCACATCATACCAAAAAACTAACTCAAAATGGATCAAAGACCTAAATATACAACCTAAAACAATAAAGATCATGGAGGAAAAAATAGGGACAACACTGGGGGCCCTAATATGGGGCATAAATATGACAGAAAACATAACTAACAATACACAGACACCAGAAGACAAAGTAGGTAACTGGGAGCTCCCAAAAATGAAACACTTATGCTCATCAAAAGACTTCACCAAAAGAATAAAAAGGGAACCTACAGAGTGAGAAAAAAGTTTCGGCTACAACATATCCGACAACGGTCTAATCTCTAAAATGTATAGAATACTTCAACACCTCACTAACAAAAAGACAAATAATCCAATTAAAAAATGGGCAAAGGATATGAACAGACATTTCACCAAAGAAGACATTCAGGCAGCTAACAGACACATGAGGAAATGCTCGCGATCATTAATCATTAGAGAAATGCAAATGAAAAATACAATTAGATACCATCTGACCCTGACGTTACTGGTACTAATAAAAAAAAAAAAAATCCCAGAAAATAGCAAATGTTGGAGAGGCTGCAGGGTGACTAGAACTTTTAAGCACTGCTGGTGGGAAAATGATATGGCACCACCTTAAAAAGCTAGAAATAGAAACATCATACAATCCAGCAATCCCACTCCAAGAATATACCCTAGAAAAATAAGAGCCTTCACACGAACAGTGATATGCACACCCATGTTCATTACAGCATTATTCACAATAGCAAAAAAAATGGAAACAACCTATGTGCCCATCAGCAGACGAATGGATAAACAAATTATGGTACATACACACAATGGAATACCATGCAATAATAAAGAACAATGATGCATCTGTGAAACAAGTCACAACATGGATGAATTTGAAGGGAATTATGCTGGGTGAAATAAGTCAATCATAAAAGGACAAATGTCGTATGAGACCACTATTACAAAAACCCAAGAAAAGGTTTACACACAGAAAAAAACAATCTTTGATGGTTCCGAAGGAGAGGATGGGTAGGCAGGGGAAATCACCAACTAGACAGCAAACAGGTGTTGACTTTGGTGAAGGAAAAGACAACATATGATCTACAGAAAGTCAGCACAACTTGACGAAGGCAAAGTCATAGATGCACATCTAAACACCCTGAGATACCGACTTGCTGGGGTTGAGGCTGGGGACCACAGTCTCGGGGGACATCTAAGTCAATTAGCATAACACACTTCATAAAGAAAATCTTCTACATACTACTTTGTTGAGTAGCCTCTGGGGCTTTAAAAGGTTGCGAGCGGCCATCTAAGATACATCAGTTGGTCCCACCATTCCGGAACAAAGGAGGATGAAAGAAACCAAACGCACAAGCAAAATATTAGTCCAACGGACTGATGAACCACATGAACCGCAGCCTCAACCAGCCTGAACACAGAAGAACTAGATGGTGCCCAGCTACCACCACCGACACCTCTGACAGGGATCACAATAGAAGGCCCCAGACAGAGTCGGAGAAAAACGAGGAACAAAATTTAATTCACAAAAAAAGACCAGACTTACTGGTCTTTACAGAGATTGGAGGAACTTCCAAGACTGTGGCCACTGGACTCCTTGATAACTCAGAAATGAAGTCACTGCTGAAGTCCACCTTTCAGAAAAAGAATAGACAAGCCTATAAAAGAAACAATAAAGTACGTGAGCAACGTGCTTCCTAGTTCAATCAAGTATACGAGACCAAATGGGCAATACCAGCCCAAAAGCAACGATAAGAAGACAGGAAGGGACAGGAAACCTGGACAAATGTACACGGGGGACCTGAGGTAGAAAGGAGGAGAGTGGTGACACATTGCAGGGATTGAAACCAATGTCACAAAACTATTTGTGTATAAATTTTTGAATGAGAAACTAATTTGTGCTGTAAACTTTCACCTAAAGTACAATCAAATTAAAAAAAAAAAGAAATGCTGCTTGCTCTACTGTCAGAATATATCCAGAATCCAACCACTTGTTACCACCTCCACAGCTAACACCCAGGGTCCCTGCTACCCTCAGCCCGCGACTGGATTACTGCAACAGCCCCTGCCAGATCTCCCTTTGTGTACCCTCCTCCCAACACTCTGTTCCCCACAGAGCTACCAAAGTAAACCTCCAGGAGGGGACTTCAAAAACCCATCACCTGTGTCCATCAACAGATGAATGGAGAACGAAAAGTGGTATTTATGTACAACAGAACATCACTCAGCCACATAAAGGAATAGCGTTCTGGTGCATGCTACGACATGGATATATCTCGAAAACATTCTGCTGAGTTAAAGAAGTCAGTCCCAAAAGAGCAAATATTGGATGAGTCAACTTATATGAAGTATCTGTACTAGTCAAATCCATACAGACAGAAAGAATAAGTAGTTACCTGAGGCCGAGCAGGAAGTGGGTAGGGAGATGAGGAGTTATTGCTTAATAGATACTGAGCTTCCCTATGCGGGGGATAAAGTTTTGGAAGTAGATAGTGATGATGGATGAATTGCATTAAGAATGTAATTAATGTCACCAAACTGTACACTTAAAAACTTAGGTGAAAATGGCAAATTTTATGTAATACATATATTACCGCCATAATTGTTTTTAAGTGGGAAGAAAAAAGCAAAGCCGTCATCTACAACAACACGGATGACTCTCCAAAACATAAAGTTGAACGGAAGAAGCCAGACCAAAAAAGCCTATATTATATGATTCCATTCATACACGTTCAAAACCAAGAAAAAGTCATCTACAGTGACAGAGATCAGAAGACTGGTGACCTTTGAGGGTACTGATGGGAAGGAGTACGAGAAAGGTTATGAGATTGTCATGGATTAAATTGTGTCCCCCAACTTGGCTGGGTCATAAATTCCCAGTATTGTATAATTGTGTACCATTCTGCAATCTGATGTGATTTCCTTATGTGTTGTAAATTCAGTCACTATGATGTAATAAGATGGATTAGCGGCACTTGTACTGATGAGGTCTACAAGATTGGATAGTGTCTTAAGCCAATCTCTTTTGAGATATAACAGAAAGAAGCGAGCAGAGACACAGGGGAACCTCATACCACCAAGAAGGAAGTGCTCAGAGCAGAGCGAGTCCTTTGGACCTGAGGTTCCTGCACTGAGATGCTCCCAGACCAAGGGAAGACTGATGCATCACAAGGACCTTTCTCCAGAGCTGACAGAGGGAGAAAGCCTTCCCCTGGAGCTGACGCCCTGAATTTGGACTTGTAGCCTACTGGACTGTGAGAGAATAAACTTCTCTTTGTTAAAAGCCATCCACTTGTGGTATTTCTGTTAGAGCAGCACTAGATGACCAAGAGAGACATGTTGGTGATATGCCTGCTAGTTACGTGATATGTACACTTTGCAAAACTCCATCAAATTTTGAACCAAAACTAACCTGAAGTTACTTTGTAGTGACGTAACAGATAGGCTCACAAAATAACAAATATCAAACATAAGTATTAGGCTCCTTTAAAATATCACCTATATAAGACCAAAAGGTCAACAATTACTTTAAAACAAAAATGAGAATGTAAGAGATCAGGGAAACTAGATTAATAAAAACAGAACAACCAGAAGAGAAACTATAAGAATGTTCACACATTGTGAAAAATGTAACCAATGTCATTGAAAATTTTGTGTAGAAATTGTTGAATGGGAAATCAAACTACTGTGCAAACATTCACCAAAAACACAATAAAGTCTTATTAAAAAAAAAAAAAACTATACACTTAGGATTTATGCACTTTTATATATGAGAATTTCCAATTTTTAAAACTTTAATCTCAAGTATGATGTTACTTTCTAGAGCGAGGCCTTCTCTAATGTACTATTTAAAATTTCAAGCACCACCCTACACTTACATTCACACAATCCTACTTCCTTACCTGCTTCCCTGTTTTACTTTTCTCCGTAGCATTTTTGTTAAAAAGCGAAGATGTAGCTTTTAAGGACTACGGTGCACCTAACACAAACAATGGTATTTTCAGTTACTTCATATGCATATAAAAGCTGCACACTGAATAAAAAAGACCTAAGAAGAAGTTACTCCTTTGACTTAAACGGTGTTGGCAAAGAATACTGAATATACCTGGACTGCCAAAAGAAAGAACAAATCTGTCTTGGAAGAAGTACAGCCAGAATGCTCATTAAAAGCGAAGATGGCAAGACTTCATCTCACATATTTTGGACATGTTATCTGGAGGGACCAGTCCCTGGAGAAGGACATCATGCTTGGTGAAGTAGAGGGTCATCGAAAAAGAGGAAGACCCTCAACGAAGTGGACTGACGCAGTGGCTGCATCAGGGGCTCAAGCGTAACAATGAGTGTGAGCATGGTGCAACATTGGGCTGTGTTTCGTTAGATTGTACACAGGGTCGCTGTGAGTTGGAGCTGAGTCGACAGCATGTAACAACAACAACTTATATTTGTTATGAGCCCTGATGGTGCAGTGGTTAAGCTCTCAACTACTAAGCGAAAGATCGGTGGTTCAAACCCACCAGCTACTCCACAGGAGAAAGATGCGGCCATCTGCTTCCACGAAGATTTATGGACTTGGCTACTGACTGGGAGAATATGTTTAGAAACCATATATCTGACAAGAATCTAATAACCAAAACATATATAAACTTCAACAATTTAACAACAAGAAGACAACCCAATCATAAAATGCACAAAGGACTTGAATAGACATTTTACCAAAGAGGACGTTCGAATGGCCACCAAACACATGAAAAGATGCTCAATGACATCAGCCATCCAAAAAAATAAAAAAATAAAAACAAAACAAACTCAGAGCCAGAGTCAATTCCAACTCATAGAGACCCTATAGGACACAGCAGAACTGCCCCAGAGGGTTTCCAAGGAGAGGCTGGTAGAGTCGAACCTCCGACCTTTTGGTTAACAGCCGAGTTCTTAACCGCTGCACCCAAATCAAAACCACAATGGGATACAATTTGACTCCCACTAAGATGGCTAAGATTGAAAAAAAACAGAAAATGACAAGCGTTGGCGAGGATGTGGGGCAATTTGAACCCTCATCCATTGCTGGTGGGAATGCAAAATGGTACAGCCATTGTGGAAGACAGTGTGGTGGTTCCTCAAAAAACTAAAAATACAACTACCATATGACCCAGAAATTCCACTCCTAGGTATATTCCCCAAAGACTTGAAAGCAGACACTCAAACAGAGACTTGTACACCAATGTTCACGGCAGCGCTATTCACAATAGCCAGAAGGTGGAAACAACCTAAACGCCCACCAACAGATGAATGGATAAACAAAGTGTGATACATCCATATGATGGAATACCACTCAGCCGGGAGAAGAAATGAAGTTTTGACATATGCTACAGTATGGATGGAATTTGAAGACATTGGGCTGAGTGAAATAAGTCAGTCACAAAAGGACAAATATGGTATGACCTCACTTACATAAAAATATAAGGAAAGACTAATGTATAAAGAACAAGGTTTATCATTGGTTACCACGGGTAGGAGGGAGGGGGAAAGAAGGGGTTAACAGTGATTGAAAAAATCATATTAAGGTTAGGGTTGCACAGTCTATTATTGTAATTGCTGTCAATAAGCTGTACACCCATAAAAACTGGAAAAAAAGATATACATAGCTGCTGAGGTTACTGATGTACAACCAAAAAAACCTCATGGGATTTCTTTCTCTGGTTTGGAGGTTTAGGGTCATGGTTTCACGGGACATCCCAGTTAATCGATGGAATAACATGTTAGCGCGTCTGTTCTACCTCTTAGTTTGTTGTGTAGTGCCTGGGGTCTTAAAAGCTTGCATGCGGTCATCCAAGGTAGGGTGATTGGTCTCTATTTGCCTGGAACAACAGAGGAAGGGGAGGCAGGAATAGGAGAAGGATATGGAATGTGGGCTAACTGACTCCAGGAACAACTACCTCATTGCCACTACCTCACTACCAGAAGAACTGGTGGTGCCCGGTTACCATTACTGAATATTCTGTAGAAGAATCTTTGATCAAAAGAGGGGAAATACAGAACAGAACTTCAAATTTTCATGGACTCCAGACTTTCTGGGGCCAAGCGGGCTTGATGAAACTATTGCCCTGAGATAATGTTTAAAACTTAAACCAAAAATATCCCCTGATGAAAGATCAGTCCAAAGGATCAACGGACCACAACTATGACGACCTCCACCAGACTGAGTCCAGTATAACCAGACAGTTCCCAGCTACCAGAACTGACTGCCTTGACCGGGATCACAACAGAGGGTCCCAGACAGAACTGGAGAAAAATGTAGAACAAAATTCTAACTCACAAAAGAAGACCAGACTTACTGGCCTGACAGAGACTGGAGAAACCCCGAGAGTATGGCCCCTGGACACCCTTGTAGCTCAATAATGAAGTCACTCCCGAGGTTCACCCTTCAGCCAAAGATTAGACAGCCTCATAAAACAAAACGAGACTAATGGGGCACAACAGCCCAGAGACAAGGACTAGAAGGCAGGAGGGGACAGGAAAGCTGGTAATAGGGAACCCAAGGTTGAGAAGGGACGGTGTTGACATGTCGTGGGGGTGTTAACCAATGTCATAAAACAGTATGTGTACTGTTTAATGAAAAACTCGTTTGTTCTGTAAAGTTTCATCTGAAGTACAATAAAAAAATATCTCCTGAAGTCTTCTTAAAACCAAATAATCATTTAACTTAAATAGCAAAAAAAGGTCTGCCTTGGGCTTATGCTCTTTTAAGAACTACCTATATGGGATCAACGTGAGAATAGCAACTCCAAAGATTAGATATGAACTTTAGTGGGCAATGAGTTTATGTTATGGGGGACAACAACTGAGAAAAGGAAGGTGAGAACGGTTGCACAACTCAAAAATTGTAATCAATATCAATGAACTGTACTTGTAGAAATGGTTGAACTAGTGTATATTTTGCTGTGTATATTCTCAACAACAACAACAAAAGATTTACTGCCTTGGAAAGCCTATGGGGCAGTCCTACTCTGTCCTATAGGGTCGCTGTAAGTCAGAATCGACTCAACAGCAACAGGTTTGGTTTGGGTTTATTTACTTGTTTGCCTGTTTTTTACAGTCTCCAATTCATAGACGCAGGAGGCTCTGTCTGCTCATTGCTCTATCCCACACATGGCAAGGCAGTTGCTATCTCGGGGAATGAATGAATGAATGAGTGCCCCTGTACTCAGAGAAACCCTGGTGGCACAGTGGTTAAGAGCTATGTCTGTCAACCAAAAGGACGACAGTTCAAATCCACCAGGCGCTCCCTGGAAACTCTCTGGGGCAGTTCTATTCTGTCGTATAGGGTTGCTATGAGTCAGAGTCGACTGGATGGCAACGGGTTCAATGGGTCCTGTACTCAGTATCCTCACCACAGTGGCGGAGGTACATGAAAGACAGCAGCCTTGCAGACAGCAGAGATTTGACGCTCCTGGGGCTCTGTTCAAAGCACTATCGCCATGCCCAAGCCCATTGCTGTCGAGTTGATTCCGATTCACAGAGACCCAATAGGATGCAGTAGAAATGCCCCATAGGGTTTCCAAGGAGCACCTGGTGGATTCGAACTGCCGATCTTTGGGTTAGCAACTGTAGCTCTTAACCGCTGAGCCACTAGGGCTTCTCTATCCCCGTTGCACAGTCAATAAGTTGTCTGAACTTGCAGCACCCTGGGGAATCTCTAGATTTGACTCAGAGCTCAGATGGGGGTGGGGGTGGCCCTACCCCTAGGGCATTACCAAAACCACAACAAACTGCTGGCAACACCTCTTCTGCCTAATGCTGTGATTACCGTACTTTTACACAAATAGCACATATCTTCTACATTTGTTTGCCAACCGGATGCTCCCTCCCGAGGTGTTTTCATAAGTGCCACTAGGCCGATTTTTTTTTAACATGTTACTGTGAAAAATTAGCATATCACACTTATGAAAATACTTCATGGGGCGAGGGAGCTGCCGGCAAACAAACGTAGGAGGTGTGCGTTATTTGCATAAAAATACAGCATATGTTTGAAATTTTCTATAATAGAAAAGTCCTGTGTGGCATAAAATAAGACAAATATACCAACAGAAATTTCTTATAAGTACACAAAATTAATATAAAGCTTATGTAAAAAAAAAAAAATGTGAAAACAACCATAATAAAAGTGTGAAAAAAAAATAGTGATACTGATGGTGGTAGTGAGACTAATCTAGGTAGATGTAGAAATTGTACTCGACAATTATATTTAAAACAGTTAGGGACTGGCACCTGGACAGAAAAATCAATAGGATGGAATTTGAGTATCCAGAAATGACTCAAATATATAAATATATATAAATTTATATCGCAATGATAATAAACAGGGCAACTTTTCAAGTAAGTGGAGAAAATGACGACTAAGTCTATAAATGGTTGGGACAGAATAGCCATTTGGAAAATCTCACTCTTTATGAAAAAGAAAATCCCAGATAACCAAAGACTTGGCATAAATCTCAAACCACAAATATTCTGCTCACTAATGAGAAAAAGACCAAAAATCCAATGGAGAGCTAAAGGACACAAAGAGTTCATATAAAAATAATTCTGAAAGTCTAATAAATATATGAAAAGACTCTAAATTTCAGGGCTGATGACACAGAGAACAATGTTCACCTGTCACACTGGCAAGGATACCTGGCCCAGGGCGTGGTCAGTGCCTCAGGATCTCTGCTGTACCACCTGGAAATCTATTAAACCTTAACATGCACCCATGGAACAATTGCAGAGGCAGGAACTGATCATCCAGGTACTACGGAGGTGCAACTATAAGGATGTGCGTTCCAGTCCTAGTTGTCAAAACAAAAGACAGGAGAGTACAAAATATCAGTCAAGCTAAGATCAGTTATTAAGTTATGGTAAAATCACACATAACGAATTATGGATAACATTGTGAAGAATGGGAATTCCAGAACACCTAACTGTGCTCTTGAGAAACTTATATATAGACTGTCATGGATTGAATTGTGTTCCCCCAAAATAACTGTTAACTTGGGTAGGTCATGATTCCCAGTATTTTATGACTGTCTACCATCTTGTCATCTGATTCACAGATGTGCTGTAAATCCTATCACTATGCTGTTAATGAGATGGATTAGCGGTAGTTATACTGATGAGATCTACAAGGTTAGACAGTGTCTCAAGCCAATCTCTTTTGAGATATAAAAGAGGGAAGCGAGCAGAGAGACATGGGGATCTCATACCACCAAGAAAGCAGCGCTGACAGCAGAGTGCGTCCTTTGGAGCTGAGGTTCCTGCGCTGAGAAGCTCTTTGACCAGAGGAAGAATGATGACAAGGACCTCCCTTCAGAGCTGAGGGAGAGAGAGGGCCTTCCCTTGGAGCCGGTGCCCTGAATTCGGATTTACAGCTTGCTGGACCGCGAGAGAATGAACTTCTCTTTGTTGAACCCATCCACTCACGGTATTTCTGTTAGAGCAGCACTAGATGACCAGGACATAGACTAAGAGGCAATCATTCAGACAGAGCAAGGGGATACCGTGTAGTTTAAAGTCAGGAATAGTGTGCGTCTGGGTTGTATCCTATCACCATAGTTATTCAAGCTGTATGCTGAGCAAATAATCCAAGAAACTGGACTATGTGAAGAAGAATGGGGCATCAGGATTGGAGGAAGACTCATTAACAACCTGTGATATGCAGATGACAGAACCTTGCTTGCTGGAAATGAAGAGGATTTGAAGCACTTACTGATAAAGATCAAAGACTACAGCCTTCAGGATGGATTACACCTCAACATAAAGAAAACATAAATCCTCACAACTGGACCGATAAACAACATCATGATAAATGAAGAAAAGACAGAAGCTGTCAAGGATTTCATTTTACTTGGACCCACAATCAACGCCCATGGAAGCAGCAGTCAAGAAATCAAATGACATAGTGCATTGGGCAAATCTGCTGCAAAAGACTTGTTTAAAGTGTTACAAAGCAAAGATGTCACTCTGGGGACTAAGGTGTGCCTGACCCAAGCCAAGGTATTTTTAATCACCTCACATGCATGCAAAAGCTGAAAATTGAATAAGGAAGACAGAAGAATAATAGATGCCTTTGAATTATGGTGTTAGTGAAGAATACTGAATACCACGAACTGATAGAAAAATGAACAAATCTGTCTTGGAAGAAGTACAGCCAGAATGCTCCTTAGAAGCAAGGATGGTGAGACTTCATCTCACATACATTGGACATGTTATCAGGAGGGACCAGTTCCTGGAGAAGGGCATCATGCTTGGTAAAGTAGAGGGTCAGCAAAAAAGAGGAAGACCCTCTACTAGATGGACTGACACGGTGGCTGCAACAATGGGCTCAAACACAAGGATTGTGAGGATGGCGTAGGACTGGGCAGAGTTTCGTTCGGTTCTACAGAGGGTCTCTATGAGTTGGAACCAACTTGAGGGCACCTAACAACACCACAACCATACAATGGTTAAATGCAGTGGATAATAATGACTATAATAAATATACACAATAACAATAATCACAAGTTATGATCACCTAACCCACCCTGCAAACTGGCTAAACCACTTTTCATAAATTATCTTTAACTCTCACAACAACCCTGTGAGTTTCTACTGTCGCGCCCAATCACCAACGAAGAAGCCGCTACAATTCACGGGGCTTGGACCAGGAGCTATAGTTATGCACAAAGATGCAGAAAGACTGCAAAGACCAACTCACAAGTCAGCAAAGCAAGGAGAGAACCAATTATACGTAGTGTGTTCCCCAACACCACCCCAGGACACACACGGCTCCACTGTTAACAGTCACTGGAAGTAGCACAAGAAATGGATTGGTGTAGAGACTTTAGGGAGGAAAACAGGGTCTGCTCCTATGTGAATTTTTTAATTCTTATTGCGGTGAAATAGACATAAAAAACTCTTGCTATTTCAAACCTTTCGACATGTACAATTCAGTGAGATTAATTACATTCACCATACTGTGCAACCATAATCACTACTGGTTTCTCATTTTTTTCATCACCCTGGAAAGAAACTCAATGCTGCTTAAGCCAATAACTCTCCATTCCCCTCCCCACAGCCCCTAGTACCACTAACACACTTTGGTCTCTATACATTTGATTTTTCTAGATAGTTCGTACAAGTGGGATCACACGATATGCATCCTTTTGCATCTAACTGATTTCACTCAGCATGTTTTCACAGTTTCTTCAAGTATCAGGACTTTATTTGTCTTTATGGCTGAATAATACTCCATTGTCTTGATATTCCACATTTTGTTTATCTGTTCATCTGCTGATGGATGCTTGGGGTTGTTTTCACCTTTTAGTTTTTATGAACAGGGCTGCAATGAACATTGTTGTATGCATAGCTGTTTGTGTTTCTGCTTTCAATTATTTTGGGTGACATTTCCTTTTCCATTGAAAATGTTTTCAATATTTTAAATAGAGTAAAATAAGAAACTCTGTGACTAATGAGATTCTCTAGTTTTTTTTTTAAAATGTTAAAATATTAACGAATTCTATAACTGAAAATATCTATTGCATGAAATGAGATGTAGCTGCATTTGAATATCCCTCTATTCTAACTTGAGGACAGTCTGTAGATGCTTTTCTTGAATATCTTCCATCCACCATCACTACCCAGTGTACCATTAAATGATGTCCGATTTCTTCAATATGAAGAGTAAAGATTTTGAAACAGCGTAAACATTTGTATTTTGTAGTGACAGTATCACAGCATTAATGTTGAATACATCAAGACAATTTAACTCACTCCTAGTGGTTATCATAAAAATGCATGTAATTGCTAACCATGAGGTTTTTGTATAAAACTAATGTTTCTGTCACTCCGAAGAGTCTTCTTCTAAAAGAAAGGGATTTAATGGAAGAATTAAGTTGGCAATGACATCAGCAGATGCTACTTATTTCCCACGCTCGTACACAAAAAAGACATTTTTCAATACAGCATTTTACCTAATTGTGACTCGTAAACTCACAAATCATGGTTGTTTCCAAGCTTTTCTTTGAAGGTCTTTTATTTTCACAGCCAGAAACCCTAAAATAATCAATCCCAGCACAGTGTGATGGGTAATTATTGTGGAGTAGATGTGCCTTTTCTGTTTCTCTAGGCTGCAGGTGTGTGCCTGGGTTGGTATCCGCCAGACAACCAACCAGAGCTTGGGAACCTCTCTCAGCTCTTACCGCAAAAACGCGCCCAAGTGCGCACGTGAGCAGAACATCCAGAAGCACATGCACACCCACGCCACGTGCTCACGTGACTCAGGTCCCCACACTTTAGCCTGGTGGCCTCATTGCTGCAGACTTAGACACAGTCTTCAGCTGCTGAACTAGAAGGGATAGGAGGGAAAACGTGACCTAGATGAAAAGCATAAAAGCTTGTGGCATGCCTATGTGGAAGGATCCCTAACTGGGACAATGGGTGGTTGTCCCAGAAGCCAGATGACTGACCACGAGGAGAACCAGAGCAAATTCTCAAGGGTCTCAGAACCAGGTAAAGGGCTGTGTGAGCTGAACATCCCCCACAGACATACGGTAACATATATTTTGGTCTTACCTTTTCTTGTTGAATTGTCAGAGCCTGTTTTCACCCTTTCTGCATCTTATATATATCCCCTCAAACACACTCCTGGGGCAGCCTGCAGTAACATGCGTTCTTGAGGTTCATGGGTTCCGTGTCACCCTAGGCTGGCTGGGCTCCTGGGTAAGGCTCCTGGTGCCTCTGGGGTCTGCTTCCTTGTCCATGAAAATGGTGGCATCAGATCCTCTCCAACCCTCCAGCACTGGGCTTCTACTCTTCTCAAACTTTCTCTCTCAGCACGGAAGCCGGAAGAATTCATACCATTTCTATGGGTCCCACTGCTCTGTGGCTGTAAGGCTGGAGTGGACCACGGGGTGAGGGAAGCTGGGAGACAAAGACTTGCCAGTGCAGAGAAAGTCCCCTCTTTGCTCATCTACAGGCAAGTGCATACACACAAAACCCCACACGGAGACCTGTCTATCGAGAACTTTCAAACAGAACCAACCAAACCTGCTGCTGTCGAGTTGATCCTGACCCACAGCGACCCTACAGGGCAGAGCAGAACTGCTTCAGAGGGTTTCCAAGGCTGCAAATCTTTACAGAAGCAGAATGGCTAGTGGGTTCGAACCGCTGAGCTTTCAGTTAGCGGCTGAGCACTTAATCACTGGGCCAGCAGGACTCCTTCAAACAAGCACCCCGCTAAATAGAGATCCCATCTCTCTCTGTCTCTCGGTCTCAGGCACATTCTCTCTCCTCTTACTTTGCATTTTTCCTTTTATGTTCCAGGGTCTGGAAGTGTACAGGGTGGAGGAAGTTATAATGGAATTTTTTTTCTGTTTCGTGGAGTGATTCTCTTTCCACCCATCCAGAGGGTATCTTCTCTACTCCAACGGTTCTAAATGGGAAGGGAGGGGTTTTGCACCCTGCCCAGGGGACATTTGGTGAAGTCTGGAGACATTTTTGATTGCGACATACCTCACGGGTAGACGTCATGGGTGTTGCTAAACACCCTCCAACGTGCAGAATTACCTGGACCCAAATGTCAATTGTGGTTGAGGCTGAGAAACCCTGCTCTATTGTATTTTTCCTGCATTGTCTAGTTTGGGGTTGACAAGTGTCAGAGCTGGGATAGAACTGAGACATAGCCTAGTCCAGCTGTCACCCCCCATGCCCTACCTTCTCCCCACTACACATAAAGAAACCAGCCCATAAGGTTCTGAAACATTGCAGACACCAGACTTCTAGAGGCAGGTCTGCAAACCCTGGCTCTGCCATCATCAGGTTTAAACTGAGGCAAGAAAAGTAATGTTTTCCTTAGAATCTCAGCCTCCTTAAATGCAAAATAAGGAGACCAACTCCCTGGGTTGCTGTGAGAATTCAACGACAGTCACACAAAATTTCTCGGATGGTGTCTGCACTCCTGACCCGGAAATCAATGAAGCGGGCTCTTTTTCACCAACTCTCCTTGCTTTTCCGTTTATCCCTCCCCTTTCTAGAGATTATTTTTATTTCTCTCCCTGATGTCAGCGACACCCTTCAACTACTGGAATGCCCTCATGATATGGGATCATTAAACACAGAAAGAGCACAGCTGAAAAGTGACGGGAAAGCATAGGACCAATATTTAGGACACTGCTTTCCCTTTCTGTCACATTTGGCCATTGCTGTATTTGTTTCTTACTAAAGATTTGGCTCCTTAGAAAATAACACCATCATAAAACCAGAACCCGTTGCCGTCAAGTCGATTCCGACTCATAGCGACCCTATAGGACAGAGTAGAACTGTCCCATAGGGCTTCCAAGGAGCACCTGGTGGATTCGAACTGCCGATCTTTTGGTTAGCAGCTGAGCTCTTAACCACTGTGCCACCAGCGTTTTTGGCATCATCAGTGTGTTAGTAAAGGGCCTGCTGGCCAAATCCCAACAAGGGTTACAAAGACAGGTGGGAACATTGTCACTGGTGGAGGGAGACTCAAGATGCCCGGCAAATTTAACTAATTGAGGAAACTCAAGACCTTATGTCCACCACTCGTCTGTCAGTTTGTCATACTGCAGCTTGTGTATTGCTGTGATGCTGGAAGCTATGCCACCAGGATTTCAAATGCCAGCAGGGTCACCCAGGGTGACGAGGATTCAGTGGAGCTACCAGACTAAGACAGACAAGGAACAAAGGCCTGGTGATTTCCTCCTGAAAATTAGCCAGGGAATACTGTATGGATCACAACAGGTCACTATCTGATGCATTTCCTCGGGACATGTCATCACAAGGGATCAATGGATCAATTGCTGAAGAGGGACATCATGTTGGGTGAAGTGGAGGGCCAGTGAAGGCGAGGGAGACCCCTCAGTGAGCCGGATCGGCAAAAGAGCCGCCAGGATGGGCTCGACCCTGCCGGAGATCATGAGTACGACATAGGACCTGGCAATGCTCTGTTCTGTTGTACATGAGGTCACCGTGAGTCAGAGGCAGCTGAAAGTAGCCATCTGTCTCAATGACTCTAAGCAACGAACAAACAAGGAAAGAAATCATGGCTTTGTGGCTGCACCTTCTCAGAGGTTTCTGCTTGGAGAGCTGCTGAGCTCATCGTTAATAAAAGTGCAAACATGAGAAGGAAGGCTAGGTTAGCCTGGATCGGGAAGGACGTGGGAAAGGGCAGAAGTAGCCAGGTGCTGACAACTAGACACATCCGCTCCACAAGTAACCTCTAATCTTCCAACCCTTCCCCAGCTGTTTTGATACTTAGATACTATGCCTCAGTAAAGTTCACAGCAGTGTTTCCAAAGAGATCTATCATGTATGCAAATGAGCTGTTACCCCCTAAGCACTGGCTTTTGGACAACAAAGAGCCCACCATGGTCCACGGTCACATTTAAAACATGTATCCAAACACATGCCAATTCTAACACCATATAAACAGCTGATGGGGACTTTTGGGGTATAGAAGAAGTCTGGGAAATTTTTGTTCTGGAGGGTAGAGTTTTCCATAAGTAAGGACATCAGAGCAAGGCATCCAATAAAGCGCCTTCCGGAAAAGATCTGCGATCCAGTGCAGTGGACGGCTGTCCAAAGAAACTGGAATATTGCTTTCCTTTCACCTTCCCTCCCATTGTTGGTTTTATATGTAAAGAACTTAAAGCCTGGAACAGTTTAATTAGATAAACGGGAGGGTGACAAGTCCTCACAGACGCTGGGGCAGACGTGTAATTCGGACAAATGCGATGGAGAACCATTTAAAATCTCTGTTGGACTCACAAACGCACAAATCCAACAATTCCACCTCTAGGAGTTTATCCCACAAAATAAGCTCACACGTGTGCAATTATACATGTACAAGGTTATTCATCAAAACACTGGGTTTTTTTTTTTTTTCATTTTTATTTATTTTGTCTTTTGGTGTATAATTCTATGAATTTTAACACGCATATAGATTTGTGTTATCACAACTACAATTAACAGAGTTCATCAACCCCCAAAAACTCACGCTCTCCCTATACAATCACACACACACACACACGCAATCTCCTAATAATTACTTTTATCCAGCACTGAGTTTTTCTTTTCTTGAAAAGACATATGGAGTCCCTGGTTGGTGCAAACAGTTAATACACTTGGCTACTAATCAAAAGGTTGGAGGATTGAATCCATCCAGAGGTGCACTGGAAGAAAGGCCTGGTGATTTCCTTCCAAAAAATCAGCCACTGAAAACCGTATGGAACAAGTTCACAACAAAAAGACAAATAACCCAATCATAAAATGGCCGAAGGACTTGAATAGACGTTTCAGGAAAGAGGATTTTCAGATGGCCACCAAACACACAAAAACACATTCAGCATCATTAGCCATCAGAGACACGCAAATCAAAACCACAATGAGATACTATTTCACTCCCACTAGGACGTCTAAGATAAAAAACAGAAAATAAGGATGTGGAGAAATCGGAACGCTTACCCATTCCTGGTGGGAATTCAAAATGGTATAGCCGTTGTGGAAAACAGTGTGGCAACTCCTTAAAACACCAAAAATAGAACCATCATATGACCCAGCAACTCCATTCCTAGGTATATATCCAAAAGTCTTGAAAGCAGAGACTCAGAGACTTGTACACCAATGTTCATTGCCGCACCGTTCACCAGCAAGAAAATGGGAAGAACCTAAATGTCCATCAACAGATGAATGGATAAACAAAATGTAGTACATAACAAAAGAAGAAGGGAAGTCAGGAATGGGAGGAGGATATGGAATGTGTGGCGAATTGCCTCCATCAACAACTGCCTCCTTTGCCATGAGACCAGAACTGGATGGTGTCCAGCTACCATTACCGAAAATTTTAATCAAAGATTCTATATCAGAAACCCGATGAAAAGAGGGAAAACGCAGAACAGAATTTCAAATTTTCATAGACTCCAGATTTCCTGTAGCCATGAAGGTTGGATGAACCCCTGAAACTACTGTCCTGAGATAATCTTTAAACCTTAAACCAAAACTAACTCCTGCAGTCTTCTGAAAACCAAACAATAGTTTAGCTTAACTAGTAAACAATGTCTGCCTTGAGTATTATGTTCTTTTGAAAACTATACTACGCAACGTTAAAGAATAATGATGAGTATACACAACATCTTATAACATGGTTGAATCTGGAGGACATTACGCTGAGTGAAATAAGTCAATCACAAAACGGCAAATGTTATATGATACCACTTATATGAAAAGTCAAGAATAGGTTTACATACAGAAAGCAATGTTCTTTGATGGTTACCAGGGATGCGAGGGAAAGCGAGGGAGAATCACTTACTAGACAGTAGACATGTGTTACTTCTGGTGAAGGGAAAGGCAATACACAATATGGCGAAGGTCAGAACAATGTGACCAAGGTAAATGAAGACACTGAGAAGTACACAAGAATAAAGGACAACTATGGTAAATGCTGTAATATATACCGTTCTACAACAACAGTAATAACAACCAAAATGTGCGAGTGGTTACGTAGGTAGATATGATGCTATATAGGTGTAGGAGGGTATATCAGAGTACATGCCTGTGCATATATAGGTACAGTTGTGGGCATTTGTATATACATATTTGAATGTGCTACATATATATTCACATATATAATAGAACACATAAGAGACACAGTTATGGAAACTTCCTAGACATATCCAAACACCTCGCGGGCCTGAGTTACTGGATTTGAAGGCTAAGGACCATAGTCTCTGGGGACATCTAAGTCAATTGGCATAACATAGCTCATAAGGATAGTGTTCTACATCCTAAGTTTGCTGAGTAGCATCTGGGGTCTTAATAGCTTGCAAGCGGCCAACTGAGATACAACTATTGATCTTCTCCCATCTGGAGCAAGGAAGGTGAAGGAAGCCAAAGACTCAAACAATTACTCTATAGGACTAATGGCCCACACGAACCACAGCCTCCTCCAGCCTGGGATCAGAAGAACTAGATGGTGCCCAGCTACTATTACTGACCATTCTAACCAGGGACACAACAGAAGGTCCCGGTTAGAAGCGGATAAAAATGTAGAATAAACCTCAAATTCATAAAAAAGATCAGACTTAATGGACTGATAGAGACTGGAGGAACCCCAAGACTACCGCCATAAGACACGCTTTAATCTGGAACTGAAGCCACTCCCAGAGGTCACCTTCCAGCCAAATAATAGATTGGCCTATAAAATAAATAATAACACCCGTGAGGAATGTGCTTCTTAGAACATTCAACTACATGAGACCGTAAGAGCAACACGTGCCCAAAAGCAAAGAAGAGAATGCAAGAAGCGGCAGGGTAACTGGACAGATGGAAATGGGGAAGGCAGAGTGGAAATGGGGAGAGTGCTAGCACCTTATGGGGATAACAGCCAAAGTCACAGACCAATCTGTGGATGAATTGTTGAACGGGAAACTAATCTACTATGTAAACTTTCACCTAAAACACAATAAAACGTTGGAAAAAAAAAAAAAAAGGAATTACCAATATTGGATCAAATTAAAAACTTGAAAGATTAGATAGGAACGTTAGGGGGCAGAGATTTTATGTTAATGGGGGAGGAACAACTCAGAAAAGGAGAGTGAGAACGGTTGTACAGCTTGAAGAATGTAACCAATGTCATTAATGCAACAGATAGAAACTGTTGAATTACAGTACGTTTTGCTGTATATATTCTCTACAACATCAAAATAAGTTTTAAAGAAATTTTTAAGATTTGTTTAAACTACTTTACATGAAGGTTTACATAGCAAACTAGTTTCTCATTAAACAATAAATGCACATATTGTTTTGTGACTCTGGTTGCAAATCTCATGACATGTCAACACTCTCCCTTCTCCACCTTGGGTTCCCTATTACCAGCTTTCCTGTCCCCTCCTGCCTTCTAGTCCTTGCCCCTGGGCTAGTTTAGTCTCATTTTGTTTTATGGGGCTAATCTTTGTCTGAAGGGTGAACCTCAGGAGCGACTTCACTACTGAGCTATAAGGGTGTCCAGGGCCATACTCTCGGGGTTTCTCCAGTCTCGGTCAGAACAATCAGTCTAGTCTTTTTTTTTTTTTTTTGGTGAGTTATAATTTTGGTTTACATTTTTCTCCAGCTCTGTCCAGGACCCTCCATTGTGATCCCTGTCAGAGTAGTCAGTGGTGGTTGCCGGGCACCATCTAGTTGAGCTAGACTCATTTCCGGTGGAGGCTGTGGTAGCTGTGGTCCATTAGACCTTTGGACTAATCTTTCCCTTATGTCTTTGGTTTTCTTCATTTTCCCTTGCTCCAGACGGGGTGAGACCAGTGGAGTATCTTAAATGGCCACTCACAAGCTTTTAAGACCCCAGACGCTAATCACCAAAGTAGGATGTAGAACATTTTCTTTATAAACTATGTTATGCCAGTTGAGCTACCTGTCCCCCTAAACTATGGTCTCCACAGCCCTCAGTCCAGTAATTTGGTCCCTCAGGGAGTTTGGAGGTGTCTATGGAGCTTCCATGACCTTGCCTTGGACAAGCTGTGCTGGCTTCCCCAGTAGTGTGTACTGTCTTAGCCTTCACCAAAGTTACCACTTATCTATTGCCTATTTCAATACTCAATAAAACACACGTAAACATCTTGCTGGTATTCTCTGCTTTCAGCCAGGATGCATCTGACATCAGCAATGATATCCCTGGTTCCACACTGTCTTCTGAATCCAGCTTGAATTTCTGGCAGTTCCCTGTCTATATACTGCTGCAGCTGCTTTTGAATGATCTTCAGCAAAATTTTACTTGCATGTGGTATTAATGATATTGTTTGATAATTTCCGAATTCATTTGGATCACATTTCTTGGAAATAAGCATAAATATGGATCTCTTCCAGCCGGTTGGCCAGGTAGCTGTCTTCCAAATTTCTTGGCACAGATGAGTGAGCACTTCCAGCACAGCACCCGTTTGTTGAAACATCTCAGTTGATGTTCTGTCAATTCCTGGAGCCTGGTTTATCTCCAAGGCCTTCAGTGCAGCTTGGACTTCTTCCTTCAGTACCACTGGTTCCCGATCATATGCTAACTCTTGAAATGTCTGAACGCTGAACAATTCTTTTTGATATAGTGACTCTGTATATTCCTTCCATCTTCTTTTGAAGCTTCCTGCTTCATTTAATATTTTCCCCATAGAATTTTTCACTATTGCAACTTGAGGCTTGAATTTTTTTCTTCAGTTCCTTCAGCTTAAGAAATGCCGAGCATGTTCTTCCCTTTTGGTTTTCTATCTCCAGGTCTTTGCACACGTCATTATAATAATTTATTCTGTCTTCTCGAGCTGCCCTTTGAAATCTTCTGTTCAGCTCTTGAATTACTTCATCATTTCTTCCTTTTGCTTTAGCAAAAGTCTAGAGCAAGTTTCAGAATCTCTTCCGACATCCATCTGGAATTCCAGAACAGTTAACTGTGCTCAGGAGGAACGTGTACATAGATCAAGAGACAGTCATTCAAACAGAACAAGGGGATACTGTGTGGTTTAAAGAGATGAAAGCTATGAGTCAGGGTTGCATACTTTCACCGTACTTATTCAATCTATATGCTGAGCAAAGAATCCGAGAAGCTAGACTCTATAAAGAAGAACGAGGCATCAAGATTGGAGGAAGATTCATGAACAACCTGCATTATGCTGATGACACAACCTTGCTTGCTGAAAGTGAAGAGAACTTGAAGTCTTACTAATGAAGATCAAAAACCACAGCCTTCAGTATGGATTACACCTCAACATAAAGAAAAATCCTCACAACTGGACCAATAAGCAACATCATGATAAACAGAGAAAAGACTGAAGTTGTCAAGGATTTCATTTTACTTGGATCCACAATCAATGCCCATGAAAACCACAGTCAAGAAATCAAAAGACGCACTGCATTAGGAAAATCTGCTGCAAAAGACCTCGTTAAAGTGTGGAAAAGCAAAGATGTCAGCTTGAAGACTAAAGTGCGCCTGATCCAAGCTATGTTGTTTTCAGTCACCTCCTATGCATGTGAAAGCTGGACAATGAATAAGGAAGACCGAAGAAGAACTGACGCCTTTGGATTGTGGTGTTGGAAACAAATACTGAATATAAAATGGACTTCCAAAAGAACGAACATATCTGTCTTGGAATAAGTACAACCAGAATGCTCCTTAGAAGCAAGGATGGCAAGACTACGTCTCACATACTTTGGACATGTTCTCAGGAGGGATCAGTCCCTGGAGAGGGACATCATGCTTGGTAAAGTAGAGGGTCAGAGAAAAAGAAGAAGACCCTCAATGAGATAGACTAACACAGTGGCTGCAACAATGGGCTCAAGCATAACAACGATTGTGAGGATGGCGCAGGACTGGGCAGTTTTTCATTCTTTGTGCATGGGGTTGCTATGAGTCAGAACCAACTCGATGGCACCTAACAACAACAACATGTATAGTATCTTATCATCCACAAACTAGAACAGTTTTACTTCTTCCTTACCAATATGGATGGCCTTTATTTCTTTTTCTTGCCTTATTGCTCTAGCTAGAACTTCCAGCACAATGTTAAATAGGAGTGGTGATAAAGGACATCCTTGTCTTGTTCCTGTTCTCAAGCGGAATGTTTTCAGCCTCTCTCCATTAAGAATGATGCTGACTGTTGGTTTTGTACAGATGACTTTTATTATGTTGAGTAATTTTCCTTCTATACCTATTTTATTGAGAGTTTTATCAGGAATGGGTGTTAGACTTTGTTGATTGAGATGATCAAGTGATTCTTTTATTTATGTAGTGGATTATGTTGGTTGATTTTCTAATGTTGAACCATCCTTGCATACCTGGGACGAATCACATTTGGTCATGGTGTATTATTTTTTTTACATGATGCTGAATTCTACTGGCTAGAATTTTGTTGAGAATTTTTGCATCTATATTTATGAGAGATGGTCTGTAATTTTCTTTTTTGGGGGATGTCTTTGCCTCATTTTGGTATTAGGGTTACACTGGTTTCATAGAATGAATTTGGAAGTTTCTTTTTTCTATGTGCTGAATTAGTTTGAGTAGTACTAGTGTAAGCTCTTCTCTGAATGTTTGGTAGAATTCTCTGGTGAAGCCATCTGGGCTAGGGCTTTTTTTGTTGGGAGTTTTTTAAATTACCTTTCCAATCTCTTCTCTTGTTATGGGTCTGTTCAGATTTTTAACTTCAGTTTGTGTTAGTTTTGGTAGGTAGTGTGTTTCTAGAAATATGTCTGTTTCCTCTAGGTTTTCAAATTTGTTGGAGTATAGTTTTTCTTAGTACTCAGTTATGATCCTTTTAATTTCAGCTGGGTCTGTTGTAATGTCCCCCATTTCATTTCTTCTTTGGGTTATCTGAATCCTCTCCTGTTTTTCTTTTGTCAGTTTGGTCAATGGTTTGTCAATTTTGTTGATTTTTTCAAAGAACCAACTTTTGGTTTTGTTGATTCTTTCTATTGTTTTTCTATTCTCTTTTTCATTTGTTTCTGCTCTGATCTTTATGATTTCCTTTCTTCTGGTGGTTTTGGACTTCTTTTGCTGTTCTCTATTTGTTCACACTGTGTAGTTTAATGTTTTCATTTTGTTCTTTTCTTCTTTTTTGATGTGTGCATTTATTGCTATAAATTGACCTCCGATCACTGCCTTTGCTGTGTCCCAAAGTTTTTGGCATAATTTGTTTTCATTCTCGTTTGATTCTAGGCATTTTTTGATTCCATCCTTGATTTCTTCTATAACCCAGTGGTTTTTAAACAAGGTGTTATTCACTTTCTATGTATCTGATTTTTCTTGCTCTTCCTGTTAATTTCTCCTTTGATGGTGTTATGATCAGAGAAGACACTCTGTATCCTCTCAATGCTTTGGCTTTTGTTGAGGGTTGCTTTGTGGCCTAAGACGTGGTCTACTCTGGAGAACATTCCATGTGCATTGGAAAAGATTATGTACTTTTTTGCTGTTGGATGGAGTGTTCTATATATGTTTATGAGGTCAAGTTGGCTGACTGTGGCCTTTAGATCTTCTGTATCTTTGTTGAGATTCTTTCCAGATGTTCTGTCCTTTACCAACAGTGGTGTGTTGAAGTCTCCTACTATTATTGTGGAACCGTCAATTTTTCTTTGCAGTGCTATTAAAGTTTATGTATTCTGGAGCCCTGTCATTGGGTGCAATAGATATTTATTATGGTTATCTCTTCATGGCGGATTGTCCTTTTAATCATTATATAATGCCTTTCTTTGTCTTTTATGGTGGATTTTGTTTCAAAGTTTATTTTATCTGAGATTGGTATTGCTGCTCCTGTTCTTTTTGGTAGTTGTTTGCTTGATATATTTTTTCCTATCCTTTGATTTTTAATAAATTTATTTCATTATCTCTCAGGTGTGTCTCTTGTCGACAGCATATTGATGGGTCCTGTTTTTTCCCCCCTCCTTTTCTTTTTAATTCAATTTTTTCCTTTTTCGGGAGTTCCTCTAGTCTCTCTCAGACCATTAAGTCAGGACTTTTTTAAGTGAGTTTGAATTCTGTTCTACATTTTTCTCCTGCTCTATCTGGGTTCTCTGTTGTGTTCCCTGTCAGGGCAGTCATTGGTGGTAGCTAGGTCCTGTGTTTTTTTTGTTTGTTTGTTTGTTTGTTTGTTTTATCTATTCTATTACTCTCTGTCTCTTTATTGGTGCATTTAAGCCATTTACACTCTGTGTGATTATTGATAGGTGTGACTTTATTGCTGTCATTTTGTAGGACTTTTTTTTTTTTGTGGTGCTGATGTTTTCTTTGTTCCTCTTACTCTTCTGTGCGGAATTCTTTTTGTTTGTGGATTTTTGTTTGTTTCTTCCACTTTTGTAGATTTTGTGTTTACTAAGACTGTTTTTCTTCTTTATTTTGATGAGTAGGTTTGTTAACTTTCTTTATGGTTACCTTGAAATTTACCCCTATCTTCCTAATTTTAAACCTGTCTTTTATTACTTGATAACACCTTGACTTCCTCTCCATTCGAAGGTTCTATACCTACAACGTTTATTCCCTCATTTATTGTTCTGACATTTTTGTCATTTACAGACTGACTTCTCTGCTTCCTTGTTGTAAATCTTTTAGTTTTGTTTTATCCTTGAGAGTTCACTACCTAGGTTGGTATCTGGCTGATGCTGTCTTTATGTGCTAGATTCGAATTGTTGCCTGATGTTGTTGGTTCTCTAATCGAAGGACTCCCTGTAATAATTATTGTAAGGTTGGTTTGGTTTTTACATATTCCCTTAATTTCTGTTTATCTGGAAATGACCTAATTTACCATCATATTTGAATGAGAGTTTTGCAGGATATATTATTCTTGGTCGGCAAATTTTTCTTTCAAGGTTTTATATATGTCATCCTCTAGCCTTCTTGCCTGTATGGTTTCTGCTGAGGAATCAGAGCTTAGCCTTACTGTTTCTCCTCTGTAGGTGACTTTTTTTTCTCAAGGTGCTCTCAGGATTCTTTCTTTGTCTTTGGTTTTAGTGAGTGTGATTATGATATACCTTGGTGATTTTCTTTTGGGGTCTAACCTATATGGGATTCACTGAGCTTCTTGGATGGTCATCTTTTTATCTTTGATGATATTAGGGAAGTTTTCTGTCAGCAATTCTTCAATGATCCTCTCTGTGTTTTCAATTTTATCCCCCTGTTCTGGAACTCCGATCACACACAAATTTTTGCTTCTGATTTTATCCCACATTTTTCTCAGGGTTTCTTCATTTTTCTTCATTCTTTCCTCTGATTTTTCGTCAAAAAAATGGTATGCAGATTTATCTTCAATTTTGCTAATCATGTCTGCCGTGTTTTCAAATTTGCTCCTAAAACCTTCTATTGCACTGTTCGTTTCTGAAATCTTGTTGTTTATCTTTTGGATTTCTAATTTCTGTTTTTGTATGATTTCTAGTTGTTGGTTTAGTTTGAAATTTTGTTCTTGCATTATTTTCCTGAATTTCTCCATTGTTTTGTCTGTCTTTTCCATGATTTTGTCTATTTTTTTCCTTATTTTTGTCTGCACCTTCTTTCATTTGTTGGAGAACCCTGAATATTAGTTTTGAATTCCCTATCAGATAGTTCCATTGCAATTTCTTCTATCAGAATTTCATCTGGTGTTTTATTTTAATATGTTTTGATATTGTCTACTGTCTCCTGGACATTCAGGAATTATTTTCATCATTTATTGATTGTAGATTTGATTGTTTCATCCTGTTTTTTTGTTTTATTGGGTTACATCTGGGCAGGTAGGCTGGGTGTGTTTTGTTGCTTGCTCACCTATAGGCAAGACACTTCTCACCACCTTATCCAGGTTGGCATGGGCGGTCATTCAGCTATGGTACAGCAGGGTGGATCCAGTAGGGATGGAGGGGTGGGGGAGGGTAGTTTGCGTCACGAACTGGGGGCGACAGGGTAGGGCTGGGGGTAGTGCAGGGCGGGGTCCAGGGGACTGCATTGGTATTGCTCGGGGGCGTGGCGCATGATGCAGATAGGTAGGAGGGAAAGGAGAGGATGTGATATGCAGAGGTAAGTGGGTAGGTGAAAGAAAGACAAACAAAAGAAAAAACCTTTACATCAAAAAATGAGGTAAAAAAGAAAAAAATATATGAACTGGTGGTGTGCTAGGATTCGGCAGGAGGGGGTGGGGTAGACCTGGCGAGTTCATGTGCTGGTGGTTCTCTAGCTGAGCGGTGTTGCTCAGCCTGTTGAGGAGCGGTGTGGGTGGCACACTGGGCTAGGTGGGCAGGAGAAAGGAAAGGAAATGGGAAAGAGAGAGAAGAAACCAACAATCAAACAAATACATACATAAAATATAATAATAAAAACAACAACAAAAAATAATTTGGTGGTGTGGGAGTCAGCCGTTGTGGGTGGGGTGGAATTGGGGTGGCGGCAAAGCTGATGTCTCTCTGGCCAGGTGGCACAGCACGGCCCATCAAGAAAAGGCGGGGGCAGCGCAAGGCCTAGGTGGGAGGGAGAAGGAAAAGGAGAAGGGGAAAGATAAAGAAAAATAAAAAAAATATGGTACTTAGAGGGCTGGCCTATGGGGGGAGCACAGACCTGGGGAGGCCGTGTGCCAGAAGCTCTCCAGTCAAGTGGTACAGTACAGCACACCAAGAAGTTGGGGGCAGTGCATGGGGCTGAGTGGACAGGAGAAAGAGAAGAAACAATACCAAAACAAACAATAAATAAAATGTTGCTGAGTGAGCCGTTAGGCGATGGCGGGCAGGCCTAGGGAGGCCGTGTGAAGTGACTCTCCAACCGAGCTGCGCAGCAGGGCCCCTCCCGAAGGCGTTTGGGTGGTGCACAGGGCTGAGTGGGTGGGAGAAAGGAAAGGAAGAAAGAGAGAGAGAAGCAACAAAAAAAGCCACAAAAAATATGAAAAAACAAACAAACAAAATGGCACTGAAGGGGTCAGCCGGTGGGGGTAGGTCTGACTCTGGTGGCAGTGAGCTAGTGTCTCTCTGGCCAAGCAACCGTGGCCTGGTGGAAAGTGGCAGAGGCCACATAGTGGAAAGAAGGATTGGGGGCAGGGTGGGTAGTATCCCTGGTTACCGGGCGCTCTGTCTCCTGCTAAGAGCTCTGTGAAGCTGCCTTCCTATACTCCCTGTCTGAGTTCTTTGGTGGCTATAACAAAGATGGCAAATCCGGCCATGTTCGCTGGTAGGGGACCGCCACGCAGTAGCTTTCCTAGTTCTCTGTTCTCTATCAGTTTCTTATTCCACTCAGTGCTTGACTGAGTTCTTTATTTCTTCATTTGGTACTCAGAGTTCTAGGATTGATGTTTGATCTGTTTTACTTAGTTTTTCAGGTCTTTTCTGCAGATGGACCACACGGTGCTTCTGTCTATACTGCCATGTTGGCTCTGCCTCCAAAATAAATTCAAAAATGTTTAAAATTATACTCTGACACAGTGGGGTTGCCATGAGATTGAGCTGACTTGACGGCAACTGGTTTTACTCCATATCATGGAGTCGCTGGGTGGCACAAATGGTTAAGCTCTCGACTGCCAGCTAAAAGGTTGGCAGTTCGAATCCACCCAGAGGCACCTCAGAATACAGGCCTGGCGATCTGGTTCTGAAAGGTCACAGCCTTGAAAACCTTCTGGAGCAGTTCTACTCTGCACACGTGGGGTCGCCATGAGTCGGAATCAACTAGATGGCAGCTAACAGTAACAACACAGATGTACCAGTTTGTTTAGCCATTCAGCCACTGAAGGACACGCGTGTGTTTCCAGTTTGGTGCTATTACAAACTAAGCTACTAAGAACATCTGTGTACAGATTTCTTCGTGAACTTAAATGTTCATTCTCTAGGGCAGATCCCAGGAGTGATAAGTGTATACTCAGAGGTGATTCCTTAGACGACAGTACTTCTCACGCCTTAACGTGCCCACAACCACCTGCAGATATGGTGAAAACTCAGATCTGATGGGCCTGAGATTCTGCACTTCCACAGCTCCCAGGTGAAGCCCATGCTGCTGGTCTGGTGCCCACATCTGGGTAGCAAGGTCTTTGACAGCTTCCAGGAAGGCAGGATATGCCCCATAATTGGATGAGGGGACCTACTAAAGTGGGGGTTAAAGACTGGTAGTTGTTACCAGGGCAATGGCCTTCTCTTTCTAGATGGCCCTTCTGGTCCCGCGTTTGCAGTTCTGCCACGATGATTTGCTAAGCTACAATCTCACAAAGGGATTGGACAGTTTACTAAGCAAATAGCATGTGTAAAACCCCTGCAGGGATTGGTCAATTACTATGCAAACTAGATGACTGTGGTCTACCTAGGGGATAGGTCAGTTTTGCCATCCTGCTAGGCTTAAAAGAGCCAATCTCATAGAGGCCAGGGGGAACCAGACTACTATCAAGAAGAAGAGCCAGGAGCAGACGGCGTCCTTCGGACCCAGGGTCCCTGTGCTGAGAACGTCCTAGGCCCAGGAGACACAGCAGTAACACTAAAGACAGCATAAGACTGCACAAAACGGCATGAGCAGCAATAACCAGGGAACTGATGAGAGACAGCTCTGGTGGGCTTCCTGGCCCACGGAGTGAGGCGGCTGCAGTGGGCTCACCAATCCACAGAATAAAAGAGCTGAGTACCTTCGGGCAGGAGGCTTGCTGGTGGAGTAGGGTGCCTCCAGGCACTTGACGGTGGAGCCAAAAGAGTTGTACCACTCGCATAATTGGGACCGGGTGGCAGAGACCTAGCCCGAGCTGAGAGCTGTCTTGTTGGAAGCTGTCCTCACTGACAAATTGCATCCTGTCTCCTGAGTTCTTCCTGTTAGTTCCAAATTGATCCTGATCCTGAGCTGTAACCTGTTACTTCCCTAAGAAGCCCAATGATCATGAGTATGCAGTGTGAGTTCTGTGTGGCCACTGCAATGAATCACCAAACCCAGCAGAAAAGTCAAGAGTCCTGTGGGAGGGATGGCTGGTGTCAGAATCGGTTAAAAAAAAGTTGGAGAGTGGAGATGTGTCTGACTTCTCCTTTATAGGAATCAGCTTTATGCTGATGACAGTGATTCTCTTTCCTCCTCATGAACTTCGATGAGGTCCAACCCTACTACTGCATTAGATCAACTTTTTTTTTTAATTTGGAAGATTTTAGGTGGAGCATGCATTTGGTGCACTTAACCCAATTTGCCTATTTAGGTGACCCAACTGCGCCCTGTGGGCATGTGAGTAGCAGACCCCTGCCAAATCACAACTCCAGGCAGAAGAAGCTATTTTGAGGCAGCGCTGGCTTGAAGAGCGGCACTTTCTCTAAGCGGTAGGGTTTCTTCAAAGGCCATTCAAATGTAGACTTCCACTAACAAGGCTTGGCAAGAAGAGAAAGAAAAGGAACAAGAGCTGGGGAAGGAGGCGGATACACTTACAAAATAGAAATTTAAATAGTGCCAGCAATGCTTCCCCCGCCTCATTCATGGAGCGCGCCCAGGGGAAATGGACTGAATCCAGCCCAAGGAGGCAGCGTGCGCTCAGAGGGCAATGTGGAAAGAATGTGAGTGGTTTTCACGGTTTCCTGACCACCAGGAAAGTGAAGGAACCACCACAGGACTGCTCCAGGAAGAAAGTGAAGGATGTCTGTGGGCTGGGCAGGGGTGCTGTCTACTGGAGTGTAAAAGGGACTGACCAAAATCCACGCCAGCTAGGCGAGGATGCTGTACAACCAGGCAACAGGCCGGCATGGGGAAAACCACACGGAACATTCCAAGAAGAAAAAAAAGAAATCCACTGTCGTGGAGTCGATTCCAACCCATGGTGATCCCGGGTGTTACAGAGCAGAGCTGCTCCATAGGGTTTTCTTGACTGCAATCTTGACAGCAGCGGATCGCCAGGCCCTTCTTCGTGGAGCTGCTGGATGGGTTCAAACCGCCAACCTTTAGGTTAGTAGTTGAATGCAAACTGTTGGTGCCACCAAGGAACCTTGCTCCAGATAGAAAAGTATCCAAGTGACAACGTGTCCTCTGGAACCAGGGTACGTGGCCGGGTCTCCACGCGCGACTTAAAGACGTGTGCGCACAAAACCGCATAACCTGTACTCGCTTTCCAGGGAACTCCAGGCATTTTCAGGTGTTATTCTGACTCTACACGTTTTGCTTTATGGGCTGACTTGAGACACTCTCGTGTATGCCCAACTCCACCACATAAAACAGTTTTAGGAAGCTGACCTCAAGGCCCCACCGCCCGTTGTCTGTGATGACCTTTTGTCTGGGTGAAAATATTTTAGATTTTATTTTTAACTTACCGCGAGCCCACTGAGGTTGTAATTACCAGAAACACACTCATTTCTAAGCTTCTGAACTCAGGAGAACGCCTTGTGTCTCAGTTTCCGCATCTGAAAACGGGGACAATAATAACAGCACCTACCCGTTGGGTAAGGGCTCGATCCCTGGTAGATTCCATCGTGATCACTGCCATTGTCAAGGTTGGCAGCAGGAACTGGTTAACATGCTTGGCTGCTAACCAAAAGGTTGATGATTTGAATTCACCCACAGGCAACTCGAAAGAAAGGCCTGTTGATCTACTTCCGAAAAATCAGCTACCAAAAACCCTACAGACCACAATTCCACACTGGCACACAACGGGTTGCCATGATTCAGGGTCAACTTGATGGCAGGTAGATTAGCAGTTTCTAGATGCTCGAGAATTGGAAGGTGCAAAGATCTTAACACCACCTTTGCTTCTTTCTCAGTTTTCACCCGCTTGCAGGTTCTCACCCCTATGTTCCAACAACCTCCGATTTAAAACAACGCAGGCAATGTAAACAGCACTTATACCCAGAAGTGACATTAGCAAAGTTTGTGTTTGTCCCCATGGCTGCAAAGTCCATTTAGCTATTCTTCGAGGGCCTTCGCTTGGCAGCCTCTTATGAAGGTCAAGGTCCTGCCTCAGGGAGCCTCCAAGTGCCGGGGGATTGGGGCAGGCTTCCTCCCACGGTCAGAATGTAACGGGCACTTAGGAGAACCCCCCTCCGGACTGGGCTTGGGGACCTGCACTTTCGTATCCGTGGAGCAAACGGAAAGGCTGCCCACCTCCCAGGCTCCGGGTCTGGGCGGCTTAGCCAGAGTCTAATTACAAGCGTGTTTCAGCCCCAGGCTTGCTGTTATTACTGCGGCCAACTTGGACTTTCACCGGCTCCTGCCCAAAGCTGATTCCTGGAGACCCGCCAAAGTACCCAGCCAGGCAGGTTCTGGAACTCACCAACAAGACAAATCCTGGAGAGTTAAACTACGGCAAAGGGTTAAGAGTGGGGTCCCAGTCCTGAGCTCTGAAAAGTGTACGTATAAATGAAAACGGGCTATTAAATCTCTCTCAGTTGCCTTTTGAGGTATTTTTCCTCCATTTTAATTAACTGGATCATTCAAGAGCTTCATTGCTAATGCTCCCTTAGCATACCCCACCTCCCCCACAGAAAATGCCTTTTGCTTTCCTTTGTGGTAAAAAAAGCTAAAACCCAGATTCTCCATAGAAATAAAGCGTGCCCTTAATCCTCTTTCTCCTCACGACAAGGGCACTTATTTATTCAAAGTACTTCAAGTTAATACTCACATAATAAGTATTTAATTAACACAGCCAGAGGAAACAGCTGCTGACCTTCTGGAGTCTTGTGGTTTTTACTGAAACGCCACATGACTGATCTCAAGTTCCCTGATTTCAAAGGCCCTCAGAACCCTTCTCTCCGAGGGGCCTCGGTACCCATCACACACACTGACACGCACATGCACACACACCCAGCACCCAGGCCCATCACACACACTGACACGCACATGTACGCACACCCAGGCCCATCACACACACTGACACACACATGCACACACAGGCCCACCACTGCAGCCGAATGATGTTCACAGAGCGCCAACCACCCGGCCTCTGGACACCCAAGCTCAGCTGAGAACACTCACGTGGCCTCTTGGGCTTTATCCACCCACTTTCCTGGATGGTGCAAACAGTTAACGCTCTCACCTGCTAACCGAGAGGTTGGCAGTTCAAGTCCACCCAGAGCCCCTCGGAAGAAAGATCTGGCGATCTACTTTCAAAACATCAGCCACTGAAAACCCTAGGGAGCACAGTTCTAGTCTGACACACACAGGGCCGCCATGAATCAGAGTTGACAACTGCTTTTGCCCCAGTCATGGAGGTAGGACAGAGAAGAGGAGAAGAAATCCCAGAGATCACCTGATCCAGCACTGCTCGGGCCCTCTGCCTCAGGTACCCAGGACACAGTCCTACAGGTGTCAGCGGCAGAGCAGAGCTGCTCCTCCCACCAAAGTTAGCTCCCCCTCCCCCTCTTCCCTCTGCCCCTGAAGGACACCTTCCATTTCTCACCATCCCCTCAAGCAAGAATCCTAGAGAAGTTGCTTCTCCTGACTCAAGAGTCATACATTCTTGGCATAAAACTTGAAAATCTAAAATGCAGACGCTTGCAAGCAAAGGGAGGAGCAGAGGAAAAAATGCCAACACTTTCTGGGTGTGTTTTTATAAGAAGGCAGCATTCGTGAGCGTGCACACATGCACACACACACACACACACACACCTTCCACAACACCTTGACAGGTCACGCCTGATGAAACACACAGGGTTGGATGAAGACAGAAAAGGGACAGGACGACAGAAGTCAACTCAAACTTCCACCTGAATCACTTTCCATCACCGATATCATCCGCTCGAAGGGTAAAGGAACATATTATCTTCAGCTAACAGAGGTATTACTAGTGGAAAACATTCCAGAAAGGTACAACATACAAATACAGCAGACGTATACTTAGGCAGTTGGGAATTCAGTGTAAATCACATAAAGTTCGGTTTTAACTTGATGTTAGAAAATAAAACTGCATACACAATGCATTTCAATGTTAGAACCAGCAGCTTTGTGTGACCGTTAGGATGTGGAAAGCTAGAGAAAGAGCCCAAACCAAAACTACCAAACTCATTACTGTCAAGTTGACTCTGACTCATAGTGACCCTACAGGACAGAGCAGAACTGCCCCACAGGATTTCCAAGGAGCAGCTGGTGGATTCAAACTGCCGACCTTTCGGTTAGTAGGCAAACTCTTAACCACTGCGCCACCAGGGCCCTAACAGAGAAAGGGCCCAGAGGTGGTTTATTAACAGAAATGGGGAGAGGGGGCAGTTGTGGCTTGGAGAGGGAGAAATGACAAATTCCATTTGGGAACTGCTGGGGGAGGGTTAACTAGGTGGATAACTACAAATTATGATAATATGGGGGCCATTTCCAAAACAGCTTATCCTAACTTACGTTCCAGAGGACACTCCCCAGTTCTTCGGTAAAAGGCACTGAAGACGGATGTCATGCCGGCTCCTGGCTATGCCTCGTACCCTCACGTCCTCCTGCTTATATCAGCCAAGACGTACACACCTACCAAGTGTCGGCTGTCTGTCCCAGACCTGTTGATGCAAGCTGTATTTGTTACTGAAATTACATTATCTAGCTAACTTACAAAATATGAGTGCTAAAGAGAAGAAATGGAGCCCTGGTGGCACACTGGTTAAACGCTCAGCTGCTAACCAAAAGGTCGGCAGTTGGACTCCACCAGCCGCTCCTTGGAAACCCTATGGGGGCAGTTCTACTCTGTCCTATAGCGTCGCTAAAGAGAAGAAAGTAATTTCTACAAAAACTAAGCTGAACGTTTTAGGAAGACAAAATAAAAGTAGGTTGCTTAAAAAGATATTCAGCTAGCTGCACACATGACAACTGTAAAATATTAGGGAGGAAAGGTGAAAATCTACCAGGGCTATCTGTGTTTTACAAGGGCCTAGGAGCTTCGGTTCCATTGAAAAGAAACCAAAACCTGGAAATCACAGAAGATGCTTGCTGAGTGTGGTTTATGTGAGAAAGATGAAATCGCACTTCAATCAGTAAACTTCTACTCAATTAATATATTCATAAATTAATACACATTGTAATTTAAAATAAAATATGTGACATAGGGAGTGTGCTGTCACATTGTGGGGATTGCAACTAATGTCACAAAACAATACGTGCATAAATTTTTGTATGAGAAATTAACTTGAGCTATAAACTTTCACCTGAAGCACAACTTAAAAAAAAAACCAGAGGGGAATATGTGGCTATTGCCTCTATGAGCAACTGCCTCCTTTGCCATGAGACAAGAAGAGTTGGATGGTGCCCAGCTACCATTACTGGATGTTTTAATCAAAGATTCTGTAAAATAATCCTGATCAAAAGGGGGAAAGTGCTGACAGAATTTCATATTATCATGGAATGCAGATTTTCAGGAGCTACTGAAGCTGGATGAACCCTCCAAGCTGTTGCTCTGAGATCATCTTTAAACCTTAAGCCTTAAATCGAAAATATCCTCTGACGTCTTCTTTAAACCAAATAATAGTTTAGCTCAATTAATAACGAATGTCTGCCTACAGCATTATGCTCTTTTAGGAACTACTGTACGGGATCAAACCGACAACAGCAACTCAAAAGATTAGATAGGGTACTTGGAGGGCAGTGAGTTTATGCTAACCGGGGAGGAACAACTCAGAAAGAGAGGGTGAGAATGCTTACACAACCTGAAGAATGTAATCTATGTCACTGAACTGTACACGTAGAAATGGTTGAATTGTACATGTCGTGTATGATCTACTGTGTATATTCTCAACCACAGTAACAAAAAGCTAAAATAATTTTTTTTTTAAGTGTAAGCTAGGAACTTTTTAATGATTGCCTGATTAAATCTACCTTTTCAACTAAGTATGCCCAGCTGCTACCCAAAAGGTTGAAGGTTCGAGTCTACCCAGAGGGGCCTCAGAAAAAAGGCCCGGTGATCTACTTCCAAAAAATCAGCCACTGAAGACACTATGGAGCACAGATCTGCTCTGATACAGATGGGGCCACCATGAATTGAAATCAACGCCACAGCACACAACTGGTATCCTCACTACATTATACACAAGGGCTTCGCCTCTGACCCCATCAGCAATCACTGAGATTCTCATTTATCAAACAGTTACTATGTGTCAGGCAACGTGCTAAGAATTCTACAAGATTATCTTCTTAATTCCTCTCAATGATACTATGAAGTAGTCATTATTATATCCATCTTTCAGACCCAAAGGAAATAAACAATCTAAATCCACACAACCAATTAGGCCAGGGAAGGGTTTCGCCAGGTCTTTCCGATTTACAGCCGATGCTGTTAACTGCCATACCGAGAGGCTGGTCCTCAGATCCTGAGAGCTGGATTTATCTGCATAGAAGACCCCACCAGTTTCTGGCTGAAACTCTAAAGCTAGTTAAGTACAAAACCACCAAGAAATATAAAGTGAAATACATTAAGATATCGAAACATTTTAGAAGTAACTCTCTGTAGAAAAACTTGAAATTTGCTGATCAATCCAGATGTGTGAATTCAGACCACTGAATCCTTCTGGGTCACTTGTCGGGCACTGAATCCCCTGCACCTTGCAGACTAACTGGCACGGCAGCAGCTTAAAAAAAAACCAAACATCTGTTGCCTAGCTGAGAGAGCAAACATAAGAAGAAAACTTGGGGTAAGAATAGTCCAACAAAATACGAAGAATATTTGGTTGTTGTTGTTAGGTGCTGTTGAGTCGGTTCTGACTTATAGCAACCCTGTGTACAACAGAACGAAACACTGCCCGGTCCTGCACCATCTTCACAGTCGTTGTTATGCTTGAGCCCACTGTTGCAGCCACTGTGTCAATCCATCTCATTGAGGGTCTTTCTCTTTTTACTGACCTTCTACTTTACCAGGCATGATGTCCTTCTCCAGGGACTGAGCCCTTTTGATAACATGTCCAAAGTACGTGAGAGGTAGTCTTGCCATCCTTGCTTCTAAAGAGCATTCTGGTTGTACTTCTTTCAAGACAGATTTGTTCGTTCTTCTGGCAGTCCATGATATAGTCAATATTCTTCACCAACACCATAATTCAAAGGCGTCCATTCTTCTTCGGTCTTCCTTATTCATCGTCCAGCTTTCGCATGCATATGATGCAGTTGAAAACACCATGGCTTGGGTCAGGTGCACCTTAGTCTTCAAGGTGACATCTTTGCTTTTCAACACTTTAAAGAGGTCTTTTGCAGCAGATTTGCCAGATGCAATGCATCTTTTGATTTCTTGACTGCTGCTTCCATGGGCGATGATTGTGGATCCAAGTAAAATGAAATCCTTGACAACTTCCATCTTTTCTTCCTTTATCATGATGTTGCTTATTGGTCCAGTTGTGAGGATTTTTGTTTTCTTTATATTGAGGTGTAATCCATACTGAAGGCTGTGGTCTTTGATCTTCATCAGTAAGTGCTTCCAGTCTTCTTCGCTTTCAGCAAGCAAGGTTGTGTCCTCTACACAATGCAGGTTGTTCATGAGTCTTCCCCCAATCCTGATGCCCCGTTCTTCTTTGGGAAGGGGCGCAAAAGAAATTTTAAAAACCATGCTCTATTTATAATGAGCTTTTGTTCTGAATGGCTAGGTGGTGTGGCTGGAATATTTGGGGGATGTGGTGAAATCCATGTGAAATTGTTCACTACATATTAATAAGTAAGCACAAGTAAGCCCGTGCTTACCTTGCTTACTGGGTCACCGGCCCCTGTTAGGGACTGTAAATTAAAGAGTCTTTGATTCTGTAGGAAAGTGCTGTGGGGTTGGGAGAGAGACAGATGCCAGCCATACCTCCAAACAGAATCTTTGATGTGGGGAAATTGTTCAGTACAGATGATCTGGTAAGCAAGATAATCCGCCCCTGTCGGGAAGTACAAGAATTCAGCAGTAGCTTCCCCTAACAAGGAGACACATGCAGACATGAGCTAACTATGATTCATCAGGCAGCAAGATGGTCCCTACAAGGGCCTGGAGAATGGGCCAGAGCCAGCCCTTCTCACACAAACCCAACCGTTTCCAGGCTATTACAAAATCCCACAGGCTTATGCTGACGGGGATTCGGGAAGACATGTTTACGTTTTTAGGAGATGCACCAACCGTGAGATGGCTTCCCTTTGCTTCCTGGGGGACACATGAAAAGTGTTCCTGTCCAAAGCTGGTGATAGGAAACCCAAGATTGAGTAAGGACAGTGCTGATGTGTAGTGGAGTTGTTAACCACTGTCACAGGGCAACATCTGCACTGTTTAATGAGAAACTATTTTATTCTGTAAACCTTTATCTACAGTGAGAATAGCAGCCCAACTGGAAGAACGTAATCGATCTCACTGAACTGTGCATGTAGAAATTTTTGAAAGGGTGTATCTTTGGCTATGCATATTTTCACAAAAAAAAAGGTTGAGAAGTTAGAGGGTTGACATGTCGTGGGGTTGTTAACCAATGTCATAAAACAATATGTGTACTACTATTGCATGAGAAACTATTTGTTCTGTAAACCTTCACCTGAAGGACAATTAAAAAAAAAATTATTCTAAAGCAAAAAACCTGTTCCTGTCAGTGAACCGTTTTTGAGCACATCTAAATGCCTAACCCAGGAGTCAGACCTCTGAGCATGTCCCAAGCCTTCCTTTCTCCACATCACAGTGTGACGAGGGCACTCAGGAAAACAGCCAGGTGGACGACACACCTTGGGGGGGGAGCTGAGTCCACGCCCCACTCCCACCCCCACTTTGATCCAAAATTCATCAGCGTCACATACAGAAAGTTCCCGCCACTAGTTAAGGGGCAGTACCTGCCTGCAAAGGTGGTTCTCAGCTTTAGTTCCCATTAGCATCACGTGGGGATTTTTTTTTTTTTAATCCCATGCTCAGGCTGCACCCCCCCACCTTCAACCCACTGCCATCGAGTTGATTCCAACTCATCACGACCCCATAGGGTTTCTGAGGCTGTAAATCTTTACGGAAGCAGACTGCCACATCTTTCTCCCGCGGGGCTGCTGGTGGTTCCGACCTGCTGGCCCTTCGGTTAGCAGTTGATCACTTTAACCACTGCGCCGCCCAGGCTGTACCCCAGACCTATGAAATCAGAATCTTCAGGGTGGCGCCTAGCGTCAGTGACTGTCAGGCACCCCAGGTGAGTCCAATTGGCAGCCAAAGTAGAAGCATTGCTGGAGATCCTCAGGACCTACCAAGTGCCACATGGTCCTCCAGGCTGTCCCTGCACAGATGTGGCAGGTTGTAGCCTCATCCCCCTGCCCAGTGCGTCTTCAGTGTGCTCAGAATCTCCAGGGGCCTGTGGACACATAGCTCACTGGGCCCCCAGGGTGTTCTGATTCAGCTGTTCTGAGGTGGGACCTAAGAATCTGCATATCTAACAAGTTCTCGGGTGACATTAATTTTGCTGGTCCAGGGACCATACCTCGAGAAGGCTGTTCTAGAACATTCTGCCCATAGTCATGTTATCTGAGCTGCCCCCAGAGGCAGCATCGAAGCCTCAAATGCTCAGTTAGGAGCATTTATAGGAATTAACCAGTTGCTAATGACTCAACTCCGACTCAGGCGACCCCATGTGTGTTCGAGTAGAACTGTGCTCCATAGGGTTTCGATGGCCGATTTTTCGGAAGCAGATCATCAAGCCTTTCTTTTTACAGGAATTACAATTGCTTTAATAGAATTCACAAGCATGACACTGACTTTTCAATTCCATCTCAGGACTTCCTCTCACTGAGAAACTGCATATGCCCTGCCCTAAAGGGAAGAAAGGTTGTTGCCCCTAAGAATCTCAAGACATTCTTGCCTTCAGGATGGGAATTGCTATAGTTTATTTCTTTCAAGGGTTCCCAGATGTCTAGAGATGGCCTCTTCCCTTCTCTCCTCAGCAGGTAACCTTTGTGTTAATTGTTGTTGTCGTTGTTAGGTGCCATCGAGTCAGTTCCGACTCACAGCAAGCAACCCTATGTACAACAGAACAAAACACTGCCCGGTCCTGCGCCATCCTCACAATCATTGTTATGCTTGAGCCCATTGTTGTAGCCATGGCGTCAATCCGTCTCGTTGAGGGTCTTCCCCGTTTTCGCTGTCCCTCTACTTTACCAAGCATGATGTTTTTCTCCAGGGACTGGTCCCTCCTGACAACATGTCCAAAGCACGTGAGACGAAGTCTCACCATCCTTGCCTCCAAGGAGCATTCTGGCTGTACTGTGCCAACATTCACTCACATAACACGGACTCCCATGCTCAGTGGGAATATCGGTATTAAGTCTATCATCTTGCTTATGAGCACGTACAGGGTCCTTTTCAGCCAGAAACTGTCATTATGACTCATGGTGAAGGTGACCATCAAGAATAATGGGGCACCAGTGTGCTATGCTTTTCTCTGCTTCCTGTTATTTCTGCTTCTTTGCAAACAACTACATTCATTTTTACAGTCACTCTCTGGCAAAAGCAATGATTTTGTCCCATAGTTTTCTGCACCCCTCTTGATACCCACCGCTCCACCACCACACACATGAAAGAAGAAAGGAAGGAAGAAAAAAGGGAGGGAAGGTAGAAAGGGGGAAAAAGAAGGGAGGAGGAAGAGAGAGAGTATGCAGGAGGAGCTACAAAAGCGAGAAGCCAGGGCTGCTTCCTGTATGCAGCTTGTACTTAACTGGGTCTGATGCCAAAATCAAAATCTGGTCGGCAGCCACCAGTACAATCCAGAGTGATTCATTTTCAGCAGTTCCCTGGCCTGTGGCAACATCTCCTGGTGGGTTTCTGGAGACTCGTGGGCAGCAAACGAGGACAACATGCAGGGCGGGGAGTCCTCACCACCACATGTCTGAGAATACACACACCCAGGGATGGGCCCAGGGCAGTGAGCTTCCCCTAACTTCCGTGGTTGGCCTTGGAACGTCTAATGCTGACCCTGAAGGTAATGGGTTTACATAATTACAAATGAATTGGCTTTCATGAACTCCTGGCCAATATCAATGTCTAAAGAGGCAGAAAGGACCACTGTGACTGAAAGTGAGAGCCTCTCTCAGACACATAATTTGTGGCAATTTAGTAAAACTGATCACATGCCGTAAGCAGAGAAAAGTCCATCTTCTGCACATGCTGTTTATTTACAGAGGCAAACCAAGCTGTGTTATCATCTCCCTAGCAACAGTCAGCTGCAAAGAGCAGACTGGTTCCACCTTTTAAAATGACAAAGGACAAGAGAACTGGCAGCAGATTCCACAACGTTGACAGGGTCTAACACACCAATGGAATCAGGAACTGGGTTTGATTATTTCCTGAAGTTGGAGAGAGCTGTGGGACCAGTTGTTGCCTTTCTGGGAAAACATTCGCGGCTATATTATCTATTCACCACCCATCTGTCAGTTTGCTGAACTGTGGTGACTTGTGTGTTGCTGATGCTGGAAGCTATGCCACCAGTATTTCCAACACCTGCAGGGTCAGATTCAGTTTCAACAAACTTCCAGACTAAGATAGACTAGGAAGAAAAGCCTAGTGATCTACTTCTGAAAATTAACCAGTGAAAACCTTATGGATCACAACAAAACACTGTCCAACTTGTTTGCTTTGGACCCATCATCAGGAGGGATCAATCACTGGAGGAGGACATCATGACTGGTGAAAAGTACGGGGCCAATGAGGGCGAGGGACACCCTTGGTGAGATGGATTGGCAAACTACCCACAACAATAGACTCAAACATGCTGGCAACTGTGAAGATGATGCAGGACCAGGCACCATTTTCTTCTGTTGTACATGAAGTCACCATGAGTCAGAGTTAACTCAATGGCAGCTAACAAGAGCAACAACATGCTATCTATTTCACGGTAAAGAAAACAAACAAACAAACTATGCAGTCATGTTCTAAAGCATTCATGTCAAAGGATTTACCTACCACACCAAACATTAAGAGCAATCAGCAAATGCCTTCTTCTAAAGCTACTTTCAAAACCCAAAGAAGCTGCTCAATTGTTTCTTCAAGATGCTTAAGCAAATGTTCTCACAGGTATTACAAGCTTGTGATACATGATGGTATAGTTCCACATGCGGAACAAAACATGCCAACCAAACGCAGAACCTTCCTGTCTCTGTGCCTTTGGCTGGTTACAAGTAGAAGCATGAACTCGTTCCAGGCAATTGTGTTGTTTGCTGTCAGCTGTGGTTAGCGTGGGCAATGGCTGGGGTGTCTGGCCATCTGGGGAGGAGGAAGCCATGACCTGTGACATCCTACGGAGCAGGGAGCGTTGACACTTCTGGAGATCCAGCCTCAAACAGGTTACAACATAGCATGCGCCTCCAGGTACTTCCAACACAACCTGTGTGCTCAAGAACGAAGGCTGTATTTGTGGATTTTTTTGATGCAGCATCCTGATCCCTGGAACCCGAGGCACCAGCTGTGGCCTTGGCACTAGGGACTGTCCTCTACTCACAGCTCTGGTTTGGAGAGGGAGGGAGGACATGGCGGAGCTCTGGGAATGTTCAGGAAGGCCCGGGGGTCCCGACAGAGCACACATCTGCCAAGGAGACCCCAAAAGGGGACTGTTTCTCATGCTGGTTACACACTCACCATCAGCTTCTTGAAACAGAATGCAGTTCTCTGTGAGGATGGGCCTTAGGATGATCTGGTTCCCTCTTTGCTTTACCTTTGAGGCAGAGGGGCCAGAAGGGTAAAAAAGAGCATGTTCAAGTCCACAGCAGAAAGCACAGAACAAAGCCGAAGCCACACACCTCCTGGCCACGCTGCACACAGCCCTCTCCAGCAAACAGGGACAGCAACACGAGATGCCCAGACATGGATTTTCCACCACCAACCAACTAGTATATGGCCTTCTACTGCACGAACAGGATGAGCTTTACTTTACTGGCTTCTCGGGTTGGCATCTTTTAAAAATTTAGTTACTCAGTGCTAAGAGGATGGGGCGTGTCTTAGTCATCTACTGCTGCTATAACAGAACTACCCAAGTGGATGGCTTTAACAAAAAGAAGTTTATTCTCTCACAGTCTAGGAAGCTAGAAGTCCAAATTCAGGGCGCCAGCTTTCTTTCAGTGTTGGCCCTGGGGGAAGATCCTTGTCATCAATCTTCCCCTGGTCTAGGAGCTTCTCAGCACAGGGACCCCGGGTCCAAAGGATCCACTCCCCTTCTTGGTGGCATGAAGTCCCTCTCCCTCTGTTTGCTTCTCTCTCCTTTTATGTCTTGTAAGCTAAAAGGTGATGCAGGCCACACCCCAGGGAAACTCCCCTTACATTGGATCAGGGCTGTGACCTGAGTAAGGGTATTGCATCCCACCCTAATCCTCTTTAACATAACCTAATCTTGCCTCATTAACCATATGCAGAGATTAGGATTTACAACACGTAGGATAATCATGTCAGATCACAGAATGGTGGACACCCACACAACACTGGGAATCATGGCCTAGCTAAGTTGACAAACATTTTTGGGGGATACAATTCAATCCGTAACAGGGTGGCTGCCACCAAGGTGGCATTCTTCATGCTGCAGGAGAGTCAAAATGACCCTGGGCTAGAATGCACCATCACGGGCCAGTGCAACTCTGCTCAAAAGGCCTGTGTATGAGCTTCCCAGGGCCGCCATGACAGAGCACCACACACTGGCTGGCTTCACACAACAGAAATTTATCCTCTCACACTTCTGGAGGCTAGAAGTCGGAATTAAGGGTACCAGCAGGCTCATGCTCTCTCTGAAGGTTGTAAGTCTGTAAGGGAAGGTTTCTCCTTGTATTTTCAAGGGTTTGGTAGCCCCAGATGCTCCCTGGTTTGTGGCCACGTAACTTCACCCTTTGCTTCCATCATCACATGGCTACGTTTCCTCTGTGTCTTTTCTCCTCTACTTTACAACGACATCACTCATGTAGAGTAAGGACCCACCCTAATGATCTCATCTTCCCTTGATTACATCAGCAAAGACCTCATCTGAGAACAAGGTCACACTCACAGGTACTGGGGGTTAGGACCTCAGCCTATCTTTTTTTAAGGGGGGTACAGTTCAATCCATGACAGTCCATGACGGCCCCCTCCTGGCCCTAGCAGTCACCACCCCTTCGCTGTCATTTCTGTCACTGTCACTTTCTCTCAGCTGTTCTTTTTGTAACGATCTATACTTTTCTTCCAGACTTCACTCTGGAGGTAAACATGAGTAACTAAGGCAGAGAAAGGAAGACAATCGGGGATCCTATTTCCTCTGAAGCCAGCCCACAACATCAGCCTCAGTCCCGCACACACCAACGGGGGCCGGATGCCATTACCTACAAAGAAGCAGTGAGTCTCACACAGGGGAGGAAAATCCACAGGTATTTTTCAAGGACAGACTCCACACAGTAACAGGATCCTATTCTTAATCACAGAACTGGTGTTCTTTGTTTGTTCTGCCACACACACAGCACATCCTAAGAGCCGACTAGGCAGCCGGCCCCTTCCCCCTGGAGCTCACCGCACAGCAGAAATGTGCCAAATCCTGCCAATGCAGGCGTATGCACGGAGACAGGAGGTGAAGGATGGTTACGTGGCGGCTGCAAAGTGGTTTGGAGAGGGCTGCGGGTGAAGAACTTAGGGAGACAGAGGGACGGAGGGTGTGGGGACCCTCCAGGCACGGAGAAGGGCAATTTGGGAGGCCCTGGGGGAGCTGCAGAGGGTGTCTGAAGACTTAGAGGAGGCCTAGTGGCTGGGCCAGGAGGGGTAAAGATGTCTGAGGAGGCAGGAAGCTGGGTGAGGGGACAGTGAGTGATCAGGTCTGTAGGTGGGAAAGATCCTGTGGGCACAGAGAGGATGCTGGATCGATAAAGAAAGGCAAAAGGAGCAGTTACAAGTCCACAATAAAGACAGCAGTACCGTGGGTTTGATTCCCAGCCAGTGTACCTCACGCACGGCCACTACATCTGTCAGTGGAGGCTTACTAGGACACAGAAAAGATTTCAGGGGAGCTTCCAGACTAAGATGGACTAGAGAGAAAGTCTGGCATCTACTTCTAGAAGTCGGACAATGAAAACCCTGTGGGCCACTACCGTCAGATCCGCAGCTCATCATGGGGATGTGTGGTGTTTTGTTCCATTGCGCCCGGGGTCACCAGGAGTCGGGGATCCACTGGAGGGCAGTCAACAATTCACCCCTAAAACAGTATAGAAACTGATATAGAGCTATCTCTTATTTTTTGAACATCAGCATAATACTTTGAGTTATGGCTCCATTACACTGTGTTCATATATTCCCCTGGAGCACTGAATTCACTAGGTTTTCGTGTTTGTGTCTTTGTGTTCCTACTACAAACAGTGCTATATTAAACACGCTTGCACAAACGTCCTCTGGGTTTGGCAAATGTACAGTTAAAAGGGGATATCTTTTCAAAAAGAATATTTCTAGAACAAATGCGCGAAAATGCTTCAGAGCTTTCTTTTTGAAAAACTCAGACTGAGGTGGGGGAAATCAAGGTGAACCACACGGATCCTGGAGTTCTTTGTTACTGCGGTTCTTTTCTCGGTAGAAACTTTTATTCCAACATACGGTTTAACGCCAAGGACTAAGTAGCCACCATATGTCAACAGAGCTCAGTAACAAACGTAGGAAAAGAGTCCCCAGTCGCTTCAGCCTGAGGAGCGCAGGAGAGACACTGGTGAGCTTGGCAGTGGTGGTGGGAAGCAGCATCTGGGCTCAAACAGAGGTGAGCGAGGCAGCCCCTGCCCGCATGGCCTCACGTCACCCTCCCCACCTCGCCCAGGAAGTCAGTGCCCAGGACCTCAGGCATCAGGAGCCAGCTTGCAGCTCCTCAACCAGACAACACCCACTAACTGCTCTCCCTTGTCGGGGCAGAGAAAGATGGGGTAACGTGCATCGGGGTGCCCTGGACAGGGCTGGTACAGACAGGGCCTCAGGTGGTGTCCTCCTCCTCCATACAGACTGAACTGTGCCCTGCAAAGTGATACATTGGAGTCCTAACCCCTGTACCTGTGAACGTGACATTGGATGGAAATAGTCTTTTTCTTTTTTTATTTTCTTTTTTAAACGTATTTATTTTTTTATTGTGCTTTAAATGAAAGTTTATAGCTCAAGTTCATTTCTCATGCAAAAATTTATATAAACATTGCTATGTAACCCCTAGTTGCTACCCCTATACTGTGACAGCACACTCCTCCTTTCCACCAGATTTCCGTGTCCATTCAACCAGCTCCTGACCCTCTCCGCCTTCCCATCTCACCTCCAGACAGGAGCTGCCCATTTATCTCATGTATCTACTTGAGCTAAGAAGCGCACTCTTCACGAGTATCATTTTATGTCTCATAGTCCAGTCTAATCTTTGTCTGAAGAGTTGGCCTCGGGAATGGTTTAGTTCTTTGTTAACAGAGAGTCCGGGGGTGAAACAGTCTTTTATTTTTGTTATCCATTAAATTAACCACGTCATACTGGGGTACAGTGGGCCCGAATCCTAATCCCTTTTGAGTGGTGTCTTAAAAAGGGAAGAACAAACACAGAGAGTCACATGCAGGGGAAGACGTCATTTGAGGACCCAGCTACAGGCCAAGAAACCCCAAGAAGCACTCGGGGCTACCAGAAGCTGAAGGAGATACGGATCCCCTGCAGACACCCTGATTCGACCTTCTGGCCTCCAGAACCGTGAGAGAATAAATTTCTGCTCTCTACAGTCAGCCAGATTGTGGTGTCTTGTCACGAAAGCACCAGGTCACTAGAACACTCCATAGAGCTGACGGGATCCCTGAAGCTGGGCTCCCTCAGTCAACTACCAAAGGCCAGCTGCTTCCCAGGGCCCTTCCACAGCCGGGGCCTCTCTGAGGAAGGCACCCTGTTCCCGAGAGAATTCCCTGCCACACTCTGAGGGCAACTGCCTCCCTTCTTCTGCCTTGGCCTGTCTCGACGTTCACTTCACCCCATTCTGCATTTCTACTAAAACCACACAATCCCTTCAGCTTCTTTTTCTCACACAAGCACTAGATCATGAGTAGAGAAGAAAGAAAACAAGTGGCGTTAGCAAACAGCCAGTTGAGGTCCCTCCACCCTTACAGTTTCCAAAGTAGGCAATTCCAAAACAAGCCACCGAGCTCTGGGGCTGGGCACCGCACCTTGGCCGGGTGTGTCAGGGGAGGCCTCAGAAGCTGATCCACGGATTCACGGAGACGGTTAAAACCAACATCGAGGGTTGTTTCCCAACATGGTGCAGGATCAGCACCTCTGGGAGTCTGGCACGCACACCTGGGTGGCCTGCCTCACACACTAGCACCCTCTCTAACCGGCCTTGGATGGGAACTGTGCCCTCAGTCAGAGAAACCCCAGTAATCCTGCACACCAGTGTGACTCTCAGCATGCCCGTTTGCCCTCGTAAAGAAAAACACTTAATTTTACTGGTCTTCAGCTACTTCCCACCTTAGCCAAAAATATTTAAAAAAGAGCAAGGCTTCAGTCTATCCTTTCACCAAGGAGAGGGCCAGCCCCGGGCTGTACGGATTTATATAATCCAACTTCCTTTACCCTGAAAGCAATGATGCATGGGCCCCATACCTAAAGCCGATGTTCAAATTTGTTTTTCCAAGCGCACTGTCTACTTACTGTTGAATTCACCTTAATGATATGCCTTTGTGGTTTGCCCTTAATTTTTTTTTTCTTCAGTAAAGAACCAACTGCGGGTTCTTTATACAAATTTAATCAATCACTGCCCACACCAGCCTTGCTAGGGTACCCATTAACACTAGCCACCTATACAAAGTTTACTTTTGGCAGAAAAAAAAAAGAAACAATTCTGGCGGGTGCTGCCGCCTCAAGATTAATTCACAGCAAAAGAAACAGAGCGGTCAAATTTGGTGTTCTGGCACAATGACAAAATATACAAAAAAAAACGATGTCGGCTCTCCAGTGTTTACATCACTCACACCCCTTGGTCTACAAGGCCCTACAAATTACAGCTGCCGATGTTTTCGCATAACCTAAACTTTCCCTCAACAGAACACTTACTTGTCTAAATGTATTTATACTCTGAGTAATGGAGGGGCTCATTATTTACGCCGTGTGTTTAAACAATAACATGTCTGTTTGGGGCTGGCGCGTCAGGCCAGGATGGGTTTGCCATCTATAGAACAGCACTGAGAGCTCACACAGGCCAAGCAGCCAAATAAAACGGGAAAGGGAAAGTTACGACAGGAGAAAGGGTCTTTGTGAAGTGTAAATAGGTCGACGTTGTAGGGCTTGCTTTCTGAGTCCTTGAGGAATCAAACAGCAATCGGATGTCAGAAAACATCCAGCCCACGGAAACCCAACTCATCCCTGCCCCTAAGACCAGAGCAGCTATCTGGAAGATTCTCTCTTGTCCCAATCCCCATGGTTACACTAAGCCACTCCGTATGAATTCAGAACCCGCTCCAGAACGCTTTGGAAGTGGCCTTTGCAACGCTCCCATCACCCAGATATCCCATCATAACCAGATAGTCCTCAGTCCCCAAGCCAGAGCCAAGTCTTATTGGAGAGAAGGCCCTCACATAACAAAAGTTTATTAAGAAAATGCTGTGCATCCCACTTTGGTGAGCAGCGTCTGGGATCTTAAAAGCTTGCACTCAGCCATCTAAGATGCAGCAATTGGTCCCAACCCACCTGGAGGAAAGGAGAATGAAGAACACCAAAGACACAAGGAAAATATTAGCCCAAGAGACAAAAAGGGCCAGAGACTCCATCAGCCTGAGACCAGAAGAACTAGACAGTGCCCGGCTACCAACAATGACAGCCCTGACAGGGAACACAACAGAGAGTCCCTGATGGAGCAGGAGAAAAGTGGGGTGCAGAACTCAAATTCTAGTAAAACAACCAGACTTAACGGTCTGACTGAGAGTGGAGGAACCACAGAAAACATGGCCCCCGGACTCTCTATTCACCCAGAACTAAAACCATTCCTGAAGCCACCTCTTCAGACAAAGATTGGACTGGACTGTGGGACATAAAATGATGCTCGCAAAGAGTGTGCTTCTTAGCTCAAGTAGATACATGAGATTAAATGGGCAGCCTGTCCAGAAGTGAGATGAGAAGGCAGAGAGGGTCAGGAGCTGGTTGAATCAACACGGGAAATCAGGGGTGGAAAGGAGGAGTGTGCTGTCACATTATAGGGATAGCAACTAGGGTCACATAACAGTGTGTGTATAAATTTTTGTATGAGAAACTAACTTGAATTGTAAACTTTCACCTAAAGCACAATTTAAAAAAAAAAAAGAGAGAAAGAGAAGGTCCTGAACCAGTTGCCGTAAAGTCGATTCCAACTCATGGCAACTCAGCATGTGTCAGAGTAGAACTGTGCTCCACAGGGTTTTCAGTGGCTGTGATTTTTTGGAACTGCATTGCCAGGCTTTTCTTCCAAGGTGCCTCTGGGTGACCTCTGAAATCTCCAACCTTTAGGTTAGTAGCCAAGTGCACTACCCATTTGCATCAAGGCCCTAGGACAGCAGAAATGAGCAATGTCCATTGGGAGAACAAGGATGACGGGAAACGAGAGCTGAGGACCTGAGAAGCACATGGAGCTGATGCTAATCTGGAATCATACTGCACTGTCTCTCCAAAAGGAGAAATTGTAAATTAAGGTAAACATATGTGCTGTCAAGAAGAAAAATATTCAAGTAAAAATCAGAGGAAAAGAAACCTAGCCTAGTGCTAATCTTAAAAGGCATCCTCTGTCTCCAGACAGCAACAGCCTGGCGATCTCCTCCCAGAGAACAGGACACCGCCCGCCGTCATTTGTCCAATGCACACCCTGTGCACACTCTGGTGAAGAAAGTAGCCATCTTGCTCTGAGGTGTGACAAGCTCCCAAAGAGCATTTTCCTGGAGGGAGGCCTCCGTTAGGGCCATGGCATTGCAAAGTCATCCTATAATCTAGTCACCACCTCACATACGCCCTTGGATACTGCTGGGGCCACAAACAATTCAAGACTTCTGTACATAAAACAAAAATAAAACACCACTGTGCTGGTTAAGATTGTGTGTCATCTTGGCTGGGCCATGATTCTCAGTGTTGATATGTGATCCCTCCCGTGACTGAATGCGCTGTGAGTAGCCCATCAGGGGAAAGGGAGTTTCCTTGGGGGTGTGGCCTGCTTCTGAATATAAAGCAGACGTTCTGGCTTTTTGCTCGCTCTGGATCCTGCAGCTGCCTCCTGTTCATCTGACCTCCAGTTCTTGGGACTTGAGCTATCAGTTTATCTGCCGATCTTGGGATTCATCAATCATCACAGCCTGTGAGCCGAGTTCTTGCTTTCCAACCTGCCGATCTTGGGCTCACCAGCCCCTGCGGCTACATGAATCGGGAGAAGCCCTTATCCTAATCCACAGACTTGGAACATTCCAGCCTCTACAATCGTGTGAGCTGTTTCTTTGATATAAATCTCTCTATATATATGTTTATATGCTTTACTGGTTTTGCTTCCCTAGAGAACCCAGCCTAAGAGAACCACTATAAGTAATACCACTTCGATGACTAAGATGCTCCTCACCCAAGCCACGGTCTTTTCAACTGCCTCTTGCCCATGCGAAAGCGGGACAATGGAAAAGGAAGACAGAAGAAGAACTGATGCATTTGAACTGTGGTGTTGGTGAAGAATATGGAACATACAGCGGACTGCCAGAAGGAAGAACATATCTGTCTTAGAAGACGCATGACCAGAACGCTCCTTAGAAGCAAGGATGGCAAGACTTCAATTCGCTTACTTTGGACACATCACCAGGAAAGACCAATCACTAGACAAAGACAGCATGTTTGGTAAAGCGAGTTAGCGATAAAAGGGAAACCCTCGATGAAATGGCCACAAGCGTGTATTCAAACATAGCAATGATCACGGAGATAGCACGGGAGCGAGTGACATTCTGTTCTGTTACACCTGACGTCACCATGAGTCTGAGCCGACTTGACAGCAAATAACAATAACCGCTAAGTAAAACGGCCGCTAAGCACCACACTTTGGAATAAATCCACCAATTAAATTTAAAACATTTTGACTTCTGTTCCTCAGAGATCTACAGACTCACTCAGCAATTCCAGTTATAAACTCTCACCACCACACGCTTCTACTTTCTTCTCTGTAAGATGAAAACGACTGAGCCGATGGTGGGAATACAACGGAACTCCCAGAAAAAGGAGACTGTGCAATTTATTCATTTATACCCACAGCCTGGCTGTGAATGAAGAGCATGGGCTCTGGAATTTAAAACTCAAAACAAACAAACCTGAGTTCAAACCCAGGCACTGCTGGTTTCCGCTGGCGCAACTACACTTTCTGGGCATGCCATCCTCACGAGAGCAATGAGGCTGAGACACTTAATGACCATTTTAAACCTCCTCTGTCAAAGGGCTGAGGTGAGGATTAAGTTGGTCCTGCAAAGTCTCTGGTAAAGTGTTTGCCACCAAGTACTGGCTCAGAAAATTTTCCTGCCACCACCTACCTGGTCACAAAACACTACACGGCAAAATAACGATTTGAAGGTAGGATCAATGAAACAAGCGATTTAAATCTTTTAGCGAAAAACGTAGCAGTCAAGAAATCAAACGATGCATTGCACTGGGCAAATCTGCTACAAAAGACCTCTTTAAAGTGTTAAAAAGCAAAGATGTCACTCTGAGGACTAAGGTGCGCCTGACTCAAGCCATGGTGTTTTCAATCGCCTCATAAGCATGTGAAAGCTGGACAATGAATAAGGAAGACCAAAGAATTGACGCCTTTCCATTGTGGGTTGGTGAAGAATACTGAATATACCATGGATTGCCAAAAGAATGAACAAATCTGTCCTGGAAGACGTACAGCCAGAATGCTCCTTAGAAGCGAGGATGGCGAGACTTCATCTTATGTATTTTGGACATGTTATCAGAAGGGAACAGTCCCTGGAGAAGGACATCATGCTTGGTAACGTAGAGGATCAGTAAAAAACAGGAAGACCCTCAACGAGATGGACTGACACAGTGGTTGCAACAATGCGCTCAAACATAGCAACAATTGTAAGGATGGCGCAAGACTGGGAAGTGTTTCGTTCTATTATACATAGGGTTACTAGGAGTCAGAACCGACTCGACAACACCTAGCAACAAGTGAATTGTGGAAGTTTATTTACAAAACGGGCTTACGAGAAAAGTTCATGGTTATATACATTATGTTTCAAGAAGGAAATCCAATAGTATCAACTATCCTTTCTTTTCCACGATAAATGATATGTGTTACATTTTTAAATGATCTATGGCTTCCAACGTGCCCTATTATTACAGACTCACAGCATGTATGAAGAGGTTTTTCTCTGATGAGCAGTTACTAGAGGGCAGTATAGCTTCCTTTCAAAAAGCCCTGGTGACATAATAATTAAGCACTTGGCCGCGACCCAAAAAGTCAGCAATTCAAACCCACAGCGGCTCCGAGGGAGAGAAGACCTGGCCATCTGCTCCCGTAAGAAGCACAGCCTAGAAACCCCTCTGCGGCAGTTCTCCTGTCATACAGGGTCGCGACGAGTCGGAATCAACTTGACAGCACACGACAGCAGTCACAACAACACAGCTCCCTCTCAGTAGCAAAGACACCACAGGCATTTTCATTCATAGTAAAAGTTATCACGTGGTTGGAAAAAGAAACTTTAAGGTAATTCAAATACATTGGCCAAAAAAAAAAACAAAAGGTGCTTAAAAGAGAAGATTAATCATGTAAAGGGAAAATGAGCACAAAGGAGACCACCACACTAAATCAAGCCCTCTTTTTTGACAGGTTCCTCGTAAATTACAGGATTTTCACTAATCCCCAAATAGACAGTGTAAATACTGTCTCTAACTCAGAAACTGCCTGCTGGCTATGGAGGAATACTCGTGATGGAGGGCGTGACAGCATCTCAGCTGTCAAACAGCCTTCAAGGAAAAGACGGTCTTCATGTAATTCCCTACGCAGGACAATTACTTGACGGGATGCCAAAGAAAAAAGAAAGAAGCCCTTTGCAGTGGGGAGTGGGTCGGAGACCTTCTTAACTGATAGTTATTAGCTGCCAGGCACAGCTGGATTGGACCGCTGTGACCCAAAGGGTTTTCACCAGCTGATTTTTTGGAAGTAGGTCGCCAGTCCTTTCTTCCTCCTTTGTCTTAGTCTGGAGGCTCCACTGGAACCTGTTCAGCATCATAGTAACGCACCAGCCGCCACTGACGGACGGGTGGAGGAGGAGACCATCAAATTCCTGGGCAACACACAGCTGAGCGGAAGATGTAAACGTCTCAACACTCAACAATAACTACGCAAACACAACCTCAACAGACAGACGGGCTGACCTGAAATTTTCTTTCCAGCACAAACACAAACCCCCGCCACTTGAGCCCCCTTTGATCATTCTGTGGGTCTGCTCATGGCCACTACAACTGATAAAGGATATGCTCCCACCTCCCAAAGCCCGTGCCCTCCCTGCCTTGGAGAGCCCTTCTCAATGAATCGACAACAGTATCACCTCTTCTCCAGTTGCTCAAGATCAACTCCCAGCCGCCATCTTGCTCCCTCTCCTCCTAATTCCTACATCCGGTCATCCAGTTCCCAGGTGGTGCAAACGGTTAAGAGCTCAGCAGCTAACCAAAAGGTTGGTGGTTCGAGTACACCCAGAGCCACCTCAGAAGAAAGGCCTGGGGATCTACTTCTGAAAAATCTGCCTTTGAAAATCCTATTAAGCACAGTTCTACTCTGACACACACGGGGTCATTGTGAGTTTAGTCTACCAGTGGTCAAGTCAGCTCTACCTCCCATATTGCTGTTAGTTGCCTGGGAATGGACTCCAGAGAGGTGCAGAGTAGAACTACTCCATAGGAGTTTCAAAGCTGTCTTCTGGGGCACCTCTGGGTGGGTTTGAACGGCCGACCTTTTGGCCACCTTTTGGTAAAGTGGTTGCACACTTCAATGTTTGCTCCGCCCAGGGGACCCCTTTACCTCCAGTACAGGTATCCCCCTGCATCCCACTTCAAATGGAACCCCACTTTCTCATCACCGCCTGCAAGGGCCCTTGTCCTGGGCCCCACGCTCACTCTGTCTGGCGTCTTCTGCTTCTAGAATACCCCCCTGCCTCCTTGCTGCTCCTGGACCCCCCAGCACCTTCCTTCTGCTTCACAGGATTAGGATGTCCTCCCCGGCCCCTGGGCATGGCTGCTGGCTCAGTCTGTCACTCCGGTTTCCACACAAAGTCCCCTCCTCTGAAAAGCCTTCCTGCCCGCCTCCCCCAAGGGGGCCCCTCCGACACTGTGCCCCATCACTCCATCCCCTTTCCTCACTGTGGCGTCTTTATCACACTCACTGGCGTCTGCAATCCCTTCATTGATTTCTTAGTGGTTCACCGTCCCCGGCCCCCACTAGAACTGGCTGGTTCTGTATATTTCAAGGGAAACTGCATGAACCATACCAAACCTGTCACCACCGAGGGGATTCCGACTCATAGCAACCCTACAGGACAGAGTAGAACTGCCCCATAGGGCTTCTAAGGAGTGGCTGGTGGATTTGAACTGCCGACCTTTCGGTTAGCAGCGAAACACTTAACCACTGTGCCACCAGGGCCCTGGCATGAACAATAAAGCATTTAAACGTGAGATAAAGGATGGAGGGGGAAGAAGGACTGCCACTTACCGTGGATTATTTGTTTTGAGCCCAACTTCCAAAAGACAAGACATTTATAAATGGGATTTGAGAGAGACTTATAACTATTGCACAGGCAAACTGATTAAGCTGACATTATTTTAACTCCCTTAAGAATTTGACAAAGCATTTGTGGATGTGTACAGGAACTGGCCATCCATTCTTTAAAATTGCTTTGGTGCCACAGGGCGTTTCTGAAGAAGGAGAAATAACGAATTCATACGGCAGCTGGCTCTGGCTGCCCACCCACCTCTGCCTTCCAGAACTTCCCTCCCCGAGCTGGGGCCTCAGAACCCAGACGGCTAACCAGTTGCCATGGAGTCAGTTCCAACTCATAGCACCCCCATGTGTGCAGACTGAACTGCCCCACAGGGCTTTCAAGGCTGTGACCTTTCAGAAGCAGATCGCCAGGCCTTTCATCCGACGAGCCTCTGGCTGGGTTCGGTGAGTCCAGCGCTTAATCGTCCGCACCCCCCAGGCAGTACCGAAACAAAACTGAACCTGTTGCGTTGGGTCGATTCCGACTCACAGCTGTTGGATCTGCAAGTTCAAACAAAGGAGGTGATGCAATCACAGAGCCTCAGGGCTGGTACTCTGGCTGACATGGCTTCAGAGGAAGGTTTGGACGCCGCCATTAAGGGGCAGAACTGGGCTACCTGTCACCTCAAGCTTCCTCCCAAGACAACGACCTGCCTCCAACACGCAGGGTCGGTGGGGAGGGGACTGCAGGAGACCTTCCACGGTATCTAGAAGCTACTGACGGCACGGCAGACAGAGCTAAACCAGGACTAGGGCAGAATGGAGGCGAGAACAAGCCACCTTATGTGAACAAGACGAAGGTCAGGACGAGTACAACTGTAGCTTCAGGGCATGTGACAGCATATGAGATGAGGCCGAGAGGAGGCGGGGCAGCCCGGCTGAGTTTCCTGGCCAGGCATCAACAGCTCGATGACGCTTCCCTGGCATCATCGCCTCCTCGTACCTCTGACCCGAGCTCCTTTCGGGTACCATCTCGGGCAGCCAGCAGATGGGCTCCTGGGACGTGGGTAGACAGTCAGTAAAGACGAGGCTGGTCGTTCTGCAGTCTGCTGGTCAAGGCAGCAGTGCCCGGGACCACTGTGCCGAGGGCCACCGGCTCCAATACTGCTCCCCTGGGGTCCAGCAGCCACACATTGGCTCTCTGGATTCTGGAGTCAGTTCATGTGGGTCATCTGACGAGGCTCCAACTGGTATCCATGGGAACAAAGACGCAAGTCAAGTCTGGGCTTAACGACCATGATTAGGATTCATATAGGGAGAACGTAACAGAGAGTCCCTGATGGAACAGAAGAAAAGTGGGGTGCAGAACTCAAATTCTAGTAAAAAGACCAGACTTAACGGTCTGACTGAGACTGGAGGAACCCCAGAAAGCACGGCCCCCGGACTCTCTGTCAACCCAGAACTAAAACCATTCCCGAGGTCAACACTTCAGACAAAGATTGGACTGGACTGTGGGACATAAAATGATACTCGTGAAGAGTGTGCTTCTTAGCTCAAGTAGATACATGAGACTAAATGGGCAGCTCCTGTCCGGAGGTGAGATGAGAAGGCAGAGAGGGTCAGGAGCTGGTTGAATGGATATGGGCAATCAGGGGTAGAAAGGAGGAGTGTGCTGTCACAATACAGGGAGAGCAATTAGGGTCCCATAACAACGTATGTATAAATTTTTGTATGAGAGACTAACTTGAATTGTAAACTTTCACCTGAAGTACAACAAATAAAAACAAAAGATTGACTTAGGGAGTAACAGCAAAGAGCAAACAAAAGCCAGCTTGTTGTTCAGGAGGGAGGGGACGGTGGGATGGGGAGGTTGTTTTAGTATCTCCAACTCTTGTTTATAGCTGTTCCAGACAATCTTAAAATTATCAGGTGGGAGAGACGGAGCCTCAATGCGTTCTGGTCCGCTATGCAATTTATTAAGCATTTCCTTTTCTCTGGGGCCAAAGCTGTGATCACGTGAGCCTCTGCTTTTCTAAACTCTGTTTGTTTTTGTAGTTTCTGCCAAACTAAATCAATTCAGCTTGTGGCAACCTTTAAAGGCTCACGACTCGCTCAAACGGCCTCAACGTTTGACTTCTTTCCAAGGACATTGACCAACGTTTGTATAGGTTTCACATGCCTGGTGATCAAATCCTCTAATTAGTCCAATCTGTGTCACATAACTATAAATTAGTGACTTCCAGGATGACAGATTTCTATTCTTTGATGTGCACAGCTAGATTTCTTTCTTTCATTCAGGTAGGGCAGAAACACTAGACTTTTCTTGCAAAAGCACTAGCTAGGTACCAGTATCCCTTATGTCATCTCTAACTGGAACAAAATGCCACATATTCCCAAGTTGCTCTCCCTCCACCCGACTCATAACCACTAACTCTTCCCATGTGGTGCTGCCAATCCTCCCCACCGAGCCACCTCATACATATGGGGTGCATGTTAAAACCCCTTCAGCTGAAATGGCCAGGTCTACAATGACTGGATCATTTCTAACAGATTTTCGGGGTGGGAGGGGAAGGTTTGTTACAAAGGAAGGCCCCGAGGCTGTCTACAGAAGGAACTGGAACAATTGCCTGAGCTGGCAAAAGAAGCCAAAAACTTGTCAAATACTTGCACACATGAGAAAGCAGAAGAATGGGATCAGAGCTCAGGGGGGCTTAACAACTGCCCCAATCACACTAGACCCTCCATCTTATCGGGTCCCAGGCGAGTTTTCAGGGTGGAAACACAAAACACCGAGCAGAGTGGCTGATCAGAGGTATTAACTCAGGCTTCTCTTAGTTGCAATGGATGAAACCAACTCAATACAAATCAACTCTGTTGTTGTTGTTAGGTGCCATCAAGTCGGCTCCGGCTCATAGTGACCCTATGAACAGAATGAAACACTGCCTGGTCCAGCGCCATCCTCAGAATCATTATTATGCTTCAGCCCATTATTGAAGCCACTGTGTCAATCCATCTCGTTGAGGGTCTTCCTCTTTTTCGCTGACCCTCTACTTTACCAAGCATGATGTCCTTCTCCAGGGGCTGGTCCCTCCTGATAACATGTCCAAAGTATGTGAGACATAGTCTTGCTATCCTTGCTTCTAAGGAGCATTCTAGTTGTACTTCTTCCAAGACAGATTTGTTCGTTCTTCTGGTAGTCCATGGTATATTCAATATTCCTCACCAATACTATAACTCTAACTTCAAGAAGGAAGGACCTAGACCATTTCCCTAACCAGGACCTGTGAGGCCTTCAGAATTCTCTCTCCACCAATCCTTCTGTTCTTCTCTGTGATACTTCATGGGCCTCTGTTCTTGAATGGTGCCCCTCTTTCTCTGCTCCATGAAGAAAATGTACTCACAACTGTTCCCACAGGTCTGCCCAACCAGGCAGTGGAAGTCATCCCTCTTTCTCACTCAGTTCTGGTGAAGAGCCTGGTGGTCTGCCTTGGGCAAAATGGCCTCCCGTGTATGCATCAACTGTGGCCCTTGGGGTGTGCCCGGGTGGATGGCCCTGCCAACTTCTACTGCAGGTCACGTCCCGCTCCTTCCCTCCCCTCCTGGATGGCCCATCAGGTCACACCATTCTAGGCCTTCTCTGTCATGGATTGAGTTGTGTCCCCAAAAAATATCTGTCAGCTTGGCTGGGTCATGATTCC